>NW_024609881.1:84464229-84957060 GCF_016920785.2 Ixodes scapularis | reverse complement strand
CAGATAAACTTAGGCGTGTTACATCCTATCAACCCATGAGTCTAACGTTGATTACGAAATACTAATGAAGATTTTGGCCAGAAGGCTGCAGAGCGTCATAACAGAAATCGTTGGTTCTCACCACACATGCGGAATAAAGGGAAGAACTAGTTTTACTAATATTCATACAGCGCGGAGCGTCTTGGGGTGTTGCGATGTCATGCAGAGTTGGGTATACCCACGCTACAAGTGGATATAGAAAAAGCTTTTGATCGGGTTCCGCATGATGTTCTGAATCATGTCAACGTCGGATTGGTTCTACAGGAGGGTGTGCGCATGGCGTGCAGTGGCCGCACGGCTAGTCTTAGTCTAATAGTAAATGAGTTGGGAAAGCGTGCTCAGGCGCAGCGATCTGTCCGTCAAGGAAGTTTGTTATAACCTTTGGTTTTCTGCATTTACGTGGAATCGTTTTGTTTAAGTATTATCAGAAATACTAAATAAGCGTGTTCAGAATACATTCATCCGAAGTCCGCGTTTTGGCTTATGCGGACGATATCGCTATGTCCTGTGCCAGCCAAGAAAGCGTCGTCGAAGTGTTGAATGCTTGCGGTGTTAGTGGAAGTGCCGTTAACTGGGACAACTGTTTGGGTTTCTGGCACGGGGACTTGTGTACAACACCAAGCGCGTTCGCGAATATAAGGTGGGTATCCACCCCTGCTAAGTATTTGGGTGTTTCTCTCGATTATTACCGCGATAGCGAGCCTTAAGGCCCGTTCACACTCTTGCGACCGAGTACGACTGAGAGAGACGAGATTTCTTACAACTTCTTAAATGTTTCTAGAATGAGGGAACACACTGACATTGTGGCGCCATCTATGCGGTGACCCTAGAACTGCATTCCACAAAAGCGAAGGTTTTGCGGGATTTCCGAGGTCAAATGTGCGTAATACCCATAGAAAGGCTCGTTTATATCATTGACAAAAGTTTTTCGAGCCAAAAAAGAAAAGATATTGCGTGAGAAATAAAAAAAAATATGCCGGACCGCCGAGTTTACACTGCTTCCCAATAGATGGCGCCAGTGTGTTCTCTGGTTTAAGAAGTTTTAAGGAACCCAGGTTTAAGAGGTCGCAAGCAGTCGCAAGAGTGTGAACGGGCCTTCACTCGTGTCGGTGAACTCCACGACAAAGCCAAGAGATGGAAGGGGTGTGGGGTTTTCCCATTTTCGCGCGCATCCCAGTTTGCAATTTGTTTCTTGTAAGCAAGCTGTGGTACGTAGTGAAAGTGTTGCATTGTTCTAGAGTGAACGTGAAGAAACTCTACCGCGTTTTGGTAGTGCATATACGAGGGGCTCGTCGTGGGTGAAAACGAACAGAATGAACCTTTTTCGGCGCGTCATCGAGGGCGGTCTTGGCAATTGTCGCACCTATTCTTGCGTCAAGTAGTAAACCGTTTCTTTTTTCAGTGGAGGGTATCAGGCACGCGTTCCCCCTCCCATTTCGAGCGCTGAACAAAGCTGTGCGCGGGCTCTCCTCCTCTCTACTGCATTGCAAAGAAAAGTTGTCGCCAAATATAGCGATCCTTTTCTTCACACTGTTTTGCAAGTAAGGCTGGGTCGGGCTTTGGCCAACACCACCTGGACCGAAGGCCTCCACATGCGCCATCACAGTCAGATCGATCGAGGCGAGAGATTGGGCACGAGTGCTGTGTCAGTCTTCGGCTGCGGCTCATGGCCAATCAGCGCGTCGAAGGTGGGGCTCGGGCCCAATAGCCGAGTTAGCGCTATTCGACTATGATGACGTTTCATAGAGGGAGAGGAGACCATGCGGAGGCCTTCTAAGTGGTGTTGACTTTGCCCGAGTTTGCGATTTATTCGTCCTTTAAATATGTGGTATAATGTCATGCTGTTTTTTAGTAACTCGTTTTTCTCGCGAATATCTGAGTGGAGTGACACGTAAAAGATTGTACACGAATGTTTCCGACATTGTTTTTCCTGTTCCGATGTACAGAGTTTTGTACTCCGCTGGCCGGGACCAGGACGTTTTAAAACGGGTGAAAAGAATGCTATTACCACCCGGTGTTAAAACGTTTTTCCTTTAGATTGCACACCGGTACTCTGCCGGTAAGGACGTAGATGGGGGATAAGGGCCTCTTAGTGGGCGCTCACTATAGCGCTGTTCCCTTTGTAAGAAGCCGGAGACCACTGAACATGTCTTCCTGTAGTGCTGTGTTGGCGTCGTTTTGTGGGACGTCCTTCAGTGCACACTGAAAAAAGAGTTACGGATCGAGCCCCACGATATTAGGTATCTTTCTGTGGAAATGACGGTGGTGTCCCGTTTGATCTTGTAATGCTACTGTGTCTGCACGGCATCTAGAGGTCGCGGATGGCAGTGCGCCACGCTGACAGTGACGCACGAGAAGCACAGGAGTATTTTCGAGAGAGCATCGTTTCTTTTCTTGAACTGGTCAAGGCACGTGAAAGTGTTCCTAAGTGGCTTCCGCGAATCGAAGTACTTTTATTAATGCGAAAAACTTTGGCTAGCCCCACGACGCTAGCCAAAGCTTGGCGGACACTTTTTTTTTTTCTCGTTTATGTTATTCTGTGCCTCTGTCTGTGTTATTTTTTTCGGCAATAAAGAAAAAAAATCCAGTACGAAGTCATATGCAAAATCTCGGGATGCTTACCTGCCTTTAAAGCGCGTGGTTTGTAAACATAGGTGCTCTTAACAGAATGTTGGCGCATTTCCACATAGTGTCGTTACAGCGTTCTAGAGAGTTGTAGTGGCAAGAGCGGCGGCCACCACGTGAAGGTTTTGCGCGTAGACGACACCGTAGCGCTGCTGTTCTGAGCCCTAGGAACTGTGGCAAGAGGCTTGAATAAAGAACAACGAAGCGCCAGCGACTCACGCGCTTCATGGCTAGAGCCCAGCGGACATGGCCAACGTTACTAGATCAACTACGATCCTGTAACGTTGGACATGGCCTCGTCTCGTCCTTCCTAGATATTGCTACAGGAACGTGCCCCCGTCAACCTCGTCGTCGGCGCTGCTCGGCGTGTACTACTGTGGTTCGACTGGAGCTTTTCGCGACGCAGAACAAGCGCGAATGTGAAAAATTGTAGGTTTTACTTTGCAGTAATGCCCCTAGAGTGTGCGCTATCCTCTACTTTTATTATTCGCATGTTTTTGATGGAGATCATTTGATTAATATGGACCCCCCCCCCCCCCCTCCCAGTACTGACAGGTCATTCAGCAACGCTATCACTTGGGCTGCGAAAGAAACCACGCGATACTGATATAGCAAGGAAAAATAGACAAATACATCTCAATAAATCTCGCACTTCTTTAATAGTAAGAGGAACAATAAACTGGTGTATAGTTTTTTTGTCATCGTGTTGCTGATGCGGGGACCAGCATTGTGTAAGGTGCGAGGCAGAGCGCGTTTAAAAACGGCCAAGGTGACACTGCAACTGGCGAACATATAACAAATTTTTTTTGTTTTTTTTGTTTGTTTTTGTGGAAGGCAGTTTATGAAGAAAAAATACCTCGATTAGGAGTACACGAAGCATTCAAATACGATATGAACACAAACTTTAACAACCCGTAATATGAAAAAAAAAAATGTACTCTCAACTCACTGCTTTATGACTTCTCAAAAGTGGTAATACACTTCATCGACATACACAGCAAGCACATGACAGATATCCAGCAACATAGTACGCAAAAAGACTACAAAATAGTCATAATACAGGGTGTCACAAAAGAAAATTTACACGGTCTTTTTTACCGCAAAAATAAACTAGACATTGCCAAACGCTCATTCTCTGCCCAAAGGTAGCACTAGAGGTCACAACCAGATGCCAAAGTTTCAGCCCGATCCGATAAGTTAATCGAAAGTTATAAGTGATTTTCTGAAAATTTCAATGGGAAAATGGAGCCCATTTTTGCCCGTTTTCGGTTTCTGGTGCCATAGAGCACCATGTGTTTGAAAACTCCGTCGGCCGCCATTTTTCCATTGAAATTTTCAGAAAATCACTAATAACTTTTGATTAAGTTATCGGATCAGGCTGAAACTTTGGCATCTCGTTGTGACCTCTAGCTCTACCTTTGAGAGGAGAATGAGCGTTCGGCGATGCCTAGTTTATTTTTGCGGTAAAGAAGACAGTGTAAATTTTCTTTTGTGACACCCTGTATATTGCGGCATAGAATCCTAACCTCTTCGCCATTGACGATGTACACATAGTCCCGAAGGACAAGGCGCGGTTCAAAATGTCTCTCGCACACCGCTGATGTCTCGGCGAGGCATTTATCTTCTCGATTAAGATTTTCTTTTTTCCCTGTAGCCTGCGCGATTCCTCCTTCGGCGCACAAAACAGCGACGGCTTACGATCGCTGGTGGCTGCCCTTGTTGACCGGGTAGCCCGACTTGCATCCCGGCGCGAAGCAGTGTGTGCGTCCGTCTTGTTCCTCGCATTTATGACCCAGAGGGCAACGGAACGGGGAAGACTCCCGACCACCACGCCTCAAAGAAAAGTGCTACGGTGCTACGTTCGGGAGTGAGTGAGAAAATGTTTTATTTTCAGGTGGGGTACCTGTTGCCCTTGAAACTCGTCATTGGCTACAGGGGGAGGGGAAGGAGGGATTGGGTTTAAATGTAAATATAAAGTCCGGCGGACTTGATGAACTCTATCAGCGAGTCCAAAATTGCTTTTCTGTGCTCGGGGGTGCCGTCTGGAAGAACCCATTCCTTTAGGCAGGATGGTCTTTCTTGTGGCGGTAGAGCATTCAAAGCTAGTTTCCGCTTGATGTCACTTTTGGGACAATCCCAGATGATGTGTTTGATGTCTGCCAATATTTGACAGTGATCGCACATGTCAGTTTCGGAATCTTCCCCGTTGTTGCTTTTCCGGAATTTATACTTCAAAGCCGGTGTCATGGCGGTTCCTGTACGCAACCTTCGTACAACGTTCGGGAGAAGCGTACCGCCTCAGCTTCGTCGTCTTCTTCGCTCATCGCACATCTGCCATCTGCAACAAATTCTCCTAGGGCACGGAACTCCAGCACCACTCGCGGCATCTACGTTGACCGTCTTCACGCGGCCCATTGTAAGCTGGCGCCGCTCTTGCCACTAAGTGTCGTGTTTTTTTTTTTTTTTTTTTTTTGTGTGTGTACGTGTGTGTGTTTCACATAAATGTTGTTGTAGTCGTTCGTTGTCAACACTTCCTGGTCACGAACAACATCAAAACCAAACTATAAAAAAAAGTAATTCTCATGGCACATTATCCTTATTCACAGTACTCTGTAAACAGCCAGTGAACTTTCGAGATCATGTACTTGTTAAAAGGACACGACGGCAAAGCAACTAATCGCTCAAAATAGCGTGATTATAAATTCACTCTCCAGTCATGCGCACCAACGAGCGTAAACATGCATGCAAGTCTGCAGTGTGATGACGAGGTATCCGAACCGCCGGGTGACCGGAACGACACTGACCTCTTTCTAGAGCCGAAACGTGTTAATGAAATGACGTCGTTCGTTTTTTTCTTCTTTTTTTTTTTTAATGTATAAAGTGAATTACAAATGAAAGAAGAAGAAAAACTTTGAACAAAAATTGAACTTGCTAAACTGTTTTTTTTTTTTGGGGGGGGGGGGGGGGGGAGGGGGGGGTGGAAGAGGTATTTTTTTGGGGGGAGGAGGGGTGGGGGGGGTGGAAGAGGTACTGTGGAAAAAGTGGGGAATGTGTTGCCTTGACCTATGCTAGAAGAAAATAAGGGGGGGGGGGGGGGGGTTAGACGAGGAAACATGGTAAATAAACGTGGAGAAGAGTGATTAACTGCCACTTTGAGACTTCCAAAAATTTATTCTAAAGCTGTTGTTTTTTTCATTAGCTTTACTTTTTTTCGTACGTTGTTTAAATTTTGAGAAGGACGCAGTTTTGACTAATGACCACCTCGGCTAAAAGAGTCATGCCGGTTTCGGCATGGTTGTCACCTGAAACCGGCGTACGTCTGCGTGTAGGTGAAAGGTATTCGTTGTTTGGGAGACACGTGGTAAAGGTTCTCTGTGCCATAGGTTCTCGAAACAACGGTAACTGCGATGTTGTTCTATCGATTGTACCACGAGTTCCTCGGGAAACAGAAAAAAAATTACTTTCGGTTCTTGCCGCAAAAAAAAATATAATAATAATTCGACGTGTAACACGCAGGGTTTGCAACTTCTGAATGTACAGGTGGTGCACAGTAAAATTTACTACGATTTTTAAAGATTATTTATTATATTTTTAGTCCATGAGCCCTCCAGACATCGCTAAGTTCATTGATCGAAGTAACAAATAAAAATATATCACATGACCACAAAGACGAGATAACATTAAGATACCACGCTCGAGCCATATAGGCAGACAACGTAACAAATAACAGCCCAAGAACAATAGAAGAACACATAGGTCATTGCGTGTTAGGCTACCTCACAAGAGCAGACACGCGCACCAGGTGCTGCGTCCCTGTAGGTGCGGGGGCGCGGCAGACGGATGTATCATTGAGTCAGGACGTTCGCGGTGCCCGTGAAAGAATCATTATAATCGAGTCACGGACAACGAAACATTTAAACCTGTGACGTAGTCAACGACGCGGGCGCTTCAAAAGACCGCACCCTGATGACAAGCGCCAGAGAGAGACAAAAGCAAAAAGAGAGAGAAGAAACGCCCGCGCGCACGAGGATGGGACTCGTCGTCCTTGTTCGGGAGCGGCTTGTAAGCGGCTCGCCCGTGTAGTATATACGTCGCCTGGTGCGTAGTAGCCGTAGCACGCGGGGCAGGATGAAATCATTTCAGCGTGGGACACTCCGCGCCCTTCCGTCCGTTCCATAGGATACGCAAGCTCCCGAACCACGCTGCGCGCTTTCCACGCGAGTCACCCACGCGTTGGGCGCCAGTTTCAACACGCGTTGCGCTTCGCTAGTTGTCTCCTTTGCCGAATTTTCCGTAGCCGAAAGGTCTATTCGGAAAGCCTTGAAAAAGAGTGAATATCTGAAGGACCCCTCTGGGAGAGGTGAAGAGGAGTACCGTAGCGATAGATCTCTCTGGGAGTCTTGAAGAGAAGTGCCTTAGCGAATGATCTCTCCAGTAATTTTCTAGAAGAGTACCTCAGCGAAAGCCCTCCCTGGAAGTGGCGATAAAAAGTACCTTAGCGATAGAACTCTTTATGAGTCTTGTAGAGGAGTACGTACGTTAGCGAGAAATCTCTCTGGATGTTTTGAAGAGAAGTACCTTAGCAAAAGGTCGTTCTGGGCTGTCTCGAAGAGGAGCACTTTACTCCCTGTGTGTTTTGAAGAGGAGTATGCTCTACTTGGAAATTTTTCTGAATCTTGAAAAGCCTTACTGAAATATCTGCTGGAGACGTACTTTGCCGACATATACCTCTGAGAATATTGACGAGGAGTGCCTGGAAGCATCACTGGACTTTCCAACGTCTGCGTGTGTGCTGTTTTGGTACTGAAGTGGTGGTGCTCCGAGATTCGGGGCTCAGAGTGCCTCAGTTCTGGACTTGCCGCGGCTGAAGAGGAGACAAGGTGAAGAGCTGCCAAGCCCTCGGATTTCGTGGTGACGTGTGCTATAGATATAAGTGTGCTGCCGGTTCTCTTCCAATCCTGTAATTCTGTAAGGATTTTCTTATTGCAGTTTTCCTCTATTTGATTGAACTTGGCGACGAGCTGTTGCATCGTTCGCGAAGAAGGATTGAGATTAGACCTATTCATTTCAAAGAACAAGCTTGCTGAAAGACTTCTGACACATCGATATTTGTGGTCAAGATTTGTCGTGTTTGGGACATCGGAACGAATCACTGTTAATGATCAGGAATTAGAGAACCCCCAAGGATCTGGAGAGATAGTTTGTGTTCGAACCTTCATGAAAAAGGACTGAAAGCTGAAGTGGTGTCTAAGAAGCATACTTTCTTGAATAAGTGACGGTAATGTACTGCCGACTTACTCTCGTAAACCTTCCTTTCGCGATGATGTAACCAATCGCCTCAGAGCCTGCTTCGGGTTACTTATATCGAACGATTTGTAACTGCCTTCGTGAACCAACCGCGCTTTTAACCTGTTAACAAAGCCTATCAATTGTCTGGCACCATTAGCTCAATATTTGCGCAACCTTTTCCGCATATCTTCAGTGCACTGTATCAATATTAGATCGAGATAAAAAAAAAAAATACGGCTTATGAGTTTCGACACACGCTTCGGAAAGATAGAGCCCGTATATCTACGGCTTTAAAAGGAAGAGCTGACAGCTTACGGTAGATTTCCAGCTGTTCGACATTTCGCATTCGACGACCGTCGCTGTCTGTGTCGCAACTCGAGCAGGCGTCTTTAATTGTTGCGCGCTGGTGACACGGGTCGCTTCTTTCGCTCCTCTTTCCGCCCGACATAATAGACCTTGAAGTGGCGTAACTTTCGGGCGGTTCCTTCGACAGGTTCTACGGACCGCCCGCCGAGGAGCCTGTGGCGAACTGAACGGCTGAAATCGGCATATGCCTCGACGAGCCGTCAGTGGCTAACCTCGAGTGTGTTCGCAGTTTGTGAGTTCCGCGTTCTTGCTTGAATCACTCTTGCGGAGCGTGTTTGCTGGCAAGATTAGAATCCGTGCGTGCCTGTTGGATACCGGAACTGCTCCCAACGAAGAGGCCAGATGAACTGGAAGTGGATACGCATTGCCGTCGTAAGTAAACCTTTCTTCTTCTTTTCTTTTTTCCTTTTTTTTTTTTTTTTACGTTGGCCTTGTTTGATTGTCGGTTTGACATAAATACATCCGCGCGCTTGCTCTATAATATATCAATTATACTTAATTGCGCTTGCTCTATAGTATATCAATTATATTATATATATATATATATATAATAGAAGAGTATTGCAAATACGACTGTGGTTTGCTGAAGCGTTGCATAAAGACAATTTCAATGGCAGCCTTCTGCGAGCTGCCATTTTTCTTGAGCTATATGGAATCCATTTTTTGAGCATGCGCAGTGGCTCTTTTCTGCGGAATACCAGACGGCGCGGCGCATGCGACCACGACCCAGTTTTTTGCCTGGGTGATACTCTAGAAAGGTGTATAAAACGTCACTTGCGTGACGTTACACTGCTGACTCGGCATTTTTTTTTTCTCTCCCACAAAAACAAGCATGTGTCAAGCTATGCGCCGAGAAAGTGAGGAAGAGGATGAGACGAAAGCACGCAGGGACATTACAAGTAAAATCGCACCATGTGAAGCGGGCTTCAGAACGCGGAACGCCAGCGTCCGGCGTTTGACTCTTGCATTCGAACGCGTTCGGCGAGTGCAGTGCAGACAAAGGTTGCTAGCTTTAGGTCTCCCCACAAATCATTTGAACTGTCTCCGCGCGTTTTCTAGGAGCATTAAACGAAGCAGTATCCATGTATACTTATACCTGATTATTAGAAAGCCCGACGGTCGAAAACGTACCGGCTCAGCAATGATGCGGAGTCTTATACGGCCTGCAAGCTCGTCTGCTCTATCCGCTCCCAAACGCACCCGCGTGCTTTTGCCTGTTTTGCACCCCCCCCCCCCTTTTCCCCCTCCCCCTTACGACCTCAACCAGTGACGACGAGCGCTTGGCTGCCTCGTCATCGCGCTTTTTCCGAAGCGCCGAAACGTATTTGGGGAACCCTCGCAACAACAAAAACGACGCCATCTTCTTTTTTTTTTTTTTCAGTTTTGTGTAGATATTTATATAGAAATCTGCTTGGTCAAAAAAAAAAAATGAATACTCCCGGACTGAAAAACTTCAGCCAGTTTATATAAGATGTCGCGGTTTATCCGGCCGCAACCAAAAGTGTGAGCCGTTGTGTCCCGATTCAGAACGGCTGGTATACCGCAGCCGGTCGGCCATCTTGACACGAAAAGGCATAATTGCAGCGAGGAATCTATCCCAAACATTGGATGCTGTTGCATGAAATATCCTTCATTTTCGAAGAGTAAACATTTGTGTGGAAAAAGGTGCTGCTGCGGACAAGGGTTGACCACAGAAAGAATACAACAAACTCTTGGACGATGAACGACGGACATTTCTTTCAACTGGCAACGACATGAATGAGCTTAAAAGCAGCTCCTGCAATTCAGGACCGTCGAGGAAAAAGAGAGAAAGGAAACTGTAAAGATAAAATTGTTAATAAGGAAACAATAAAATGTGAAGTAACACCGTGGGAGCAGCACAAAATATGGAAGCGGTGGGGAGCGGTTATAATCTACGCTAATTCCGGAGTCAAGTAGAGGCTATCTCTTCTTTGGAAAGAAGAAGGAAAGGCGCGGACTCGTTATTGTCAACAGTGTTCATGGCGAATGACTCGATAATTTAATTTCCCTGTCAAATCTGTTATGATGCCCTCTCAAAACTTTTGTGTGCCTGAAACAAGGAACCCAGTAAGTGCATGTGCGGGCATGAACGACGTTGGAGTGAAAGGAATCTGCTGACGACCGTGAAACTTCCAAATGATGCTCTCTGAGTCTGTGGTTGACGCACATCCCTGCCTGCCCAATCTAATGTTTTCCGCAACTCAGAGAAATGGAATAAACTTTCTCTTCCTCGCACAGAACGAACTTGTCAGCGAGCTGAACATTGCACCTTGCGGTTTTTCCTGATTGTTGACGCGTTGCAAAGCTACAAGAAAAAACAACATTTGTGTTGAAGCGGGGTGCAAGAGCCCTCAGCCGGTGCGACGAATTGTGCGTGTATGGGATCACGCAGAGTCGTACCGGTCTTTTGTGCCTGTTCCTACACAAGGACGATTGACCTTAATAATGAACCTCTTCAAGGTGTTCCCCAAGAGGTCAGCAGGATTACAAGCCTAAGATGCTGATAATGGGAACCTGTTTCCGAAAACTGCGGGCATGACTTTGAAAAACATGGCGAAATAAAGGTTTTTACGACGCCGTGTCTTACTGATTCTGAATGATTCCTAGAGAAAAAAAATCACGAGCTTTTTTGTCCTCTGCTGAAAGGCCCAGCGTAGATCCGAAGAAAAAAGATGGAGGCGGAGCTCTAAATACTGCAAACCTTCATGTGAAGGATCCTTTTTGGTAAAACTGAGTCCGGACGAGGTTGGACGTGAAAGCATCAACGATTCCCCTCGGGCAATGTAGATTTTGGATGGATGACAAGGTAATCGTCGACAAATCTGAAGACCTGGAACCCATCTGCGGTGTTATCAAGCTGAGCTTTCATAGCTCGGTCAACAAACGAAAGATAAGCCTCACTGAGAATGGGAGCGAGACAGGAACCAATACAAATGCTTTCCTTTTTTTTTTTTTGTATGAAAATTTTCTTTTTGTGTTTGACGAGAGCCGAATGTACGTAAAAAGGCTTGTAAGTCAACGAAAATAGAGGCCGAGACACCGGAGGAATTCTGGGAGTCACAAATTCCATGTTCTTGGATGGCGTCGCAAACTTACTCCAGGAGAACTTTCGGGTCTAAATTAAAATACATATCCTCGGTGTCGAAAGAAAAAATGGAAAGTGGTGTGGAAGATGAATTAAGGTGCTCGATGCGAGAGATATATTCAATTCCCTATAATGCATGAAATGCCTTACAAAAATTGATGTCACGTGACGTATATTTTCCCGCTGAATTTCGCCGGGAAACTACAGGGTGAAACAAGGAGACGGCAGGCTCTTTAAAGGGGCGGTGCAACGATTTTCGGACTTCGGTCAAAGATTTCTGGAAGTTGCCCCCTGACACTTCTGAAGTAAAGAACAGAAAACCGATTTCGCCTGCGTGTCCTAGTTGTTGCGTAAAAAAAGGATAAAGATTGGCATTTCTGTCACCCCTCAACTCACTCCCAGTCTTCAGGGTCACACCCGATCGCACTCTTAGTGACGTCATTCGGAGTGATGTGTAGCTTCCAGTGTGCTATCTCGGAGGACGCTTCCCCTCCCTCTCTCTGCGTACATTAGCGGGCGCTATGCTGCAGCTTAGAGCCGAGCGAGGTCACATAATATTTCCGCCGTAGTTCCTTCAGCTGCCACTTGGGGCTGCAGGTGGGGGAAAAAGCTCGACTTTTGCTTTGCGATTATGCAGCGGAATCGCGACATTTTTAATGAAGGAAGTGCTTTTTCTATCCACTGGGACACGATAAACAACGTAAGAATGACGAGATGCAAATTCTTTTAATCATAAAATCGTTGCACCGCCCCTTTAAATCGACCGCGAAATTCGGTTTCTTAACCTATCACGCTACGAGTTTGTGCAGCGTTGCCCACAGATGGTGCCTTTTTTTTTTTTTTTTTGTAAAATTTGCAAAGAGCGAACTTACTTGAGGGAAAAGTAAAGAAAGAAAAAGGCTTAGCTCCTATGGAAACGCAGCGACGTTACCGGTCTTCAAACAACACGGCGCCGTTTCGCACGGGAGACAAGAGATGGCGCAAGCGGTCGCGACGCCAGCTGCCGCCAACGAACGAGCCGACGACGCCGAGAGCCGGCGTTTTTAGCAGACAAGAAACTGCAGTTGCTTGTTGTTACCGCGCCTGTTTTTGTTTCTGCGACTGTCGCCGTTTGCGGAACGCGCGCCGCTTTTGAGTCGAAAAGATCGTCTGCTAAAAACGCCGGCTCTCGACACGCTCGACACCGTATGCTCGTTTGTTGGCGGCGTTCGTTGCGCCATCTCTTGTGTCCCGTGCGAAACGGCGCCGTGTTGTTTGAAGACCGGTGGCGTCGCTGCGTTTCCATAGGAGCTAAGCCTTTTTCTTTCTTTACATTTTCCTCAGGTAAGTTCGCTCTTTGCAAATTTTACGAAAACAATGCACCATCTGTGGGCAACGCTGCGCAAAGTCGTGGCGCGATAGGTTAAGAAACCGAATTTTGCGATCGATTTAAAGAGCCTGCCGTCTCCTTGCTTCACCCTGTAGATTGGTGTCTAGGTCAGAAGGCGCGAATTTCCGCGCTAATGTTAGCAGCTAACTGAATCGGTGAAAAGGTCACGTGACGTCAATTTCCTGCTAAATTTAGCGGGGAAATTGAATTGATGCTTTTGGCCACAAGACGTGAGTTTTCCCCCGCTAAATTTAGCGGGGAAACTGAGTTGACGTATAGGTCACCTGCCGTCAATTTTCAAAAGGCGAATTGGTCTCTTGACGCCACTTTCCCCGATAAATTTAGTGGAAAATGCACGGTTGGACGGACTACATTTTGGGATTGAAAGGAAAGGGGGGGGGGGGGGGGGGTAGCATTTCATGCTTGAACAATGTCTTTAAACACGTTGGAAGCATGCATACGTATGACGCAAAGATGTTTCGAAAATTTCGTGAGCCGCGTCCGCAGACAATAGATTTCTTCCAAAACTCGAAGCGCCCCACCGCGGCGAAATGCCACGCAGTGCACTATGGGAACTAGTTGGCCACCCAATTTCGGTTTCAATTCAGGAGCTTCAATTCATGCGATCACGCCGTGACCGATTGCGCTGCTTGCGTTTTCAATTGTCCGACTTTCCACGAATGTACGTACAATATTCTAAGCATTCTCGAGCGATATAGAAGAAAGACCGGGGCACTTTTCTTGGTTCCCGACATGCCGGATATTGTGCCTGCGTATGCAAACGTAGTAAGACGTCCCCACGATTGTATCTTTGAGCTCACTTTCAATAATCATATCTAGTACCAGTGAACCACAATTGAGATTTGGTCACCTTGAGCCCTAAACGTATCTTGTTTGCCAAACGTCCACTTCGGATTACTTCATTGAGCAAAAAAAAAGTAGCCGCATCCTCACAGGATACTCACAGTTGAGCCCAACGTTGGCGGATGAACTTTTAAGGAAACGCGATAAATTCACACTCACTATACTGCACAAAAGTTATTATGAAGTCCTCCTTGTGTCATCATATATCTCCCACTAAAATGTTACGCCGATTGAGGGTTCAGTTTTCGCAAACGCCTAAATCGGCTAGTCCCTAACAAGCGTCCCCTACTCCTCGCGAAGCCTTTTTGGACGAGCCTTTACCGACGCCCAAGATCTGTGTCTGAACGGTGGTTCGGAAATTATCTCGGCATACTCAGTCAGGAAGGAAGCAAACATATAACAAATCTTATAACCATTAGCAACCGCCAAATGCGCTCGGAATCCTTTAGTTCATTTGGCGCACCACGGGTTCACGGCGTATACGTGCTGTCCGCTCAGCTGTGGGGACATTCTTCACGCAAGTGCTCGACTGTTGCTTTCTTCGAGACGGTTTGTATGTGTGAATGTGCCTATATGATTGCAGGATAACTTTATGCGATATTGAATAAGTTGAATTCCAAGCGTGTAGAGACTTCCCTTCGTGCAGTGCTGCGGGTCAGTACAGCTATAAAGGGATAAGAACTGTTCGATTTGAGCTTTTCAACGGCGTCTCCCAGTTTTACCTCGCGTACTCGGGCGTATGAAGAAAAACAGTAATTGAAAAAAAGGTAATTTTGTCAATGGACGCATAAAACAAGTAACAAACCTGCTGGCTAGTAACACTAATGTAAAGTTGCGAGCAGGGGTGGATTTAGACAGGGGGGGTTTCGGATGTCCTGACCCCCCTCTTGATTTCTGCATGTGTAAAATTTAGGGCGTAAAACGAAGGAGAGGGGGAGGGGGTTCCTAAACATATGGTACGCTGACCAACACCCTCCCCCTCAGGAAATTCCTGTATCCGCCCCTGGTTGCGAGCTCGGTGAACGCGAACTTACTGGTTGTTACAGCGTGTGGACTCGTACACAAGCAAGATCCCCGAGCTTCGAAGCGTCGAGATTCCCTGCACTGGCTCGTCCATATACCTCGAAACGCTAACAGAAAGGTACAAAGTACCTTCCTGTACCTTCGGGTACAAAAATAAACAAGCATGTTTCAAGACAAGCTTTACGCATGGTTCGGGCTTGTGCTGAAGCTTCGAGGTCTGGCGATTTAGGTTAGCTTAGAGACCCAAAACGACGCGCTCGGGACCATTAAACATGAGATAACGGCTGTTTATAATCCACGCTCTGTGTATGATTTCTTCACGAGGAGTCGATCGAAAACGAAACCATGCCGCTCTCCTCCCTGGCTAATAGCGAGTTCATTTCACGGCACTCGTGCCCACGCGTGCCCACTCGCAGCGTGGAACGGGTTCGTTTCGGCCGGCGCTCCACGAGTGGTTGCACTCTCCGAGTTCGTTTCAGCGCTGACACCCCACGCTTGCATGCACTCGCTGCACCGAGAAAATCGGGAGTGCGCCAAAATGCAATCCCGTCATGCCTCGCTCCGGCGGGGCCGGCGAGGAGCGGGAGCAGACGACGAGGGTTCGTTTGCTACGATGTGTCGCGGAACGGAACGGAAAAAAAAAGTAGATTTTCTGATAGAAATCGCGTCCCGCGGGCAACGAAATCAAACGCAAGCTTGAATTGTGAGCGTCTGCTATTTCACGAAGAAAGCAATTGACAACCCGTGATTTATTTGCAGGTTTTAAATCGCTCTGTTGCAGTACAAACGCTGAAATATACCAGTGTGTAAAGAAATGCTCAGAACAAACGCAACAGCGGCCCCCGAGATGTCTATCACCATCCGTGTGCGGGTGAAAAATTTAACATTTTTCGATAAAACTCCCCCAGCAGAAACCTCTGACTGCCCAATAAGCAGCAGAGAAAGCTACAAAACTTGAAAGTATAAAACAGAGAGGACGAGGACGGGAACAGGACATATCTTTCATTTAGCAACAACATAGAATGGCACAACGATAAAACCGCCCCCCAAGGGTCTTGAGACCCTTGGGGTGCGGTTTTATCGTTGTGCCGTTCTATGTTGTTGCTAAATGAAAGATATGTCCTGTTCCCGTCCTCGTCCTCTCTGTTTTATACTTTCAAGTTTTGTATCTATTAACCAACACGCTCGTTTTCAACTGTAAGAGAAAGCTAAAGATGGTGACTTTACCCGAGGATTGGGCAACATCATCATGTTTAACATTTACCTACGCAGCCAACTTGCCCCGTCGTATTTTGTTCGAGAGAGCTCTCGTTCTCGACGCCTTCACCAAGGCTAATATCTAATCCACAATGACGATCCAAATCGAAAGTCCCAGTTTTGCTGGATATTCCAACAGGCTAGCTTTAAGCCGTACCCTTTCAGTGGTTCACGCATAACACCATGCTCAAACGGATCAAGCTTCTGCTCGGACAGCATCATCAGTTTTCTTCAGTGTAAACGGTTATAAGGATTGAAAGATCGCAACCAGCTGCTTTGTGGACAGCTGGTTGCGGAAATTTCGCCGTCTGTAACTATCTCTACGGAAGTCGAGCTGCTTGAAGACATCGCAACTATAAACTACAGGTTGCAGTTGCCAACGTTTGTAGATAAACGTTGGTAGAGACTGCATTCTCGCATTCCCACGCATCGCTCGGAACAGAAAGGCGCTAGTTTCGGTTTGAAGTCGGTACCTTTTCTTCCACATAGATGGCGGCAGCATCAGCCTTCTGCACTCGGTGCATTTGGCGAGTTCGTTTGAGTCCAGTTTTCCGTGCAACACTCTGTGAGTGCGATGCATTCTGGGAGAGAACTCGAACGGTGCCAGTGCGTGTGAAACGAACTCGCTATAACTAGTTCCTGTGTGCAACGCGCGCAGTGTTGCTCGCCAGGATTCAGGGGAGTAGTCTCCGTCGTCGTGACTACAGCGCGACCGCCCTGTATTTTGTTTGATGTGCGATCAGTGCGACCGCGGGTTTAGGGCCTGTTGTTTTAGCGTCCATATCGAATAACTATTGACTATACATACCACTGCTCTTTGGCTTGGAGATACAAGCCTCGAACTTCGACGCACACTACGACGTATCGTAAATGTTGACAGAACAAAGAAACGTATACTTGTAACCTTCGTAGTTGCGAAACGCGATCACCACCTAACTATTTTTTTTTTCTTCTCCAATTTTCGAGTATACATAAGGGTGCGGAGCAGTCAACAGTGTCGTCATTTCGGCCTCGATCGCGCGTGCCCGAACTCCGTCTGAATATATTATATGGTTTCTGTAAACGTACAACTTTTATGTGCTGCCTGCTCTTCGTAAACTTACTGCTCGGAAAATGTAGACACCTGTAGGATGCCGCTAACATTGTTGTCAGAACACTGTTTTAGTATGTTCGCCTGAATGCGTTTCCCTGCGGTGTTCATGCATTGTACCAAAAACAAGGTCGCCTCCCCTCAAGCATCGTCCACCTTCAAAGCATGTTTGCTTCGTGCGTATCTATGCTTCGATCATTTCTGCAGACAGTTTTGGTATGACCAATGTTTCGGGACCCTCATACAAGAAGATACACGTCTGTTCTTTTAGCAGTTTGACAGCGGCTTTAACACTGCTTATACATCCTACAAAAGACGGTCTGCATACAGATTCGAACGCGAGTCACCGCGACATCCGCGGCGCTTCGAATGCCGCACAGCAACGAGTTCTAGGAAGAAACCTGGCACGCGGCATTCGAACCACAGATATTGCGGCGACTATACTCTGTTTCACCGTATGATGTACCGCAGGAAAGGCTACAAGCGCGAGCTCCTTGCTCTGGTGCACATCTCGGCGGCACAAGCTCTCGTGACTTAAAGGGGCCCTGCAATCATATTTAAGCGTCCACCTTTTTTGCGGTTTCCACGTCTCTTGGGGTTCAGACAATCCAGCGGGCACGGAGAGAGTAACTAAATATCAGTGCGTCATATTTTAACCGGACGACGCGGAAACCTCCTCCACCGACGAGGGCGACCCGCGGTACCGAAAGCGCGCAAAATGTGACGTCTTTGGTCCTGGGCTTACTACTGGTCAGAGCTGCTAAAAGCTTATTTTTAGTCGAAATACAAAATATAAGTGTCGCGAACCGTTTCAATTTTTTATAAAAGTAGTTTTTGTTCAGTAGTTTAGATCAAAAAAGAAACGCATGCAGTTCATAAAGTACGGAAACAAGAAATGACCCCTCGGCATACCCGCCACCAAGCGGTGGAAAAGGCGGCGCATACTACCGGGTGAAACAAGGAGACGGTAGGCTCTTTAAATCGACCGGAAAATTCGGTTTCTTAACCTATCGCGCTACGACTTTGTGCAGCGTTGCCCACAGATGGTGCATTTTTTTCGTAAAATTTGCAAAGAGCGAACTTACATGAGGAAAAAGTAAAGAAAGAAAAAGGCTTAGCTCCTATGGAAACGCAGCGACGCCACCGGTCTGCAATCAACACGGCGCCGTTTCGCACGGGAGGCAAGAGATGGCGCAAGCGGTCGCGACGCCAACTGCCGCCAACGAACGAGCAGACGACGCCGATAGCCGGCCCTTTAGCAGACAAGGAACTGCAGTTCCTTGTTGTTACCGCGCCTGTTTTTGTTTCTGCGACTGTCGCCGCCCGCGGAACGCGCTCCGCTTTTGAGTCGAAAAGATTGTCTGCTAAAGACGCTGGCTGTCGGCTCGGTCGTTGCTCGGTCGTTGGCGGCGTTCGTCGCGCCATCTCTTGTGTCCCGTGCGAAACGGCGCAGTGTTGATTGCAGACCGGTGGCGTCGCTGCGTTTCCATAGGAGCTAAGCCTTTTTCTCTCTTTACTTTTTCCTCAGGTAAGTTCGCTCTTTGCAAATTTTACAAAAAAAATGCACCATCTGTGGGCAACGCTGCACAAAGTCGTAGCGCGATAGGTTAAGAAACCGAATTTTCCGGTCGATTCAAAGAGCCTACCGTCTCCTTGTTTCACCCGGTAGAAAGGAGTAGTGGGATCAGGCGCCGACACGGAAAGGTCACGGATGTACGCGGCGGCGCTGCGGTCATTTGGGCAGGAGGATCCGAGCGGCTCCGAGCGTTCCGAAGGCCTTCGACGGGAACCTTTGTCTTGCGGTTTGGCCGTTTCGCGGTATGGCAGCGCAAAGTAGCTCCCATTCTGAACTGATCTTTACCCCGTGTTTGCTGTCGTTTGTGGCCAATTAAGTGTCATGCCGAATTAGTATTTAATCGCGCAGCAACTGCAATGAGAGCCGCTGTGGCTGCCCGCTGCATACAGCCTATCCAGAACACGCTTCAATGGCGCCCTCTCGCGCCGTCGACTCGGAGTGCGGCAGCCGTGAGCGCTCGATAAGCTCACTACCCCTCATCTAGTTCACGGCCACTCTCAAGCAACCAAGGACGTCATGAGGGAGGTTATTTTTTGCTTGTTTTTGTCATTTTAATTTGCCTATAACTTTTAAAATAAAGGGAATTTCGAGAAAAGAAAAGTTTCACTAAGTTACTACGTTCAGTGCGCTCAGGTTCGGTGCAAATTAAAACTTAGTAAAAAAAGTCATTGCAGGGCCCCTTTAAGAGCGGCTGCCAACGCTATGAGCTCGCGCTTCTAGCCTTCGCTGCGGTACAACATAAGGTGAAACGAAGCATAGTGTTTGCAGACCGTCCTTTTTGTACGATGTACGATGCAGTGTGTGACCCTGGCATTAAGGATGTCGCTTTAACACCCTCAGGGTGTTAGTCCCGGGAAAATCTGATTTACACCCTTCACGGTGTAAAATGTTTTAGTGTGGTGACGAGTGATAAACTTTGTATTACCTATTAAAAGTCTTTTCATCACAAAGAAAACGTATTTCTGTCTATCTCACAGGCTACAATTGGAAACACGATTTACGATACACGCAGCGCGGACGCGTGGCTAGTGCCGCTCTCCAGAACAAATTATGGAAATCCGATGTTGCGAAATACTCTTGCTCGTCTTTTAAATCGTTTGAGGGAATTAAACATTGAACTTTTGACTTTGGTAAACAAATATTGGCTTTCATTTTTTGTTGAGCCTTCAGTGTTAGTGTAGATGCATGACGTGTGGTGATTTTTTTTTTTTTTTCATAAATTATTTTTTTTTTTGTGTGTTAACGCTTTTGTGTGCTGTTTGCCGCTGCTAAGGGGAGACGGAGACCTGTCAACCAACTGCTATGTTGCTTTTTTCTCTGTTTTCCCTCGAGAAAAATAAAGAATTTTGATTTTATTTGATTTCTTCGAAAGAAAAGCAGAAATTTTCATAAATTCTTAAATTGTCGAACGTGGCCGGGCAATTTTAGATAATGGATCAATATTGTTTTATCTAATTTATACTAAGAATTGTTTACAAATTTAAAATTGCTCACTGAGAAGCGAGTCACACATTATGCGCCTTTGGGTCCGTAAAATTAAACGTACAAACGATAGATATTCATATACCAGGTGTATACCTACTTTTTTTTTTTGAGACTTTGAAATGTCACCTATTTATTATAGATTTAATATTTCGATCGCGAGGGGGTTTCGCACATTTCGCGTCGACCGGGTGAACAAGAAGCCAGACACCGCTTCTTCCTGCCACTACTTTTTGAGGAAAGGTTCGTTGATTAGTTTACAAAATTCGTAAAGGAATCCACTTGGAAGTAATAAAAAACCAGCACTTGGAACCAACAGGATATACGGAGTCGCTTTCACTGAAGTGTTTACAATAAACGTGAGAGGTTCTCGAATTTCGCTTCGCTATTTTAAATTTGGTGAGACATTCCTTTCTCAGTTTTATTTTGTCCGAATAATAAGAATAGTTACACCCTATCTCGTCGTGGTATAGGCTCCTTGCACAGGACGTCATTTCCGTTGCCCTCCAAAGAACAGGGGAAGAAGGAGCTCCCCTCTTATCAGGACCCTCCTTTGTACCTCCCGGATTTATACAGGCGTCGCTATTCTCCCCCCAGAAGATTATAGAAGATTAACCTGTCACTCAAAATTCTTACAAAAGCAGCTTCCCTCTCCTCCTCTTACTTGGTGTTCAAAAGTGTGCGATGTGACGTCAGTGCAAGGAGCCTATATGTTGTAGTGAGGTAAAGCGCTGGATATTCTATTTTCATCATCCAGCTTTTTGTACTGGGGGAGAACAGCACACCGCCGTCCCGCTTCGACTCCTCAGCGCCAAAACTGTTTGTCAGCTCGACTATACGTGTGCCATTGTTTCAAGGTTTGGTAAAATGTCCTTATTCAAATATTACTTCACGATATAAACACAACGCGTGAAACAGGCTTTGTCTAGCGTTACCCGAAGAGTGCATGAAGTGAGCTGACTAGCTGAGAGTTCGAAGACCTGCGCGGTCTGTCTCAGTCTTTCCTACCCGTGACGTCACAAACGATGATGATGATAGCTATCGAAGCGCCCCCTGCAGTTTGCACACGCCGCCAATATGCCCCCAACAGAGGCGTACCTGAGGGTCAGCTGTTCAGTTGCCCACATACCGATGGCTGCCCAAACAGGTACTTAATATTAGTCAGGACAGGTCGCCCAGCAACATAAACGTCAAACTATGATGCCCGTTAAGTTGATGTATGGGGTGATGCTTACTCCAGGAGGCGTGCAGATGGACTAATAAAAAAAGTTCCAAAACAGCGTGAGTTCTGTGACAGACTCACCTCGACTGCTCAGGCACACCGAGTGGTAACAAAACATATTCCATCGCAGCAGTTGAAGTCAGCGAATTGCCGAGTGACGGTGGGTGAAATTGCCGCACAGGTCACCGTCAGTCACGGTCATCGCTCCTAGTGATTACCCCATTTTTGTACCACTCAAGGAGGCAATGGGAGGAAAATATTTTTGATCCAACGAAGATATGCAAACACGCGGTACATAATTGGCATCGCACGCGAACGAAAAAAAAAAATGTTTTACAGGAATTCACGGACTTTTATGCGCTGGAAGAACTGGATTGAACTGAATGGGGACTATGTTTAAAAATAATGCGTGTGTGTACCACTCTTTTTTAATAAATTTTGAGCGAAAATAATTTGAGGTTATCATTTGACTGACCCTCGTGTTAGCAAAATTAACCAAGAAGAAGCACGTAGTCCCATAAATATCCATGTAAGACGCATGAGGCATTATAAATTATAACCTCCTGAAGACGTCTGGATAAACACATCTGTTGCTAAGACAGGCATGACTACACACGAAGGAATGTTGCACTTTGAACGGTGTAAAAAGGGAAGACACACACTCATCGCTACGTCCTTTCAGCACCCTTGTTTCGAGTAATACACCTATTGTTACCATAAAATAGGGTGCGGTTGCATGAAACACCCTTTGTTTGTTAAGAGTGTAAAAAGGGTGCGGAAATGTGTGCTGTGAGGCGAACACCCTTTTCGGAGAGTGTTGACCGCGTTGACACCCGTTTCAAGAATCTTCAGCGGTGGTTGGTTTCGACTATATAATGAACAATTATTGTCTGTACCAACGTTTTTTACTTGGAAATACATTCCTCGAGCTTAGGTATACAGGGTGTCTTTTATTTTTAGGCTTTACAAACTGTTCTTTAAAAAGCCGTCAAAGCTGGACAAATGCGGTTTATGCGGTGGGTTATATGGCCAGGGTTATCGTCACGATAAGGCAGTTAATTAAATACTATTTGTTAATTATATTTTATAATTAGTGAAGGTAAACATATTGTTCCAATTACAAACTTGATGAGCGTTATCGAATACTACATCAGTCAATTTTAGAACGATTTGGAGTGCGAGGGAAGCCGGGCGGACGTAAAGTCACCACTCGTGCTCCAGGCGCAAAGCTGCGGGTGCGATAAAATTCGCCCGCACAGTTTTTCCGTCCCTTATCGACAGCTTCGCACCTGCTGCACCAGCGGTAACTTTAGCAAACTACCGTGCTTCACACGGACTGCAAACCTTTCTCAAATTTACTGATTAAATGGTTTTGGATGACGCTCACCGAGTTCCTAAGTTGGAATCATATGTTCATTTTCGTGAATTAAAATAAACAAATGTGTATCAGTCATCAGACTTATGGTGATTAACCCCATATAGTACGTATGTCCCCCTAGCCGTATAACTCACCTGCATAGACAGTATTAGTAGATTTTACGGTTATCTTAAAACAGATCTGTAAAGCCTAAAAAAAAAAAAAAAAAACTGTATTATGGTTTACTCGAGATAATGGCGAGAACAAAACAACGTACTTGTAACCCTCGTAATTGCGGATACGGTCACGAGCCAATGAGCGCCTTTGGATTGTCGAGGCTGGGAAAGCAGTCAGTCGTGTCGTTGTATTATGCTTTCATGGTTGATGATTCATTGTGATTCATTGTGATTCATTGCCCGTATTTTCTGTTTATGTTCATGTGAGACAAGTTGCTTGCAAACTTGTTGATCGGGAAACATATGTCTCTCGGAGGCTGATAAAATCGCCATCATTCTATTTTTAGGGTGTTCACCAGCATCCTAAAAGTTTTACTACGACATTCTTTGGATGTTAGCCCTGGGAGACGCTTATTTACACCAGTGAACAACTTTAGTGTGTATCGTGATTCTTTACCACTTGGCTTGACCAAACCCTTGAAGAACGGTACATCTGCACAGGGGATGACAATGGGACACAGTAGGCACGTATACGGCAACTTTATATAATTCTTCACCAACAATAACTGGTAACGTTGGCCGTTTTACAGGTTATCTTTCTTCTTTCGCAAACTCAAATAGCAGAACCGGACGTTCTCCGCTTTCGTCGCTTTACGAGAGAGCTATAATTGCTTCGTAAAGGCGCAACCCTGAGGAAAGAGACAGAAATCCGATAAAGTTGCTTCCGCCCGGATATCCCCTATCGCGCACAAAACGGCCGTGTATTCGAAGCTCTCGTATCCTTATGGAGTTTTCGTAGATCGCTTCCGCCGCCCCGCAACGCTTTCCGCAACCAGCTACGAAGTCCGAGACTCTGCAAGCAAGGCTAGCGCAGCGCACGAGCAGTGTGGCATCTTCGTTCCGGGGAGCGTAGCGGAGGTAGGAAAACGGTCTACGAAAACTCTGTTGACGGCACGCGTCGACCGGGGAGAGGTGGGGGAGGCGGCTCTGTGGGACAGCTCGCTCCGTTGGAAACACGAGAAAGAGATATAGCCAAGAAGCATGCGTGTCGCCAGCTCTCTTTGTATGTCATAGTATCCCCCAGCAGATACCCGTTCCCCACGGTGTCTCGTCCTCCGGTTACCCGTTGTCGTTATGGCCGCTAGTCGCTCGTAATCCTAGACAGTAATGTCAACGGGTTCATAAATCGTTAAACCTGGAGGAGGGTAGGATCTTCCTACGGAAGTCTGGCACAAAAGACCGTGAGACCAAAGGGAACAGTTCCGCGAATTCTTTTTGCGCAACGCCCGTTACGACGACCACTCTAGTGTCGTGCGCGGACGAAAGTGGTGCACGTCGAAGCTGTGTCCATCTGAGTCAAGCCTGCAGTGAACCGAAGGGAAGTGTCTTCTGCATTGAAGAGTATTACTGACGTCAAGACGCCACAGTCGAGTGTCGTCTCGACATCGTCGCGTTCCGGATGATTCCCCACTGCTGCAAAGATACCATATGCAGAGATGCCATACAGACAAACAAATTAACATAAATGGCATCGCATAAATACACCAGGGCAAGCAGTTCTACAATGTTGATCGGCAATAGAATGTTCTTCAGAGGACTCGTTGCGGTGTTTCTGGTCACTACTTGTGTCGTCGTCTACAACCTTAGCGGAGACCATAATCCGAAACCGCTCACCATTTTATTGTGGACAACATGGTCCGGCAAGGAGAGCTACCCGTACTTCAAAGAAGACGTCGTGGATAGCAAGTGTCCTCAGGTCTGCCTCTTCACTAGGCAGAGACGCCATCTCAAGTCCAGCGCGGCCATTTTGTTCCACGGCAAAGACATCTACCTGAACGACATGCCCAGCTACAGAAGCCCGCAACAACGATGGATCTTCTTCAGCCTGGAGCCTCCGACGGCCACTTCACTGTCAATGCTGGAGAAACTAGACGAACTCTTTAACATGACGATGACCTACAGGCAGGACTCGGACATCACCACCTTTTACGGCTACACGGTCCAGGCGAGAAAACGACCTCGTGTCACGGTGAAGTCGAAGGAATTTTGGAGGGCTCCCAAACCAGGAGCCGCCGTGTGGATGGTTTCCCATTGCAAGACAGATAGCAGACGTGAAACTTACGTGTCAGAGCTCCAAAAGGTTCTGCCCGTCGACATCTTTGGCAAGTGTGGTAAACACGTGTGCGAACCTAAAGCGTCCGACGCGTGTTACCAGGACGCCGCGAAGAACTACAGTTTCTACCTGTCCTTCGAGAACTCCATCTGCAGGGACTACGTCACAGAAAAGTTTTTCCGGCCACTCCTGTTCGACCTTGTGCCTGTGGTTTTGGGCGGTGGTGACTACGTCAGCGTGGCGCCTCCGGGATCATACATAAACGCTCTTGACTTTAGGTCTCCTGCAGAACTGGGGGAATACCTGAAGCGTGTCGCAGGAGATCCGGAATGGTATGAATCGTTCTTTCTGTGGAAGAACCACTTTAAACTCAAGTACGAGCATCTGGGTTGCAAGCTTTGCTCAAAGTTGCACTCTGACATTGCGTCTGGGAGAACGTTCACCTACAACAAATTCCGCAAATGGTTCCTCGAAGACGCACGCTGCGCAAACTGGAAACAACTGTTGCATGGACGTGCGTAGACCACGTGGCGTAGACGAACATAGCTCAATGACGGTGATGATGATTAATACCACTGATCTCTATTGTAGTGATTAATACTTTGATTAAATGCAAAACTGCAACTGGATGGTGACTTTGGCGTCCATAAATTTAGTGATGCGCTCAATTTTGTGCCATTGACAGCCAGTGTGATCGAGCTCAGTTATACGTAAACAAAAAATATATCGTATATTAACGTGTGGTGCGAGTGTAATTGAGCGTAATGGCTGTTTCTGCTGTGTTCTTGACCACCGCGCGAGACCACAACATATTGCCCGTGCTGTCGTTCCGGATGATTATTTACACTGACCAGAGACTTACTAACCCTAACAGGGTTCAAGCTGTATTTTACCGGTTAAAGTATGTCTTCCTGCGAGAGTACAAATGCGTGAGTACTGACATCAAACTGGGTCGCTTTGCGCGTTCTTGAACGGCACTGCGAGCGGTGGCGAGCGGTACCGAAAGTGAAACTACTTTTTGACCATATTTTTATTTCCATCCTCTGAGGAATTTTGGTTTCTACGTCATTAAATTACAAAATATTTCTTTTTTTACGCTTTTTAGCTATATTTATTTACAGCCTTACCAATGAGAGGGGCGACCGTTGGGGGCGACGTAACGTTGACTTGACGCGTTGACAACGTAGCCCGGGGGCCCGGCTTCAACAATGACTTTGACCAGCATTCAAATCCAGAGTCCAATCCAGTCTGACATGAAGCGCGTCTGCAAGGAGGTTGGCGGTTGGCCTGGGTTGGCCGTCCGCGTTTGACCATTTGTTTGTAGTACACCATAACTCACTGGAGCGTTTGTTTTGGTCATCACAAAAGATCAACAGCTGTGTCCTGCTCTGCACGCGCCTCCTCGCATTGCTCGCTTTGGAAAACGAGCAATGCTCCACGCACGAACACTGAAAGTGGCACAAGCCAGAAGAAAATTATTAGAATGGTTTACGCAGGGCGCGGTCTGCGTTTCGATTTCTTCGCAAATCCGTTCCCTCGAATAGATGCAAATTCAACGGCGTGCCAATCCGTACTCGAAAAATGTACGGAATCACAACTCCGCCAAGGAGATGAAAGATTGGCAGCCTTGGTCGATCGTGCCGTTGGGACGTTGGAAGCGCGAGCAACGGCTGATCACAGATCGGCATCTCACGGTAAGGAAGAAGCTCCTCGGGGGCGGTCGGGCATGATTAGCATTTGATCGGGCAGAACTCGGAACCTAAAATTAGAAGCTTAAAATTCTAAAAATTTATCCTCCGTCCCGACGCCCAAGTCAAAATGAGAAACGCAAACGCGATGGCTGCAGTGGCCTTTACTGTGAGTATCTTATTGTGGTTTGTTGGGTCGTAACATCCCTTTATTTACAGTGTGATCGTGTCATATCGTGGTGATGCTTTCCGGATTAAGGACTAGGATGTGTCGACCGTGTCTAAAATACGGAATACTTATCTGTAGAGGCTGTACCTGTTTGACGTTGAAACTCGCCATTCTCCAAAATTTATTAACAACCAAATGTCTTAATCTGCTTTTTTCTTCCTTTTTTTATATGAAGTCAACAACGAAATTCTTATATTTCAACTAGTGGGTAATCACATCCGGTAAAAAAAAAAAAAAATGTAAAAAAGAATTGCAATTGACATGTTATTTTAATTAACTCTTTGCCAAATAATTTGTTGCATGCATAGCCATGCTGATCAGCATTGAAGCAAAATCGTGACACTTCAAGGAGACATACTGATTTTAGGCTGTGCTGCATCTACATTCCTTTCGTTACTCACTGCAGACATTTCTCTGTTGTTTACGTCTGCCAACAACTACACAAAAAATGTTTTGCATACTGAAAAAAAAAAAAAAAAATGGTATTAACTTTGACTTTTTTATGATGTCCAGGTATGAATTTCAAACTTAATTACCTGCCATAAATTGACATGCAAGTCAACTGTAAAATGAAAGAGTGACGAGCAGGGCCAGGAACCCGGCGTGCTCACTTTGACCCCTCACCCGTGTATGTAATTTTCACGTTCACTGTTAGCATGAAACAATTTTGAGGTGTGGTATTTTAGTAGGCATAGTTTGTGCGACACGACGGGCACATATTGAAGCATGACGGGCTTCAACCAGAAGCTTTATTCCCGCTCAACTATCTAAAAAAAAGGAAACAGGTGTATCTCTCGATCTGACAACCAGCACGAATGTTTATGGAACCAATCATCTCGTGAAGTCACAGGTGCCAGTAATCCACACTAGTGTTAGGTTCGCTGCCTAGAATAAGAGGTATCAGACCCTCTTCGAAAGTATCTGGCATCTAGTAACTAATTATCCGAGGCGGCAATATTTTCTGTTGGGCATCAGCCCGACACAAAATGTGTTGTGTTGAGCATGTGTTGGGCATCACGGCTGCATCAGTGTTTGATGTGGGCTCTGATCTAATCACACGATTCGAACTGGAAGCAGTGCCCAAAAATATAGCCTCCAATGCTGCTCGATGCAGCCTTTGCTTTCTGCAACATGGCAGGAGCTAGAAATGCCTTGAGCATAAAGCACACCTTACAACAACCCTTGCGTGAGCCATGATGCCTGTCGCTTCGCGCATGCGACCTACTGTAAAATTTCGAGCAAGTGCTCACCCAAGATGTAAGGATAACCTTGAAAGACTGGGGAATGAGTCAAAAATGCAATAGGGGCATATGATAGGGTGGGCTTTGCTGCTTTGCGCTACTTGTCAGATAAGGAAAAACGCCACTTGTGAGATAAGAAAAACTGCAAGTTTTGTGCATTGTTCAAACACCGTACCAAGTACCGTAAAATCCTGAGCAAGTGCTCACTTTAACTTTCGAGATAATTGTGTAAAACTGGGAGATTGGTGCTGCTTAAGTCAACAATATATGTAAAGATATGTCTTTCGTGTATCTTCTGAACGTTACAAATTGAGGGGTGGGCGCTTATTGTGAAATGGGCGGATGGTCGGTGTTTTATGGTAGTTCTTGCAGTATTTAGATGTTGGGGGAAGAAGCAATGCTTTTGGTGTTTGAAATGTCTGTGTCTTCATAGAATAAAATATAGCTAATTTGAAATGCACTGACATATATCTTAATTCACCACATAAAGGGGGAAATTAGTAATGGTTTGCAAGGAGCCAGACTTTTTTTTACTACGGTTCTTGAGGTGAACATGAGAGATTGGGGATGGGTGCTTATTTGTCTTTTTGCTTAGTTTTCAAACGTGTTAAAAGTTATGGGTGGGCAGCTATTGTAACATGGGCGCCTTCCTGGTGCTCTAAAGAACACTTGTAAACAAAAAATTAATAAACTTCCCTTTTTTTATTTTATTTTTTATGAAACCAAATTCCTAAACAGGCAGAAACCAATGTGCATCCCACATTCAGAGCACACTTGAATTTTATTCTGAACTTCATTATTCACGAAATTCGACGAATTGTTTTGATGTGTCCTCAAGTTGTCGTTAAGTCTATCTTTGTTACATGTAAACGTGTGCCTCACCTTTCGTGTGTTTCTCGCAGCTGGTGGCGGCACTGGTGATAACCGGGGTGCTTCTGTACCTGCTGCTTCACCGCGAGGAAGCCGAGTGCTTCCCGGAGAACCACCGAGAGTCGTGTTACCAGACAAGTAAAGCGCCGTACCGACTGTACGGCACCAAGACCGACTACCGGGTGCTCGTCGACCGCCTCGGCCTCGAGAAGGAGCCACAGTTCACGGTACCCGGTCAGTGCTCCCCCAGCATACGAAGCGCATTGCTACAACACTTAAGGCCCGTTCACACTCTTGTGACCGAGTAAGACCGAGAGAGACCAGACCGGTTTTTAAGCATCTTGCAATGTCTTAGGACCAGCTCCGCTGCAGCGCATCCAGTCCTAAGACGTCGCAAGAGGCTTAAAACCGGTCTGCTCTCTTTCGGCAGACTTGGACGTAATTCAACTACTCTACTCAAACTACTGTAGTTTAACTACTTTTCCAGGTAACTTGTATTTGGGTAATTAGTAGTTTACTTTAACTATGTTTTTCAGGTAACTTCTACTCAAATTACTAACTACTTTGGAAATATAGTGCTAATTTTGCTCATCACAAAATTTTGAGCGCAGAAATAAATAAGACGCCGGCAAATGAAGTGGCATTTCCGAACAAGGGTCACCCTCACATTCCGTTCCCACGCACTTATACTCGGCAGCCGTAGAAACTGCATCACGGGCGTCCTTGGGCCAAGGTGTATTGTGGCGACGAGCAGCCAAAGCATAACACGGGTGCGCACGAACGAAGGAAGAGATGCTTAACAAGACTTGCTCGCGTATTGGCCTAATCCGGTAATTCACGCAGGCGCCGCGCCTCCAGCTGCAACCGTGAAAGACGGGGACACTCCGAGGGTTGTAGTGGTTTTCATGTTGTCTGCCTTCAGTGAGTTCTGACTCGAGCAGTTTTGGGGTTCCATGGGAGGCGTCACTGGGATGACCTCGCAGCTGGGCACCTGTTCGCATTGTCGCCTCGTCGTCAGCGCATACTTCCTTGCGAAGCCAGACTCCCTCGCGCACAAACGCAGACACGGATCCTTCGCATCTTTCCGACCTTCCACGGCAGGGGGACCTCCTCTTTGTTGAAAATGATTTACTTGTCTGGCGTGTCAGGCGCATCAAGTTACCGTAGTCGCCGGCAAGAATTGCGAGTCACCCTTGGGAGATGCGTTTGTTGGACCCGCCTTAGCGGCGAGGTATACATCGTTTCATCTTCTGTTAAACCAAAACATTTTTTTTTTCAGTAGCGTAGCACCGGCACTGCGAGATGCACAGTTGTCCGGATGATCCCATCGTCGTGGCGCGGGACTTGAACCCTTGACGGTGAAGTACACTCGCTCAACGGTCAGTCATAACGATCCCTACTTGTCGAAAAAAGAAAAAAAGTAGGAGAGTTAGTTAAAAAAAGACCCTCTAGCCGAGGCAGACATCACATGTTTAGTCATGGACACCGAAGATGCCAACACTTGCCTACCCGACCCTGCACAGCCTGTTCCTGAAATTCAACGCTGCTATTCCATTCAGCGCGTCGGTGGAACGCCTTTTTAGCCTGGCTGGGGACGTTTTCAGGAGGAAAAGGGGAAACCCTTCGATAAAAACTTTGAAAGTCAATTGCTTTTGCAAGCAAATAAACTGATTTTGGTGAAAACGCGAGCCATAAAATGACTGCATTTCATTTAGGCTCGCAAGGTTTTTCACAAATGAAAACTACTGTTCATTTTGCTACCACAAAAATATAAAAAAGTAACTTCGAAAGTAACTTCAAAAGTAATTCGCTACTTTTTTACAGTAGTTAGTAGTTTACTTAATTGCTATTACAAACTCATAATTTCTACTCTACTCCAATTACTTTTGGCGTCAATGCTCAGTAACTTAGCTACCTTTTTTCAGTAACTTGTACATGTCTGTCTCTCGGTCTTATTCGGTCGCAAGAGTGTGAATGAGCCTTTATAGACAGGGTGTCCGTGTAACATTTTACGCAAGACCTAAATGCAATATGAACGACCTGACCTAAATGCAATATGAACGAAAATGAGATGATTATTCATTTTTACAGGTTAACCTTTGCATTCATCTACCAGTCAGAGCACCAATCTTCATAAAAGGAGAACTAAGACACTGTCCCATTCCACCCATTATCTCACTGTGCCATTCCTCCCAAACTACCTTGCACGCAGTAGGTTGCCAATTGTGGCAACCCCCTACTAAGACATCTTTTCAATGTTAGTTCGCCACAGCCGTTGGCCAAACCGTTCAAAAATAGAGCAAAACAAATTCATGCTACTTACTTTTGAGTGTCAAAGTGGCAACCACTGCATCAAATCGTATGCACCACGTCAAGCAGGTACGTCATTAGAGTTGAAAGTACCACTACCAAGGCGTCGTCAATCAAGCAGCTCATCAACTTTTTAGAACTAGGTATTCACTGAAGAAATATGTTGACTGTCCCTCTCCTCCCACCATTTTTCCCACTCTCCTTTAATCTGTTGGAGCAAAAAAGAAACCCCAAACTACCTAAGCCGTAGACTTTCTAGATTTAACCGAAAAACATCAATAAAGACCCCGTCGGTGTCCAGAAAGCACCGACAAACGTCTGTTGACGTATGAAGCCAATTAAAACCGGTGTAAACACAAATTTCCGGGAATGTTCTCTCCATGGTCGCCAACAAAATGAGAATGGCAAGGCGCGTCCTGCGAACGTCTGGCCACCAGCACTCCCTCCGTGCCTTCCGCCTTGCTTTGACTGTGCGCACGCGCTCAAGGTGCACGAAATGTTGAAGTGTTGTCGAAGGTAGGGAGCTCGCACTGAAGGCAGGACAACTGGAGCTCCTCCCTGCCGCTCTTGCCTTGTCGGCGACCATAGCTGGAACTGTTTTTGTAGAAACACTCCCCTCTTAGACTCGAACCCTCGGTTTTTAATAAGGCTCTCTTCAGACAATGCAACTTTCACGGCAATTTCGGTGTTGCTGGCGAGTTGTTGCCTAGTTTTCCCTAGTGCAACACAAATTGCTCGAATTGCATCCGGCTCGAAACAGAAACAGACGACTCGGAGACATTTGAAGCGGCAGCAGCCAATCAGGGACGCGATATCTTCACATTGCAACCCTAGCCAGTGATGATGACAACTAACGACTTGTTTCTGGTGTGAAATGGATCACTTTTGGGTTAAACCGTTTCGGAAATGCCATTTAAAGGTATAAAAACATGTTTATAGAGCGTAACTGTGTGTCTAAATTGTGCGAGAAAAATAAAACTTAATGACGATAATGGCAGATCGCAGCAATTGGTTGCTGCGTATGAACGTGAGAGGCCCGTGTTGCTGGTGTTGGAACGTCAAGTTGCTGGGAGAAATTGCCCCATCTGAAGTGGGCCTAACAAGATCCTTTCACCAATAACCACGGTTTTTTAGCGTCGATCCGAAGCAGATCACCGAAACACGCCGACATTTGAAAAAACGAAAAAGAAATGAACACCAAAAAACATTTGCCGATTTCTCGTATTAATAAACGGTGGAAAATCCATGGCCTACTTACAACAGGGGGTTTGTGTTTTCTACACTTACTGATAAACCCCTAAAACTATTAACCCCCGAGCTAGTTTTATAAAAAACGGGAGATAACCCCGATTTTGATAAACTGCAAGTGTTCGCGTTCATTATTTTGCTTATGTTGCCATGGTAAAAAAACTTGGAGCAGGTGCGCCATCGAGCCACTTATGGATGGACAAACATAATCTCGTGGTTTCGTGGCCATATGAATGCTGTCACACTTAATATGGGCGAAAACGACAGTGTAAGGATGTCCGACGTTATGCGCAGGATGCAGACCTCGCGCCTTCTTCTTGTACAACCGGCATACAACTCGGTACCCGGACAGGGAGAACATCGTTGAGATGCAAGACGTGCTTCCCCAGCTCCTCAGAAACATCTTGAGCGCAGCACAGGAAAAAAAAGGTGAGCAGCGTCGTACTATTGCGCGTTCTCTCTGCCTTGGGTCAGCTCAAAAACATACTTCTAAAATACCTTAAGCATTAGTCGAAAACGCCTCATTATGGAAGAGGTGCTTAAAAAGTTTCTCATTTTATTTCTCTTGAAACATATTTCTAAAATAAAATAAATTTAACTAAATCTAGCAAACCAATTAGCATGAAATAAACGTAAAAATATTAATGGTGTAGAAAGTTGTAGTTATTCCTGCGGCCTGGAAAGTTGCATTAGTGCGCAGTTGGGAAAATAGTTTTTTCAGCCTCCTTTCAGATGTGATTTTTTCTCAAAGAAACCAAGGAAGTATTTCACAAAAGTATGGCCCATCCCATTTTGTGAACTTGTGTTGCTACCTCGTATAAAAATTTAACTGAAAAGAAAAAATAGACATGACACCCCTCTTACTGTCCTAATCTGAACACATACAATATAGTTCATATAGTTCCAATGAAAAGCTTTCAACAGATGCCATGTTCAATTTCTCTGCTTATTGTGCATGTTTTGTTCGCTTTCGAGAGCAATGACAAACTGAGCTGCCGAGATGATATGCTGGGCCGTGCATTTGTAAACATTGGAATTGTGTGTGCGCCCATCCTTGTACCATCATCATCATTGTCTCTCTCCTTTGTGTGTGCATGTATGCTTCCAACTTCACTTCTTTCTGGTGCAAAGCTGCCTTTACTGCACTGGGTGTAGCACGATTGCCCCGCGTGCAGAATCCCCATCGCAAAAGCCCCGCGTCGCTAGCCCCTCATTTCAAAAACCCCGTGTTCAGTTACCCCGTCCCGTATTCCCCCCGTGCCAAAAGTGCCATCCTTACTGCCCCCATCCCACCCTCTTCGCGCTTCAACCAGCATTGTTCTATGTCTTAACCTAATCCGTTGAGGGTCTACAAAGGGTATTTTAAGTTAAAGAAACAACAAAATAAGGTTAACTTGAACCGCAAAAAAACTTTGACATCGGGGGCTTTCGTGCACCACCCTCTGCTCTCTCTAGTTGTGTAATTTTTCTTTTTTTTAGGTGTGCACGCTAAGTCACTACACTTTTATTATACTTCTCAGGTTATACCTGAGAAGTGCCTCTAAGTACCAGCATGACGAGCTTACCACAGCTTTTTTAGATTAGAGTTCTGGTTTAATGCTTGCAAGCATTCAAAAGTACAGGGCGTCCCCCCAAAAGATTTACAGGTTTTTTTGTTTTGTTTTTTGCGAAAATAAACTATGCGTCGCTGAACGCTCGTTCTCCGCCTTAGTGTGGCCCTAGCGATGCGAACCAGAAAGTGCCGAAGTTTCAAAGCTAACCGTTATCTCTATCAAAAGTTGTAAGTGGTTTTCTGAAATTTTCAATGGGAAAATGGCAGCCGACAGAGCTCTCGAATTCACAGACCCGAATTACGCCAGTTGCCAAAAACGGGTAAAAACGTGCCCTATTTTCCCATTGAAGTTTTCAGAAAATCACTTACAACTTTTGAATGAGATGACGGTTAGTTCTGAAATCTTGGCATCTGCATCAGACTGCCAGCGCTACATTTGGACGGGGAATGAGCATTCAACAACGCAGTTTCTTTTTAAACTAGGAAAAAACATTGTAATCTTCTTTTTTTTTACGGCACATAGTAGAGGGATTTTTGATGTAGTAAAAGTCGTGTGTGTCTGAACACTCCAGATGAAGTCGGGAGACACAGGATGTGTGTATTAGCATGTTTTAAGCTGTGCTGGGTGAGATTTCCTGAAATTTTAGTAAGGTTTTCGTGAGATTTTCGTGAAATTTCATGAGATCGTGAGATTTTTTGTGCTCAAAATTGACATCAAGGGCTGCTAAATTTGGTAGAATTTAGAGTGAAATATGCAGGTTTCGTGTCTAAACTTAGCATGACAGTGCATAAGTGTAGGCTAAATTTAGCGTGTTGCTACCGCAGGCTATGGCTGAAGCAGTCCTCTGCGTTTCTTTGGCGTACCTTCCAGTGAGAGCTGCAGTCCAAACTAGGAATGGAATGTGAAGTTAAGGTGCCATACCGCGAACCATTTTTTTACAAATTGAAAAATAACAGAGCTATTGTGGGGGCCGCAGATGCAGAAGAGGCCAAGTTGGGTGTTTCAGCTCATATTGTCTGCAGGGGGTACATGGTTTGCATTACACTTATTGGGGACATTTTAATGAGACCCGTGCCCTGTACAAATTTTGTGTAAAAAAAATAACTACCGTAAAATACCGAGCAAGCGCCCACTCAAGTATGAAGATAATTGCGAAAATTGGGGAATGAGCGCTTGTTAGGTCATTAATTTTACCTATATATCTACTGTGCATATTTTTTCAGATGTTGCAAAATTTTGGGGTGGGCACTTAGTAGGGAATGGGCGGAGGCTCGGTATTTTATGGTATGTGGCTTTTGTCGAAAAACTGCAATATTTTACAAGAAATTCGATGTGTTTTATGAAGTTCAATTATCTTTGAATCTTTATATCTTACGTATGAAATTACTAAGGACCGGTTATGATTGCGAAATGGGTCGAATATGCATTTGAGGAACTCCCCGCAATCCAAAACGGCATAAATTTGATCACACTTATGCTGAGAAGTAGGCCTAGCCGTCTCCCCTCCGTCGCAGTCTTCTGCAGCTTCAACGTCTTACAAAAACTTGTTTAAAAAAAAGATTTTGTTGTTTTTTTCGCGGAAGAGTGTTGCTATACGTCTGTGGTAACATTCAGACACGTTTTCATCTTTATGTAATTTTGGGGCATCTTCACAGTTTGCACACAAAAATATTTGTCCTTAATATTGGTCTATCAAAAGGAGCAAATTAGCTCATTTTACTAGGCTCTTTTAAGTGTGTTGCCATGCCCTATGTGTACAAGAACAGGCTTTTTTTCTGCTCGTGCATAGCACCCAAAGCTTAAAAAACAAGTTATGTCAAAACTAACACCAGATTTATAAAAAGAAGACCGAGCCCTGATAAATTGTAAAAAATTCATTCACCTATCGTAAATAATGAAAAGAATGTTTTTCCCCTGGAGCATGTCTGCTTGGAACTGACCTTTTCATAACTATGATTTTAGAAAAAGGTGGTACTAATGTAACAGTCGCAACTATAGTCCCTGACATAGTTAAGGAACGTGGGGCACGGCAAGTCCCATGCATTTTATCATCAATCTGCAGCCGACGAGATCGCATCATTAGCCAATAAGGATGATGGAGACCGAATCACGAAGCGTGACGCTCAAACGTAACAAGCCACGTGCCGCGTCTCTCGAGCCGTAAGCGTCTATGACAAACTTGAGCGTGTCTCCCTCTCGATCGCTGCAGTCCACATCTGCGAGACTGACCTCGAGCAACTGGAGCGCTGGAAGATGCCCTTCAAGCCACACCACGACAACAAGGTGACGCCAAGCGGGAAATCTGTGGTCGGCGACCAAGGTATGTGACCGAGATCTCTCGATTTTCGCCGGGCCTCGGGATTACGGTAGATTCTCGTAAATTGAAAACTTGAATTGGGACAGCTCATTTTTGTCTGAGTGCACCGCTTTTGTGAATCGCCGGTTCAGGAGCTTTTCGCGTGGAAATCTGCGAGCTTGCGCTAGAGCGAGTGCTGGTGCTTTCCCGACCGAGGAAGCTAGATCCTGTTGCCACCGTCGAGCTGCAGTGACCGGGCTCGGGCTCCCCCAAAGTTTCTTTTGTGCCTAGTGTGGCTCATCTTTGGCCCCCAAGGTCGTTTCAAGAAACTTCTTCCCTCTTCTTCCTGGTTTGCTCGTTGCTTCGTCCTGGGAATCCTCATACTCTGTCTTCTACCAGGTGCATCCAGTTTCTTCCAAATTGGTGGACTGATTCTTAAACAATATGCGCTGTAGAACAGGGGTAAAGGGAGAGGAACACAGGAGACTTTGTTTTGTGTCTCTCTCCTTTTGTCCCTCTTTTATGGCACATATAGTTTAAGGATCGTGCACCAACTAGCCCATCTCTCCATTTTAAAGTTGGATTAAGCCGAGGTCTCATTTATTTAGAACGTGGCAACTAGAGTCACTGAACAGTTCCCAGAGTGCCAGCTTCATTTCACGGTCGCGGTGCTGAAACTGATGGCTACGAAATGGCTGCCTCTGATGGCTACAAAGTACTATAATGCGTTGCAACTCAAGAAGGTAGGCCGATGGAAAGGAAGACCGGGGAAAAGGAAGCTGACAGAACGTCCTCCTTTCTCGAGCTGTCCGTCTGCTTCCTCCTCCCCAACCTTCCTTTCCCTCGTCCTACCTTACTTCTTGAGTTGTAGCGGACTATAGCTGCATCAGTGTCACAAAATGGCTTCCTCCAGTAACTACAAAATGGCTGCCTCCAGTAACTACAAAATGGCAGCCACCACAGTAGCAGCAATGTACAAATAAAAATTTTTTTTTCCAAAAGTAACATTTTGGTGTTTAGCGTCTTGCTCTCGTTGTTTATGGTTACTGGGATGTGCTTAGTGTGCACTTTTCTGGTTGTACATAAGGAACTTGGTATAGTGCAAGAGTGTTTCCTGTGCTTCATTGAGCTAAACTATGCTCTACCTCTAGTTTGCTTCGCTCTATGTGCGAGCGAAGCTGAGGCCACAAGCACGACCATGTAGCCCCGGACAGTGCTTGCACTGCACAAGCACACGTGCTTGGCTGAGACACTAAGAGCCTAGAGCTCGCTCCTGTACCTTCTGCTATGCTCACACTTAGGGTGAAAGAGAGTATGATATCAGTAGATCAGGGGGATGCTCACTTCACTAGCAGATACGTAAATGCATGTGCTCTTTGAAGATTACGCATCCTCAATTAGCTATCTAATAAGAGACTGCGAGCCATCGTTTTCTTTAAACTGAGTTTCAGTGAACTGGGAGTCTTTTTAAACAGTGTTCCCTCAGACGGCTTCGGCGCAATGAGTGCCTTCCATCACATACTGCAGTCGAACCCAGATATATTGAATTCAAAGGGGATCTTAAAATGGTTTGATATATCGATAATATGATATACAAAATAATTCTAACTTAAGCTTCTGTAGAAATTGCCGCTCGTGTCTGCTAATACCGAAGGCTGCGACAGACGGGACCTTACCGATTAGAGCCTCTAAGAGCGGCTAAATGCAGTAGAGCTTAGTTGGTGAAGATCACAAACAACGTCGAGTTGACGTCTGCCACAACCTCCACAGAGCGCCGGCAACAAGGCACGAAAATAATAAAACAAAAATTGAAAGAAAAAAAGCCGCATAAAAAAGAATTTGATTTATAGGATAAAGTTAAGCAAACAACAAAAAAGAAACCTCACTAAATTCAGGCAGCAAAAAAAGAAAGGCAAAAAAGAAAAAGCGTGCAAAGCAAAAACGGCGAAAGAAAAAGGTATACAAAGATAAGGCCTTCGAAGTGCGAATGCAAACGTTGTTGTCAACACACTCAACTTGACGAAGACTTTTTTTTTTTTTTTGCTTAGCTTATTTTGGGGCTAAGGAGTCGCGCAGCGACAGTGGTGTTCGGGGAAAGAGCGCACGCTACCGTTCCAACTGCGGGCACCCTCTACCCTCCCTACGCATGCAGGTGCCCTTCCCTATGTTCTTGCCCTACCTCCACTTTTTGTCTTTTTTTTACGTTTTTACAACTGCTCTATTGCTGCGTATCCCCGTGCGTGTATGCTGGCTTGGCGGTCCGCCAGCCCACCACGCAACGCAAGTTATGTGCTCGCTGCAGGCGCAATCGGACCGCGGGAGAAGGGGCGGGCCTCCGTGCTTTGTTCGCTATATCGAGTGTTCTCGCCATGGGAGTTTGATACAGAAAAGCAACGCTCCTATACAATTACATGTGATTTTCAAGGGGATGTGTGGACTGTTTGATATAAACATTAATTCAAAATACCCAGGTGTGATATAACCGGGCGTGGCTGTATACTCTTGCAGGTTGCTCCTCCCACAAAGTCCTCCTCTCCAGCATCCACTGTGCTAAATTGGAAAGAGTGGAGGGCCTTGCGAGGCGAGCTTGACCTGCTTTTCTTAACCTGCAACATAGTATACATCCTTTGAATCTGTGTTGTTTGCATGTTTCGACGGTGGGAAGTTACCCAGCGCCATCTGGTGTCTGCAGACTCTGCACTGCAGACGAGAAATTTTAGCCAGTGCTATACATGTGCTAGCCTGTGGCCTTTGACGTGCATGATGCAGTAGAGTACTACTATATATCTCTTGTCTTGCGTGTGTCAGTGCGCAGGTTAAGGAGGAGGTTCCCGGGCCTGTTCCAAGGACAGTTCAATGCCAGCGACTTCGTGGTGGGCTACACAAGCCGCGAACGAACCCGGCAGACGGCGGAAGCCTTTCTCGAGCACCTGCTATCGAAGCAAGGTGAAAGACCCGAGTTCCTGCCGTCACCGGGCTTAGGACGGTTTGCTCACCACGAGCAAAGCGTCGATGCGTCCCGTGACTGCAAGCTCACGTCATGGTGGCTCGGAAAGCATCTCTAGTTATAGTCAGATTCAAGTCAGACTCCCACCTCATTACCACCAGCCGCCATTTCTCCTTGATGCACAAATGGTCTGCTATCGAGGCACACGTAACGTTGATGTTTCACATAACTTGTCCCGGCTACTGCCTTTCCTGGCTGCAGCGGAACAATTCAGTGCCATGATTGTGCGGTGGTGCTTATTGTGTATATCTTTAACTTGTATTCGGCCGCGGTGTGCTTAGCGTGCGTCCGATACTGGCCACACGCTAAAGTGCCTTCGAACCAGCAACGAAATATGTCACAGGAGCCTCTGAGTTGTGCTTCAGGTTTTCATGTTCCTGGTGATTGGTATTAGAAGCGCCGGCAAAAGGAAGACGAGTGGACGCAGGAGTCACTGTTGTTGCGGAGCCCTAGCTCAACGGCTGCTGGAATTTCCATAGACTGGCAGACTGCGGAGCGAGCTACAGCAGAAAAGGCGTTTGCTTCATCAACACCTACCACTGTGCCACTGCCGGGGTTATGGCAGTTAACAATGTTACCCACTTGTTGACAAAGCGGAAATCAAGAGGACAAAAAAGTTTAAGGCGCTCGCGTCATCTACCGTATACAGAAAACATTAGCGATTGTAAAGGCAGATCTGGGCAGAGTAACGCAGTCTTAACGCAACACCTTGACGGTCATGTTACACCACGACCTAACACCCAGCGTTACTAGGTCTAATAGTGATATCACATGACCTTACGTGGCCCGTCATATGTCACTTGGTCAGGTGAGCCTTGGTGACACCAGTCACGTGAGCCATAGTGGCATCTCGCTAAATTCAAAGGGATGTGAGCCCACTAAATTTAGCTGACGATGGCACTGCATGGCTATGGCAATACAACACAAATCCCAACTTCCGTTCAAATTACAGGAGGACACTTAAGCTTCACCTTTAAGACCAGAACGCAATAGCTACGCATAGACCCCCACTCGTTCCCAAGCTATGCAAGTGTGTCTGCGTGACCCAGTCGGTAGCGTGTCTGGCTCACAACCGAATGGTTGTGGGTTTGTATCCCATCTAAAATTCTTCAAATTTTTCCTTTAAGGCAAATTAATTACTTTTTTTAGGTGAAACCATTTGAGACATGTGGCGGCTTTGAATTCACATTACGTGTCATGTTTTAATCACTTCCATTCCACGCGTGATGCCACTATTCATGTGGGCGTTGCGGGTTGTTTGAAATTTATGCGTGAGGTCATGTGGCTGTCATGTCATGACCCTATCAACCAATCCTAAGTTTTCCGGTGACAGCGCCGCCTTTCTGCGAAACGAGCTCTTTAATGCTATCGCATTAAAATATATTCTGCATTAATAAAGATGCAGTAAACGTGGAAACTGGACACACGTGGGCTCCCAACCGACCTGTGACGTTACGGTTCTGTTTCCTGCAGACTTTGATGCCATTAACTTCGGGCCACCCCAGGACAGCCTGCTGCAGTTTCACAAGGAGTGCAACAAGCTCATCAAAGTGACTACCTACTTATCTCTTTAAGCTTGCGCAGTAGTGGCAGCTGATGGACTTTAAAAGCATGCATGTTTTGGAAAGAGCGTTAGTGGTATTCTCGTTGTAGACACGCTTTCAGCTGCTTGGTTTCTTCCTTATGCACCACTGGAGTGTCTTCTCTGATTAGGTTTGCCATTACTATGGTAATTTTATGCTTAAAGGGCAATTCTGGTCAATAGTTTCGAATTTTGGATTACAACTGTTTTCAGCTCAAGCAGTGTCCCTGAATTACAAGCATAATTAGCTTTTTCCAATATTGTGTGTAGTTTTATAAATATTGCAGGCTCAAAGCTTGATTTCAGGTGTCTATGGCAATACTGAAACTACCATAAAGTTTCGACAGAGCACCTGCCCCCGAGAGATTGCCCATCCTGTTTTTCTGACTAAATATCTGTAACTTAAAAATTATAAACATTGCCCACCCCCCGATTCCTGTCGAACGTTACGCAATGTACGACGGGAATCGCATCTGCCTCGTGATTTTCTGTACCGGTACGTCTGATAAGCGAGTTCATAGCGGGTTCTAGTGTTTTTGTCTGCAATCTGCGTGCGTGTTATCAATTCCTGTAACACGCGAGTTCATCCCACGTGTATATTGCATCGTGCAATACAGTTTTCTGCTGCGTCCGTGATCTGCTGTATGCGTTTCCGTGACATACAAGTTTTCAGCAGATTCCCGTTCTTTTGTCCGCGATCTGCGCAGGCGATTTTGATTCTTGCGATAGGCAAGTTTGTAGCGGGTTCCTGCGTGTTTAATGCACCATAAAACTTGAATCTGCTGCGTCTGCAATTTTCAGTATTTGTTTCTGTGAGATGCAACTCCTTGGCAGGTTTCAACAGGTCCTTCGCACCGTGATACGCGAATCTGCTGCGTCCGCTACTTGTAGTATCCTTTCTTGTGGCACAGGAGTTCGTAGCGAATTTTCGCGTGTTTATCGCATCGTGAAACGCGAACTTGCTGTGTCCGCGATCTGCGGTATCAGTTCCTGCGTCACGTGGTTTGTAGCGGGTGCCAGGGTGCTTATCATTACTTTTTGGTAGGGTTTTGCTGTGGCATCACCAAATATAGCCCACCCTATGTTTTTCACCATTTATCTCTTCATTTTGGGTGGGCGTTCTTTCGGAACTTTACGGTATCTACTAGAGAGGGATGGCGACACTGATCATCAGCCGTACAGCCGCAACGTGACGTTCCCGTGGTGCTGCGATAAGCAGTACAACGTGCAGAATCGATCGCAGCTCCACCTTGACGTGACGCCACAGGGGTGCTGTGGCACGGGTCTTTCGGTATTCCTTGACTAAAAGCTAGCCTGCTTGCCACCCGCTAAAAAACATCTGGTCGCATCTTTAAATAAAAAAATGGAAGACGTTTACAATTCCCTGTAATGCCGAATTAGAGTGCAGCTCCTAAAAAGGAGGAGGAGGAGAGGGTACGGAGAGGAGGGTATGCCCCTCGCTTCCCCTCCTCTCCTTCCTTCCTCCTCCTCCTCTATCCTCATCCTCCCTCCTGCTCCTCCCCTCCTCCTTCCCCCCTCCCTCCCTCGTGACATCACTCATGACCCTTGTGAAGGCCTCATGAAGGTCACGTGAAAATTATGACCTTTACTGTGAACGTTGTGACCTTCACGAATGACCTTTGTGACCTCACTCGTGACGTCATTATGGGAAACGTCCCATAATGCAACACGCAATTACGCCGCAGCTACATCGCTCAAACCAGAAACGGGCACCTAAGAGCTGCGCTCTAAAACGGTTTTAGTGGAGTATGCTGCTTCACTTTGACGTAATATTTCGACTGCAATCATATTTTGTGCCACTTGAGCAATACGAGTCATCAGTGGTGTCACAGAAGGGAGGGGGGGGGCCCAAGGGCAGCGCTCGGGCGGGATGTCGCTGTTGTGGCGGGCCACGAGATTGCCCTGGGTGCCGCTGGCCCTAGTGACGCCACTACCAGTCATTTATTTTGCTTTCATTTTTGACCGGAGTTGCCGTTTAAGAAGCACAGGGTGTGGCGAGTCCGGAGCATGTCATAATCGCTCCGCAGTCGAGATTGCGGCACTGGCCGATAAGAACGGCCAAGGACGAATCACCAAGTCAGACGTGAACGTAATAAGCCTTGCCATGGGTTTTCTAAGAAAGTACACAACCTAAGAAGTGTAAATTATTTCTTAAGTCACTTTTTTAGCAACTAGTGTATCCGCTTTCAGATCAGCCAACGGATGTTGTCGTAAAGTTTCATTCCTGTAACGAAAGTATTTTCGAAGTGGTAGATTTAAAGGGCCAGCCAACCTCAGGAGCCACGTAAGCACAAAATGTGGAGGTCAGTCGACCTTGAAAAAATTGCCCCCGGTGCCAGGGATTGAACCCCGGTCACTGGCGTTGAAGCCGAGTGTGCTGCTGACTGAGCTATGGACCCAGCACACAGAAATTGGAGGAGCAGAAGCAGGTGGTGTGAGAAAGTGGAGAGGGATGGAAAGGGCGAGAAAAAATAAAAAGAGGAACTGAAACAGCAGTGTAGAAAAAGCATGCTGAGCGAGGAGTAGCGGAAAGGCCAGTAAAGTGCACTTCCGCTCTCTTGGTGACCCAGAAAATTTGGTGCAGGGGCTTTGTATCTGGGTGGCACTGAAGGGAAGCACACTTAGTGTCACAAAGAGACAATAATGTGACGTAATGTGTTTCCGTACAAAACCTTGTTCTAGGCTCCGTCAATGCCAGGCACTGAAAGACTAGGGGTCATTTTTACCCTAGGCACCTCCCGAACTAAGGGCACCACCCACCCAATAAAGCAGCAGTATTTAAATGCCTTCGGCCGAATGACCAAACATGCAGTCGTTTTTTTCCGGAATAAATTATTTCCAACAAGCCGGCACCTTCTAAAGTGAAACTTTTTGAACATTCCAACGTATTTATCTCGGTTTCAGTTTTTGTCATTTAAAGCTCGGCTCAGGAAAACTATCATTTGATAAGGAACTGATTTGTTGAGCCAGTTTTTGGAGTTCCTACACTGAAATTTTGTAAGGAATGCATCTGTATTTTTATGCTCCTTCGTTATGAAAAACTGCAATATCTTCAGTCTGATGCACGTAAAAAACCAACATCTTTTGTTTTCAGTTTTTGTTTTATTAAAAATTATGTTATTTCTGTAATTTCTCTCCACAGCTGCATGACATAGGTGTTACACTGTTTGTTTCCCCAAAAGAACCAGCCATTATCATTACTGTTTCTGAAGTGTGGTGGGGGGGGGGGGGGGGGGGGAGGCAGTGCTTATTTTAATTACTTTTATGTAATCCTTCGAAGGATTAATTTCATAACTTTAATCCTTGCACAGCAACCTCTTTCAAATTGTTGAATTGTGCCCTGCAAGTTTCATGCAAATTAGACTAATAGTTCAAAAGCGTGCCTTTTCGAGTAGCACCTCCCAGTGGCTATATCCTTTCAAAGTTCCCCCTCACTTTGAGATAAGAAACAAAAAGGCTACAATCATTGATGTGATGGTGGTAGTGGTACCGCTCTAGTCTGCAGACTTTTGTGAGCCCACAAAGAACAAAACTCCTGTTTAAAGTTTCCATCGCTACTTGTATGATTATTGAGTTATCGCCGACTGAGCTACCGATACATTAAAAAGCCGTCTGAGTTTTCTGATTGCACGAGTCAGTGAAAATATGAAATAAAGAAATTCGGGAATTTACCTAGGAAGCTTGTAGATTCTCGCAGTGCATTTACTCAAACCCCCCGAAGGTTTTCCCTGGCTTCTCCAGGTCACTTATATCGGCACGGAATGAAACGCGAACATGGAGCGCATGGTTTTCGACCCACGCTGAGTCACCTACAGACGCAACACCGAAGGTTTGGATGCACTGAGCAAGAGTCTAACACATCGAAGGAGGAACCATCTTCTTGCAGCTCCCATCTGGTTCAGATGGTGCAGCATCTAGCAAAAGCCATGCACCCACTGTTCGCGTTTCATTCCGTGCCGACTGTACAATTTGAGGATTTTCCTATTGATGAGCATATCTGGTGTGGTAGTGTGTATATCAAACAGACCAAATTAAATTATGCTTTGTATCATAGTATGTGTGGCTTCATTTTGAAATCTTGGAATGCAGTATAATACCACTCCATGTCATTAAGGCAAACTTGGCTTTCAGTATTCAGCATTGCAGAGAAGTCAGCTGTGAAGTCTTGGGGAAACCAGGGCATGCTTTCTAGATTTAGATTTACGTGGCCATAAATAGATGTAGGAACAAAACAACAGTTTTCCCGCCGGATTGCAGGAAAAGAAGTCCACACCGGTGGAGGTCGACAAATTTGAGAAAGGACCGTACATGAAGCGACTCCTTGACACGATGTCTTGGCGTCTTGGATTCAACGTCACCCGAGGTGAGTTTTCCTTAATATCGAGTGAAAATATTAGTTTGTAAAACATTCACAATGTTGCCAAACCTTTAGGTCCCGACATACTATATCTCAAAGCCCTTTGGCAATATGTGACAAGATGTAGCACTCGCCGTTTCCACTGCTATCTGTTGTGTAAGTGCCTAGTCTTCCCAGAGAAGCTTAAAACCAACAGCAGGTGTTGTAACGAAAACATATTTGAAAGCAGCACTTGACATTCGCTCGCTGTCACTTGGGTTACGGTTATGCAATGTGTACGTCATCCAGTTTCTACAACCCTGAAGAGATGCGATCGATGATTTGCCTGTGGAGCTGGCATAAGCCAGTCAGTGGGATTTGGACAAACTCTTATGCTTGATTTACCTTGACTGGACGGATAAAGTCACTATGTATACTGTGATTTGCGGTCTATAAGTTGCACCTGTATACTTTTACGGTCAGTGCAGTGAAGCGATTGAAAAGCCCGTGTAAGTGTATTATGAACGCAATATTATACAAAGTGTCACTTTTTAGGATCAACAAATTTGTTTAAAAAAAGCCCTGAAGGCTTCACTAATATGGCTTGTGTGGGCGAGTTAATACGGCCCGGGGGGGGGGGGGGGGGGGGTACGACTAAAAAATACACAAGAAACCAAACCAAACAAACGTCAAGACACAACACAAGTGTTTGTTTAGTCACAAGTCACAGAGGCAATCAAAACAAGTGCAGATAGAAATGCGAGTTATAATTTATCTTTGGAGACGAAACTTTTCGAAATATATTGTAGCGTTTCAGCAGGGGTGTGGCCGAGCGCTCACCAACAGGTATTGCACTGCCTCTGGGATCGGCTATGCAAGGAGTCTTGGACTCATTTGGGTGTGGAGGCCAGAGAGTCTACCCCCGAAAAGTCGAGGGCCAACATAAGGGGGGGGATCAAGAGATTTCATAGAGAGCACCTCGTGCTCTCTGCTTTTTGTGAACTTGCAGTTTCGCCAGTGACATCTTTGTCTTTGCTTTGTTTATAAGACTACTTAGGGCCTTACCTGATATGATAGCAAGAATAAAACGGCACAACCCAGTCAAAATGCTGGCATTTTTTAGTAGAACAAGAGGGCAAACACACTCACATTTCCATTGCTCAGTTCACTCGGGAATTAATCGAGCTAAACATGTCTAGAAAAATCTCCTCATTGGACAGTTTCTGCTTTCCTGGCGACTTTTATAGCAACATTCTGAGAAAATACTTGTATTTTAATGGCAGCTATTTTCTGAAGGCAAAAATCCCGAGCTTATAGCTTTACCTTTGGCATTTGCTCATGCTGAGCGAGAGTTTGTGCAGCCGACATGCATCTTTGAGCGAAGAGCTCCTGCTTGCAGCTTATAGTAGCGGAATTGTTGTACAGGTGATTTACGACAAAAAGCTGGAAAGCAAACACTAAAACGAAACGTGAGGGAAATGAAAAGAGAACAGTATAAACTAGGCGAATGCGTCATGAGAGCAGAGCTATGTTTCGAGCGGAAATGAATCGGCGACATGAGATCATTATGGCGCATGCCATTTCTAGCTCTCAAGACATGGGAAGGAGGGGCTCGTAGCCAATTGCCTGCAGGCTTTGTCCGAGCAACTTGCCTGCCGTATGCGGCCTGCAGGCCGCATGTTTGAAACCCCTGGACTATACAGTCACGACTCTGCAACAAAAGACATTTCAGGACGGGAGAAAGAGGATCACAAATTACATTATTTTGAAGATTGTTGCAGATAAAGACTTCTGTGTGGTTGATCGAGTGTACATAGCCGAAGACGCTTACATTAGAGAGAAACACTGTCAGTGCGATGGCACGTCACTGCAATTTTCGGGTGGTTCATTCAGAGGGGCTTCAAAATTCCTAGCTGGAAGTGTGTCATGTGGAACAGCCCTATAGTGAGGTCTATTTCCATTGCACAAGTCTCCATACGTACACCCCTTTGGGTGAGACATTGTCATGTCAAAAAGATATGTTGTCAATGAAATTTCACATAAGTATGTGTCCACAAAAGAGTTTTTGTCAGAAGACGTCACTGTGTGAGCGAATGTGTGTCTGTGAAAAATTGTCTGCGAAACGTGTTTCAGCGAAATGATAAGAGCCTGTCTTTAGCAGTACTGCTTACTTACGTATATGTTCTTTTTTCGCCGATTGATGGCACTTAAAAAGACAGATCGCTAGCAGGGTAAATTTGACGTGTTTGCGAGCTCTGTTTGTTCGATGTTTGTGATTTTTAAGGTTTAATGTTAGGAAGAGAAAACTGGAATTACTAAGTTTACTTTTATGAAAAAAGTTGAATTATTAACACCAATTCGGGTTTTCCCGCTAAATTCAGTGGGAATTTTGCGTTACATTTTGCATAGAATAAATTCTTGTAGCCCTTTAAACATTGATTGAATGAAAGAGTTTCAATGGAGGGTGCTTTATCTTGCTATATGAGTCAAAGTGAACAAAAAGGTCTATGGTACCTTCGAAATTGATGGAATTACCAAGTTTCAATGGACGGTGCTTTGTCTTGCCCGCACAAACATTGAGCGTGGTTCTTTAAAAATTGATTTAACAGACGAGCTTTGTGTCTCGGGATGCAGACGACGTGGACATCATGTACCGGGCGTGCGTGTTTGAGTACGCCATCCACGACGCGTCCCCCTGGTGCGCCGCGTTCGACGAGGCCGAGCTCAAGGCCATCGAGTTCCGGGAGGATCTGGACGACTACTACAAGGATGCGTACGGCCTCAAGCGCAACTACGCCCAGGCATGCCCCATCGTGCGAGAGCTCGTCGGCCGCTTCAGGTGGGGTGGCCTTTCACCAGAGCCGTGTATTGAGAGAGTGTGGTCGATGGGAAGAGCCGGGGGAAGTTGGGGTGGAGCGGCAAAAGCGTCGCCGCTACCAGCACCGCATATTTCCCCCGTGATGATTCTGCGAAGTAAAAATATCCGAGACGACCTTGAAGGAACCGCGCACTGCGGCACGGGTATTTTTTGTTTTTGGATGAGGCTGAAAGTGCATGAATGGATAATGGCGAGAGATTGGTGGAAATAGGGAGTTTCAAGGTGCTAAGTGCATGTACTGAGCCAGAAAAGGTGACACTGGCAAGAGATCTTTACTGGGGTGCACGATCAGGGTTAGGGCCGAAATTCACACGGAGTCGCGTCTACGGTTTTCACCGTCCATTCAGTCATGGCTGCCAATCAAAAGAGATAAAGTGCATTCTGAATGTCATTGCAACGTCAATGTCACGTGCGTTTCCCTTTCAGTTACGAAGTGTCACAAACTTCAACTCTAGCATGCTGAAATGAAATACTCGAATAGATCCTTACCTACAAAGTGTGACTTTGCAGGTAAGGATCTATGGCGGTGCCCTGAGACCAGACTTGCAAACGTGTATAGTAGCAACAAATCATTATCGCAAAAAAAAAAAAAAATGCTTGCCAGCCGGAACGACTAGGTATTCCCAACACGGAGGTAAAAAGCTTTTTTAAGGGCAACTCCGCTTCATTTTTGGTTTTTGAAAAAACAATGCAGTCCTCTTCAGTATCGCCTAGGAAGACCACACGTGAAAACTTACGACGCAGTTCTGTCTAAATGTTTCTTAAACGGTCCGGCAAACTTTGCAACTCGCCAAGTTGCCAAAATCGGCTGACTTGAGCGGGCAAATTCAGGCGCAACCAACAGCGCAGTCAAGGCTACGGCATGGGCGGAGCCAACATTGAGCTAAACGCCATCTACATGGCCCCCTTTTGCTTGTTTTCACTTCTCCGGGCGAGCGTAGCGCATGACGTCAGCAACGTTGCCTCTCGGCGCTCAGCAGTGTCCACGTGATTGGCGTAACGCGCCTGCGCAGCGCGTTTCTTGGGAGCCGTCCGGCCGCCCGCCGTGGTCCCGCCATTACCGCCGTCTTCCGCGTCACAACCGCCGTCGTCATCTCACCGATTGTGATTATTGTCTCTCGGAGTTTCGTCCACACTACGGACACCACGTGCGCGCACACTTATGCCGCAGTTGTGCAGACGTCGTCGAATGCCGTAGACACCAAAACGTGGCGAAGAGTGCGGTGCAGACGACACTCGCGCCTGCCACACGCCCGCCCCAATCCCGCCCGTCGTTGGGCCGAGGATCACGTGACATCTCGTACCACGTGATGGCCATGTACTTGGCGACCCGAGGCCAATGTTGCCGGGCGGAGCCGAAGTTTTGGTTTCGATTTCCGCTTGTGTTTAAAATCAGATTTAAAAATATATATCCCATTTTTCGCGAAGCAGACGACGTAGTGTGTTTTACTAGGGCTTTTTATTTTGAAATCAATCATTATCCCCGAAATCTTCGGAATTGAGCGGAGTTGTTCTTTTAGGCTATGTGATGTTAGCAGAGTTGAAGCTCGGGGAGACTTCCAGTTTCGAGGGACACACCGCCGACCAAACCAAAAGACGTATTGGACGAAAGGGAGAGCTGATTTAGTGCCTCCAGCTGTTTTGGTCACCCTGGGGGGCATTCCCACCGACCGTGACCTCTACTTTCGGCTTCACTTGGGATTTTCTCGTTTTACAGTCTTGAGCTGATATGTTTCCTCCCCTTCTTCCTGCCTCCGTGATTCCTAACAACCGAAGGGAGGTTGTTTGTTGGACTTTGAGCCACAATTTCTTCGAAGGAGGGCGGTGTTGGAACATCGCACCTGCAGTTGCAGCTTGATGCTGAGCTGCGATCTGTTCTTTGCTTTCATCTATGCCACCGGAGAGAAGTAAAGTTCACCTTTATTCAAGTTCCCAAGCCACTTTGGAACTCCCAGCGGAACCTGTCGTGACCCACCTTGGGGTCGCAACCCAAAGCAAACAATGTAATACATGGCTGCAAGTCGAGACAGTCTGCTTTGTGATTACACGGTGGAATTGCGGCAATCTAGGATAAAGCTGCGTGTTTTCTTTTACTTGTGCCGAGATAAACGAAGAAAAAGTGACGCACTGCAGACTCTCGCAACGTTAAAAACGTTTCATCGCCTTTTTAACGACTATTCACTCTAGCGTCTCACTGCGTTGTGGCGGCTTACGTCGATGTACAACTCCACGTTGCCACAGCAAACAACCGATGCAATGCTTCTTTGCCCTGGTAACGGGGCAAACAAAAGTAACGTCGTTATCTTTATCATGACTTCAGAAAAATCAGTATAACAACAGCTACGAGATGCCTTCTGAAAAAAATTGACTCGTTACAGTTAAAAGTAATGAAAGTTACAGTAAAACGTCACTTGTAATGCATTAGTGCCCGAGACTGCCTGTATGAATATACTTAATGCTATGTTTTATTGCCTCACCTACTTTGTGAGTTTTCGTTGTACCTGCTGTACAAATAAACCTCCGTCGCGCAGAAACGTGAGCAAGGACCCGTCGCAGCCAACGAAGCTGCTCTACTTCTCGCACGCCGGCGGCTTCAAGAAAGTAGTGGCGCGCCTCGGTCTCTACCGCGACGCCGAGCCGCCGCTGGCTGACGGCCTGTGCCGGCAGTCTGGACGCGCCTGGCAGTCGAGCCTGGTGTGCCCGTTCAACGCCAACCTGGCGTTCGTGCTGTTTGAGTGCACCGGCGGCGGCCACCAGGTGGCGACGTTCCTCAACGAGGAGGTCCAGCGGCTGCCCGGGTGTCCGTCGGAGAGCTGCCCCCTGGAGACATTCTTGGAACTGTACGACGAGGTTGCCCGGGACTGCAACGTCACCGAGATCTGCTCCGCGTGACGCCGACGGCGCGGCATTGCGGGAGCGAGGACACGGACCGTTTGGTACGGCATTTGCGGTGTGGATCGAGTCGGAGGCAGAAGGGGTGCGAGTAACAATAGACCCTTTTTGAAATTCAGTCTGGCCACCTCGACGACTATCATAACCCAAGTGTATATCATACGTACGTGCTAATGGCTTCCTTTCGACAGCTGATGAAGGAGGAATTTCGAGGCAGGCAGAGCAGGGCTTGAACATTCCAGACATTAGTTCGCCGCATTGCTGTTTGACGTCGGCGAGACGGGACTTGTGAGCTTCGCGCACATTTAAGCATGTCGTGCAAGTCCTCGGAATGCTCGGCTTCGGCACGCTGGCTGCTCACAACAATAAACTGTGGTGAATATTACCAAGAGATGTACTCGGTAGCACCTCTTTCAGAGGGGTAGTTTCTTTGATACTGTTAAAACTGGAACGAATAGAAAAAGCAAGAACTGTACAGCCAAGAACGCCGTAACTTTCGTACGTCTGCCATTGATGAATAGGTACTGAAATTTAACTGCCATTAGCATACAGAAATTTAAACCAATATTGGAGCCACTAGATGGCACTGAATTTCTGAAAGGGGCCTATTGCGTTACATATGCATCGAGGATGACGTCTAGGACGTCATCCTTGACGTCGATCTCTAGGACGTCGTCCTATACATTCCTAGATGTTGTACTAGACGTTTCCCTAGATGCCATCCTTGACCTTGTCCTCGATATGTGCACGGCAACGCAGTTGCTTTCACAGCTTTCGCATTTCTACACATGTGGGCCCTCCTGTAGTTTTGATTTAGCTGGCATATTTCACTCGGAGATTTGTAGCCCACGGTCAATGTAGGTCAGATGCATTGTTAGATATTAGAAGGAAAAAAGATCCTTCGAGTAGTGACATGGCAAATTTCGGTAATTTGCCACGTGATATAACTTGGCAGAAATTTTCTTCTAAAAGCTAAAAACTCAGCTGTCCTATATTATTTATGGTCTGCGAATTTTAAATTGAAATGTACCAGCTAAAAAAAATATTGTAAAGTTAATTAGGAAATATTAGTTAATTAAGTCACCAATTGTTTCTCTATACTTGTGCCCTGACATCTGCCACGGGTGATAACGTCATTCCGCAAGAATAATTTCTTTATATCCAGTGTCTTTTTTTGTTTTGAACGTTTACCATCTTAGAAAAACACCATATATACGTCTAGACTGCGGGATGCTAGTCTGCCTTACGAGGCTCATCGACTCTCTGCTGTAGATGAGAAATTTAGCTACATTGCTGTATGGCTGCCTCACTTCATTTCACCCCAAGGCTGGTCCACACAGCCCTGTTCTCTTATGTTACGTTACAAAAGCTTACGTCCACTCACGCCTCAAGTCGTCGGGACGTCCATGCTTCGTGTTAAGCATGGCTACCGATTCAAGCAGATAGCCTGGCACGCGACCTTCGGGGCACTGACGTTTCAATGACGTATACGTAACATAAGAAAACGTCAAAAGGGAGCTTCTGGAAAACCTCAGAACGGCGTGATGACGTTTCACTAGGAGACCTAGCTTCTTTACGGCCCTGAAGAAGCTAGGTCTCCTAGTGAAACGTCCCCACGCCGGTCTGAGGTTTACAAGAAGCACCCTCTAGACGTTCTTCTTCCAGCTTCACTCCCCTCGGTGTTTTGTAAGCAAAGGTAAGCAAACGGTACTGCGTGAGCCAGCCACTGCATTTGCTTGCGACTGAGTTCTTGCGACCTCTTTAACGACAGGACATGCTGGCACCATCTATGAGGAGGTCCGGAACTGCATTTTACCAAAGCGAAGGTTTTGCGGCGTTTGCGAGATCGAACGTGCGTAACGTCAATGGGAAATGCCGGTTTGTAACGACGTCAAGTTTTTTTTCCAACTGACAAAGAAAGAATTGATGCGCAAAAAAAAGTAGGAATTTGTGTACCGAAAGAGCGAGTATTCCACAGAGTATATGTATTGCACCTTCTAGGTCGACAAAAAAGCACGTTGAAATTTAATTAGACTTTCAAAGATTCCATGGGACAACCGGTTTTTCGATAGCGCGTCACGAGACAACGCGAGCTCTTGCTTTTAAGTGCCGAGGGAACCGTCAGTGGCGCTTCTGCTCGTACTCCCTTGCATTTTACTTTCTTTTGTACAATTAAGGCCATATTTTGTTGCTCAACAATGGTACATCGTGGAACACGGTTAGCCAAAACGTGACGTGGGTCCTCGAGTTAGCCAACACCGCAAGTTAGTTCAAGCTGGCATTCGCAGCGTTCAAAGTATGCTCCGTGGCACCAATGGTGCGAACAAGCCGTGGCAAGTTTTCTTTGTCTTTTTCTCAGTATTGAAGCATGTCATCGAAACTACTATAGTGGTGAAAAATGCTCACTAAACCCCTGTGGTAAGCTTTCTGCATTTTACTTTCCAAGTAAAATGCAGAAAACCGCCGAAGTCGTGCTCTTGCCAAGAGTGTCTTGCAGTGTGTTTGTTCAGAGTCCAATTGTAGGAATGGACTAATTCAATAAGTCCCTGCATGCAACACTGCTCGAGTTGCACTCTGGGAACTAGTTGGCCAAGGAGGAGACTGGCATGGTTTTGGTTTCAATCGACATGTCGACAAGAGATCATACACAGAGTGTGGAGCATTAAAGGGGCCCTGCAATCATATTTAAGCGTCTACCTCTTTTGTGGTTTCCACGTCTCTTGGGGTTCGGGCAAGCCAGCGGGCACGGAGAGAATAACTAAATATCAGTGAGTCATATTTTAATTGGACAACGCGGAAACCTTCTCCACCTACGAGGGCGACCCGCGTTGCCGAAAGCGCGCAATATGTGACGTCTGTGGTCCTGGGCTTACTACTGGTCAGAGCCGCTAAAAGCTTTTTTTTTAGTCGAGATACAAAATATAAGTGTCACGAACCGTTTCAATTATGTATGAAACTAGTTTTTGTTCAGTATTTTAGATCAGAAAAGAAACCAATGCAGTTCATAAAGTACGGAAACAAGAAATGACCCGTCGACAAACCCGCCACCAAGCGGCGAAAAAAACGGCGCGTACTAGAAAGGCCTAGGGGGAAGAGGCTTTGGCGAACGGCAGGCGTAGAAAGGTCCCGGAAGTACGCGGCGGCGCTGCGGTCGTATACCGGCTCGTGGATCCGACCAGTTCCAAGCATTCCGAAGGCTTTCGGCGCGGGCTTGGCTGGCGCTTTGGCCATTTGGCGGCATGGCAGCGCGAAGTGGCTCCTGTTCTGAACCGATCTTTACCCTGTGTTTGATGTCGTATGTGGCCAATGAAGTGTTATGCCGAATTAGTCTTCAATCGCGCGGCAAATGCAATGCGAGCCACTCTGGCCGCCCGCTTGATACAGCCTAGTCAACACGTGCTTTAGTGGCGCCCTCTCGAGCCGTCGACACTGAGTGCGGCAGCCGTGAGCGCTCGATGAGCTCACTACTTCACGGCCACTCAAGCCAGGACCTACGACGTCATGAAGGAGGTTATTCTTTGCTTGTTTTTGTAATTCCAATTTGCCTATAACTTTTAAAATAAAGCGAAATTTGAGAAAAGAAAAGTTTTTTTAAGTTACTACGTTCAGTGCGCTCAGGTTCGGTCCAAATTAAAAACTAGTCAAAAAGTTATTGCAGGACCCCTTTAAAGGGGCCCTGCAATCACATTTAAGCGTCTACCTTTTTTGCGATTTCCACATCTCTTGGGGTTCGGGCCAGCCGTTGGGCACGGAGAGAGTAACTAAATATCAGTGCGTCATATTTGAACCGGACGACACAGAAACCTTCTCTACCTACGGGGGGCGACCCGCGGTGCCTAAAGCGCACGATATGTGACATCTTTGGTCCTGGGCTTACTACTGGTCAGAGCCGCTAAAAGCTTCTTTTTAGTCGAAATACAAAATGTAAGTGTCGCGAACCGTTTCAATTATGTATGAAAGTAGTTTTTCTTCAGTATTTTAGATCAGAAAAGAAACAAATGCAGTTTATAAAGTACGGAAACAAGAAATGACCCGTTGACATCCCCGCCACTGAGTAACCCTCGTGAGGGTAACTAACCCTCGTGAAGGTAACACTTGTGACACTCATGATCCTCGTGAGGGTAACCCTCGTAACCCTTGTGAGAGCAATCCTCGTAACCCTCGTGACATCATTATGGGTAACCACTCATAATGCAACGTGCGGTTACGCCGTTGCATGCCACGCGCGGTTACGCCGCTTGCATGCAACGCATTGCATGCAAACTTTGCTCGTGTGTTGCGTGCAACGTGCATTGCATGCAAGTTTTGCATGCGCGTTGCATGCAACGCAGGTTTACGCCGACGGCGACGCCACTCAAGCCGGAAACGGGCGCCTAAGAGCTGCGCTCTAAAAAGTCCTTGCAGGGCCCCTTTAAAGGGGCCCTGCAATCATATTTAAGCGTCTACCTTTTTTGCGGTTTCCACGCCTCTTGGGGTTGAGGCAAGCCAGCGGGCACGGAGAGAGTAACTAAATATCAGTGCGCCATATTTTAACCGGACGACGCGGAAACCCCCTCCACCGACGAGGGCGACCCGCGGTACCGAAAGCGCGCAAAATGTGACGTCTTTGGTCCTGGGCTTGCCACTGGTCAAAGCCGCTAAGAGCTTTTTTTTTAGTCGAGATACAAAATATAAGTGTCGCGAACCGTTTCAATTATGTATGAAAGTAGTTTTTGTTCACTATTCTAGATCAGAAAAGAAACCAATGCAGTTTAGAAAGTACGGAAACGAGAAATGACCCGTCGACATACCCGCCATCAAGCGGCGTAAAAAAACGGCGCATACTAGAAAAGGCTAGTGGGATGAGGCCACGACAAACGAGGAGCGTAGAAAGGTCCCGGATGTACGCGGCAGCGCTGTGGTCGTATACCGGCTCAAGAATCCGACCGGTTCCGAGCGTTCCGAAGGCCTTCGGCGCGGACCCTGCTGCCGATTTGGCCATTTGGCGGTGCGTCAGCTCGAAGTGGCTCCCGTTTTGAACTGATCTTTACCCCGTGCTTGCTGTCGTTTGTGGCCAATGAAATGTTATGCCAAATTAGTGTTTAGTCGCGCTGCAAATGCAATGCAAGCTGCCCTGGCCGCCCGCTTCATACAGCCTATCCAACACGTGCTTTAGTGGCGCCCTCTCGAGCCGTCGACACAGAGTGCGGCAGCCGTGTGCGCTCGATGAGCTCACTACTCCACACTACTCCTCCTCTAGTTCACGGCCACTCAAGCCAGGACCTACGACGTCATGAAGGAGGTTATTTTTTGCTTGTTTTTGTAATTCTAATTTGCCTATAACTTTTAAAATAAAGCGAAATTTGAGAAAAGAAAAGTTGGATTAAGCTACTACGTTCAGTACGCTCAGGTTCAGTGCAAATTAAAAACCAGTCAAAAAGTCATTGCAGGGCCCCTTTAACAGCTGTTATCTCATGTTTCCTGGTCCCGAGCGCATCGTTTTTGGTCTTTTACCTAACCTAAATGGCTAGATCTCGAAGCTTTAACAACACAAGCCCGAACCATACGTATTTTTGTATCCGAGCTTTTGTGTTAGCGTTTCGAAGTATGTGGACGAGCCTGTGCTGGGAATCTCAACGCTAGGAAGCTGGGAGATCTCGTTTGTGCACGAGTCAACACGCTGTAACAACCAATAAGTATGCATGCACCGAGCTGGCACCTTTACATTAGTGTTGCTGATCAGGAAGTTTGTTACTTGTTTTGTGTATTCATTGACAAAAATATACCTTTTTCCACTTTTCATTTTTATTATTACGCTCGAGTATGCGAGGTAAAACTCGGAGACGCCATTGAAAGCTAAAATCCAACACTTCTTATCTCTGATCAGTACTGACCCACACACTGCACGAAGTGAAGTCCCCACCCACTTGCATTCTACTGATTCAATATAGCTTATGCATATGAAGTTATCCTACAATCATATATAGACAGATTCGCACATACAAACCGTTTTTAAGAAAGCAACAGTAGAGATCTTGTGTGAACTTCCACTAGCATCAAACGAATTGAAGGATTCCAAGCACATTTGATGGTTACTAATGGCTATAAGATATGTTACGTTTGCCTTCTTCCTGATTGAGTATGCCAAGATAACTTCAGACGCACCGTTGAGACACAGATCTTGGACGTTGGTAAAAGCTTGTCCACAAATGGCTTAGCGGGGAGTAGGGGACACTTGTTAGGGCCTCTGTCGTAGCTAGCCGATCTCAGCGTTTGCGAAAACTCCAGTCAGCATAAAATTTGAGTGGGGATATATGATGACACGAGGAAGATTTCATAGGAACTTTTGTGCAGCAGTGAGGTTGAATTTACTCCCTTTCCTTAAAAGTTCATGCGCCAACGTCGGGCTCAACTTTGATACTCCTGTGAGGATGCGGCTTGTTTCTCGCCCAATGAAGTAACAAGAAGTGGACGTTTGGTAAACAAAATATGTGTAGGGCTCAAAGTGATCAAATTTTAGTTGTGGTTCACCTGTACTAGGCGGGAATATTAAAATTGATTTCAAAGATACAATTTCGGGATGAGGCAAGTGTAAGCCACGTCTTACAACGTTTGCATTTGCACGCACAATATCCGCCATGTCGAAAACCAAGAAAAGTGCCCCAGTCTTTCTTCTATATCGCTCTAGAATGCTTAGAGTATTGTACATTCGTGGGAAGTCAGATGATCGAAAACGCAAGCAGCGCATTCGGTCAAGGCGTGACAGCATGAACTGAAGCAGTTCAATCGAAACCGAGACCGAGTGGCCTACTAGTTCACAGAGTGCACTGGCCGTCATTTCACTGCGATGGGGCACTTTGAATTTTGGGAGAAGTCAATTGCAATTTCTAACACAGCCATCTTGGTATTTGTTTTGTTGCCCCAAACAGCGACGCAGCAGGGACCAACGGAGACTCGATGCCGTTAAAGAAGGCCACCTCTCCTCGTGAAGGAGCGATTCCCCCAGAAATCGACACGTGCATCAGCTACATCCTTCATTCGACCAGTGCATAGAACCTTGCGCCCAGTTCATTATACTTACTTATAATCATCATCATCATGCCAAAGAACTGTACCCCATGAAATTTTTCATTGCCGAGGTGTCAGAGTCTACAAGCGCGGCAGTGCAAAGCGGGACGCCTTGCGACTCAAGCTTCAAGCTCAGCAAGTTGTCTTACTACGAAACATAGCCGCTTGCAGTGTGCCAGGGACAATGCACTACCAGTCAAACGAGAGTTTTTTTCAAAACCGCGTATTCCTCACTATCCATTTTGAAACGCGTTCGAGGAGAAAATAAAGCCATTTTAATGCCATTTTATTGCTCAATGGAACTGTCATTAAGCATTGTTTGTCTCGTACGTTGCATGCACTGCTATCTACTTGTGAGGGTGCTACTCACTACTTGCGTGAGGTGCTCTCTCAAGTTGTGCTACAAACGCACATTTTCACAAGTCACATGCTCAGCGTTTTTGAAAACAAGAGTGCGCGGAGCTTACACAAGATGTGCAGCAGGTGCAACAAGAACTTGCACGAGTTCCACACAACTCATGCTAACACTTGCACTTAGAGGGTGCGAGTTAATGTCCTTTAAAAAGAACTATTAATTTGTCCTGTCCTAATGCTATACGAAGCTTCTATTCTGATAAGGGCACTATAAACAGTGTTACATTTGTGCTACGGTCATCTTTAGATGCACCCTAAATTCTATCCCGACCTTAAATATATATTCTTCAAGGAACCTATTTGTTTCAGAAAGCCCAAGTCCCTAGAGAAATAACTAGCTTTGAAGCAAAGGCTGTGAGTCATTAAAGGGATACTTCAACAAAATTTGAAATATCCCTGTCGTGTTCAAAAATAGGTTGAATATGATCCACAATATCCGTAAATGACAATCGCATGTTTAAATTTTGAGCCTGGTGGCCAGCGTTGCCAACTCAAAAATTAAAAACCCGCAGTCGGAATCCCAAAAACCGCTAAAAAACCACTAAATCGAAAACACAGCGCAAAACGACTTTTTAGACACTGTTTTTTTTTTTTGCTTTAATTCTTGAAAAAAGTATAATACCAGTATAGATCATATCAATGCCATCTGAAAGGAAGCTTTCCTTTTATTTTTGACTAGAAATCTGTCACGCCACTTCACAGCTCACCCAGGTGATCCGAAGTCGAAATTTCCGAGTGAGCGCATACGAACATGGCAAGGGACCCTTCAGCAGTGAGTGACTAGTCAGACCCGTTCAACTCGTAGAGTCGTCTACTACCAGAGGAGAAAGGTGCAACGGCCGAAACATGCTTCTTCGTCGCAGCGTGCGCGACCAAATCCACGTTCTCCGCAGATAGTTCTGTTTTGAAATAGCGGCACCTAGCTCGTCTGCTATCACCAGGAACCTCCAGTAGCCAGTCTTTAAGTTTAGGGTCTTATAGCCAGTCTTTTCTAAACTTTTGAGCGTACTTCACCACGCCCATTTCACGAAACAGTGAAAAAAAGTCAAAGGAAACTTGGAACATCTATGCTGTTCAAACGTGCGCGCACAAAACAGGGAGGCATGTTCCGACATTCGACGCCTTAATGTTTTGATGACGTCACAGGCGTTACTCTCACAAACCAGAACATTACTGAGAGTAAGCAAAAAGACCACTGTGGCTTATTATCCTTGTCTTGATGAATATTAAAGGTGCATAGTTGATAGTAAATCGATATAGCTTGTATATCGCTAAAAAACCGCCAAAGTTTTATAAAACCGGCTAAAAATCCCGCCGCCCGCAAAACAATAAATTATCCCGCTAAACAGAACCAAAAACCGCTAAGTTTAGCGAGAAAGCCGCTAAATTGGCAACACTGCTGGTGGCTGTATTTTTTGTTATAAACGGCCCACTCTGGCAAGCGCTCCGAGAAGGCCCAGCGGAGACCACGTGACATCTAACGCAATCGTGATGTAGGTCGTCTCAAGACGAGCAAAGCTACGGCGAGGCTGACGTCGAGAGGATGGCCTAGTCGTTCCAGCCACCGAACCGGCTGCTTTTGTACGAATTTTGAGTGACGGGTTAATCTTCTGTAATCTTGTAGGGGGACAATAGCGACTTCTGCGACACACAAAAGGCATTCTCGGGAAGAGGGGAGTTCCTCCTGCCCCTCTTCTCTCGTCGTGGCCGGAGACGAGACAACCTCCGTCACTAGCTGTCAAGGTTCCTAGACGGGCATTACAAGCGAGGCGTTAGCGACATCCACCAGGTGCTCTTTGCTAATCGTTTAATTCGTTTTCAAATTCCTTTTCGTGACTTTTTTAACAAGATATTGGTACGTTCGATGTGATGCTGCTTTTTTGAACACATATAGACCAAAAAATGAGCGCCGAAATTTCGTTGTAGTATCCCTTTAAAGGACAACTCCACTTCATTTTTGATATTTAGAAAACTATGCAGCCCTCTTCAGTATCATATAGGAAGACCACATGTCAAATGTTACGATCTAATTCCGTCTATATATTTAATAAACTGGCCAGCAAACTTTCAAACGAGCCAAGTCGCCGAAATCTGCCAACTCTAGCGTGCGACGTGAAGCACAATCATTAGCACAGTCAATGCCACGGAGTCGGAGCAGCCAACATTGAGCCACTACGTCGGAGGCATGTCTACATCATTCTCACGTTTTGTTTGTTTTTACTTCTCAGAGCGAAATTGAACGATGACGTCAAGAGTTTCTCCACCCTCTGTTGGCTGAACGGCATCCACGTGATCACCGCAACGCGGATGCGCTAGTTTGCGCTGCCCTGTGCGCTTATCGGTCTATGCTAGATTGCACTTGTTCCCCATGTCCGGTTTCTCCACTCCCCGCCTCCCCCGGGCCTCACCGTTCACGCCATCTGAAGCGGCCTGGCCGCGTCACGTGTCCTGTACCTCGCCCCCACAAACGTCACAAGACCATGTGGTTCGACGTGACGTGGCCATGAGTCTGACGACACGAGACCAATGTTGCCTAACGCAACCAAAGTTTCGGTTTCGGTATCAGCTGATGTTTAAATTAAGATTACACAAATAATATTCCACATTTCGCGAATCCGAAGATATAGAGCTGTTTAGTAGTGCTTTGTTAAATGGAATCACATTAAGCCTAAATTTTTCGGGATTGAGCGGAGTTCCCCTTTAACTGTAACTTCGAAATTAAATTAAATTTTTACATACATACTGTGCTGCGTCGGGCAAAACACCGTAGACATTTCACATACTCATCATTTTATTTCTCAGTCGGCAATCCCCAACTCAGCCCTCTTCCCCACTTACAGCCGTGGAACTAGTCGTTTCGTCGTTCCCTCGACATTGGTTGGCTTCGTCCGGCTTTGGGTCCGTAGCATCATCTTCAATTCGCTCGCTTTCGCCTGCCTTTCCAGAAGTGCAGTCTCCCTTGCAACCACTGGCTTCGTCTGACTTCGAGTCCACATCGTCGTCTGCAAGTTTGCCTCCGTTTGCTTCCCTGGCAGCGCCATCTCCTTGGCAACCGTTAGCTTCGTCCCGCTTTGAATTTGCGTCGTCCGCAACCCGACCTTCAGACGCGTTTTCTGCAGCGATGTTTGCACCCGCGGAACTCGTGACATCTGCCGGCTGCGTGGGTTTCGTGACCTCCAAAAGGTTATACTTCTTGAACTCTAGGTAGTTCGGCAAGATGGACACGAAGCAAATCGTCTTCTGCACGTCCAGCATGATGACCAGCTCCGGCTGGCGCAGTTCACCGATCCACTTGGGCTTGGTGGCTCTCACCGCCTCGACAACGTCTGTGAGCAGGCTAGCGCGACTGAGGTCATTGTTGTGTCGCACTTTCTTGGCCACCAGGAACGTCCGGTCGTCGTCCTCGTACGTGGACAGGACCGTTTTGACTGCCTTCTGGATGGCCTCTGTGTTGGCCTTGCAGGTGAGTTGCACGGGAAGCAGACGCAAAAGGAAGCGGCTGCGCTGCGACTGGCACTCCTTCAGGTCGCTGAAGATGGACGTCGTGAGCCGGCCCGGCTCGTCCACCTGCGGCCAGAACCCAAGATAAGCAACCTTTCAAAGCTTCTAAACTAGGTAACTGCCTCAAAGAAAAAAAAAGAAAAAGTTACTTGACCATGTTTCTTTAAAGAAGAAATCTAGTTTACCGAATGTAAACTCAGTTTCTCCTCTAACGTCACGGGATGCCGTGATGACGTCGTGGTATCAAGAGACTTTCCGTTTTAGCACTGGTCCTGTCTTCGTGTACATGTCGTCTGTTCTTTGTGCTATTTACATCCATTGTGATTGAGCAACGAGCCCACCTTAATGCTTTGAGGCGTGACTTCACGTGACATGAGGTCGCGTGACTATAATGTCACATAACATCGGACGCAGTGGAAGTTCAGCTGATTCGCGACACATTAGATGCATCTCAGAGTTTACCAAATATGATTGAAATATGCTTAAAATTTTGCTTCACACTTTTTCAGGGACACTTTTTATGCAACAGCAGCCCTAAACAAATTTCGTGTAAAAGAAAATAATGCTCTCTTGTTATAGAAATTTCATGGCGACAAATTATGTTCCTAGGTCCTTGCTTTCGTGTTTCGGTTCTCTCGTTTCAGTATGCAATCGTTTTACACTCCCTTTAGAGGATCACCAAACTCCCCAAAAAGGTGTTTTTTTTTTTGTTTGTGTTTTAAACTACCTGGATAGAACATGTTTGCCATAAAACAACCTTTACCCCCCCCAAAAAAAATTAATATTTTACTGCAACATTTACGTCTCAGCTCTCAAGTCGAAAGACTCATTTTGAATCTTTGTAACACCAAGTTCACTGTCCCTCCAAGCACCAAACAAAGCGCGAGAATGTCCGACACCGCCCTCACCGTGGTGCTGACGAAGAAGTTTCCGGCCACCTCCGTGCTCATCTTCTTGAACCGCCTCGGGAGGTTCGACGACTCCTTCAGCTCCTTCAATTCGTCCGCAAGCTCGTCCTCAACGTCCTTTACGATCCCCTCGTCTTTCTTCTGGAAAACCACAGATTGAACCAAACATCGTAGGCATCGATCGTAGGCATCGGGGGCCGGCTTAGCTACGATAAAGCGCGTGTGAATGGCGCGTTAGTAATCCCACCCTGCCAGTGCATTGAAAGTGGTCCCAAAGAAGAAACAAATGACGCTGCAAAAGCCGGAGTGTCGCGCTGTCGGACGTCGCAGTCCCAGTATGTGAGCGAACGGGGGTGTTGCCGTCGCCGCGGCGTCCCAACTCCCGGCTGCAGAAGCGTCCGTGGACTGTTGTGCCGAAGAGTAACCTGCGGCAGAACGGCCGGCAAAAGCAGGGAACTTCTACAACGTCATTAGGCAGAAATCAAGGGACCACTCTTTAGGGTGCACTAAATGCGCCGGTTGGGGAAGCGTTCCAGGCTCCATGGTTACAGTTTGTTGCAGATTTAGAACGGTGAGTCAAGCAACTCCCATAAAGCCCTCTGCTTGCCACAATTGGTGGCTTCCTCCTCTCCCCCCGCCCCCTCTCCAGCGCGCACACTTCACTGAAGTGGAAAGAGTGGAGGGCTTTGTGGGAGGAGCTTAAGTCCCGCTATTCTTAACCTGCAACAGATGATAAGGGAGAGCACCTGCACTGATGATTTGTGCATCGTGTATAGGAGCACAAACTCGTCTGCTTCTTGCACGGGGGTCACGGTGACGTCACATTGAATAGCGGGTAGAGCTCAAGGCAGCTAGCATTGAGGTCTACCCACCATCCAATCGGAGCTCGGTGTTCTGACGTCGCCGAAACCCCTGTGCGAGAAGCAGACGAACTTGCGCTCCCCATAAGGTGCAGCAAACGAATCGGAGGCATGCGGTTTAGAGACGCTCGTTTTAGCGAACGCCGTTTTCTCGACCCCGGTTTACCGGGGTCGAGAAATGCCTTTATAGAAAAGCCAGTTTAGAGGAAATGGCGATGAGCCTCCTTTTAGCAAGTTCGGCCACCACGAAGCGGCGTGTACGGGTAAATCAGGTGAGTTAACATCTTTGTAATGAGCCACTGCAGACTGCCGCCGCGAAGCGGTGGGAGCACATCGGGGGGCATGGCCTAACACGCGCACCAGTGATACACGCAAGAAGTAGGAAAGCCTTTTTTTAAAAATAGTCCCCTTTTCGATAAACGGCGTTTCTGTAAACTGAGGCTCTGCTTTCCCTAAACCGTGCCGATTCTCTAAAACGTGCTTTGATGAAATGGCATTCGATCAACCGTAGTAAGCCCCAAACGAATGTGTAGCAAGGGCAAGACGTGCCTAATAGTTACTGCGGCTACAGTAAGCACAACTTTAGACAGCCGCACATTTGCAAGTACAGCAAACTAATTCGTACGCTCCTTGTGCTAATGTACAGTTACGTCCGGCACCGAGCTCCGACTGGTCACGTGAGTACCCACTGTATCCTCCAATCAGAGCACGCAAGCTCATCCGGTGTTCGTCCAGTGAATGCAGTGGCGAGCTCTGGTGTTGTCTTCTAGTCGCAGCAACGTCTGCCTCGTCTTTTCTACGACTTAAATTCACTGGTTCTTTGCGACCAACGAATCCGCTTGCTTGCGGAATGAAGTAGTTTGGGGCATTCACTGAAAAAGTCACGACCGAGATGCTGTTTGTCATAAACCGCTGAAAATAGCGTCTGCTGAGATGAAATATCGTCTCGCACGTGATCAGTCCCTCTTACACCTTTTCGCACCTCCTCTTTGACGCACGGAGACTCCTCGCTTTTTCCTACCTCCGCCTCCGCTCTCATGCGCGAAGGAACGCGTTTTGTTCGGCTTGCCCGCCGTACACCAAGAGGATGGCACACAAACTCCCCGAGTAGTTAGTTCATAACAATGATGCAATCTACATTAGATGTCAAGAAGCACGCAGCGCGCTCAAACTAACCAGCGAATGTATGCGTAACGCCGACACAAAACGACATTTGGAGCAAGCCCGTATTCAGAAGAGTCAAAACCGTTGACATCGCTTACCTCAGGGCCCCAGAGCTTGTCGGCATACTCGTTCAGGAGCTCGTAGCAGTCCTTGGTGGCGTGAAATTCGCTCCTCTCGAAAGTCGCCAGGAACCCTTTCATGCCGGCGCCGACTTTGTCGAGGCAGCCCTTGTGGCGCTTCTTCGACATGTCGCAGTAATAGTTCTTCTTTCGCTTTTTGCCTTCTTTCGAACTCATTTTTGTCCCGAGTTAATGCTCTACCAAGCCAACCAAGAATTTTGAAGTGCGTCGATTGCGTGCTATCCTGAACCAAGTGTTTCTGAACGACGAAGCGAACAAATGGACTGACTTTAAGACCTGCGTCCTTTTGAGTAGTAGTTACTGGAAACAGCAGAGATCAGTCAGTCTTTACCAAACGATATTTGGCTGGCTGCGTAAACAGTTAAGTCTCATGTTCCGATTCGTTCCTCACAGCCACTGTATCACAGCCAACGCAGCCAACGATTTTGCCGATTTTGCCATTTTGCTCTCAGCTCAGATTGCTGATAATGGAGTGCGAAGCTGGACTGCTGGCCCAGTGGAAATGGATGACAGCTAGCGTCACCTAGTTCGCAATCGTTACATTATTACACAAGGAAGTTGAGGAAGTGTCCGAAGCTGCATTGCTGGCATCGGTCGCAAGCAGTTTCGTTCACATTGTGCAACCAATACAACTGCTTACGCGGTCTTTCAAGCCGGTTGCACGTCTGACATCTGACTGTTTTAACTATCTCAGCTGATCTAACGTTGGTGTCAAGACTGTCGTTGTGCCTGTGGTTGTGTCCACCGTTCTACTGCGTCGCGCGACGAAGGACCCATCGGTTCATCCCTGGACGCCTGCGACCAGTCGCTCTACGGTCAGTTTGTGTTTGTTTTTTTGGGCTTGCACTGAGTTCGGAGCTCAGTGATGTGCCGATAGGCGAAGTAAGTTGGCAGGAAAATAAATTCGGCCCACGTGACGCCACCCGTTCCACTCTGTCACCGAAGGTGAAAGCGTTGGATCAAATTTGCAACGAGTGTCGGTTCCGTTGGCATCTCGGCGGATGTCCCGAGGATGCTTTGCGGGTTTTCACGGGACTTCCAAGTGTTCTCTTAAATGTACAACAGTCGTTTCCCCTTTAATCAATGTAAAATTCTCTCTTTTAAACGTGAAACGTTCTTTGCCCAGGTGTTTGGGAATTTTGTGAAGCCCAAAAGTGAGGCCTGGATAGAAACGTGGCCGCGAGGCTCGACATTGATTGGTTCTTTTCTGTGTGTGTGTGTGTGTGTGGTGTGTGCTGACGGGAGGTTGAGGAGGGAGGGAGGGCGGAGAGGCCATTGCAGTAAAGGTGTTTGACGTGCCGGGAATCTAACCCAGACCATTATTTGGCTAGGTGGGAATCAAACCTAGACCTTTTTCGCATAGCCTCATACCAGCGTGCAACTGACATACCCCTCGACCTGTTGCATTCTTGGATTGCTCGCTGACACAGGGTATGCAACCGCCATGGATATGGGCGAAAGGACTCGGAAACGGACGTTGTGCTTTAGTTAGTTCCGAGCGCTTCTTTTTACCGTTACAATTTCCAAAAATCTATGGTTGTCTGGCTGTCACTGTGCCGTCGTCAGGTGCGCAAATGATTTTAATAAGCGTAAAAGCAAGAGCAGTAAGTGTGCCATGAGCACAAGAAGCTGTAGTGCGAGTGTGGCTGCAATGCTAGTGAGCTTCACATTTTCCCCAAGAACCCTCATTTATGAAGTCAGTCGATTTCAAGCGTGAATCGCGAGGGCTTTGTATCAGACTCATCGTCATGCTTATGGTCACGACCACTTCGTCTACAAGAAGAGGACCGATTTCAACCCGGTGCAGGTGTTCCAATTAGGTTATCAGTGCAAGCTTTATGGCATATGAAGGGTATGAAAAAGTCTACATACCACCACTCAAGATGCAGGTATGAAATGCCGAGAGAATACCTACGTAGACTACATTAAGCTTCTCATATATACCTTCGTTCTGGAAACTCAATGAAAACACCCACCGGCTTCGTCCTCATTCTTTTGAGGCTGGATTCAACCGGTCAAGCTCCAGCAAAGTTACTGCAGCCCACCGTAGCTAAGTCTAGCCAAGTTCCTCCCATACCCACACTGTTGCCTACCCAGATGGCTGTGCTGCCAGAACTAGCCGGGAATTCAAATTTTAAGCCGCTAGATGGCGGCTGCGCAATTCTCAAGATGGCGGCGCCCTTGAAAAAAAGGGTCTATTAGCCCCAAGAAGATGAAGTGGCGCCACCTGTTGCGACGTAGTACCGAGTATCACAAGACCGCTTCTGCACTTCGTTGGTAGCCTGTAGGTTGAGGTGTATCATTCACAATTCATGTTTGATTGGCCAATTTAAACCAGGGTTTGGGGTTGCGTGTGACCTAATTCTTTCGCTGTACTTCTCGTCAAAATTAAGCGGCGCGACAACAGTGGCGTCACGGCCTATGGAACAGGAAGGACCCAGTGGCCCAGTTTCGTATCGTACTGACCACGACCAAGTCTATCGTTGTCGTGACTTCGGAGGCTCGTCAAGAGACCAAACAGATAGATTCTGGGGTAGCGTGGTTCTTGAGGCTAATTTCCTATTTTTTCAGCCTGTCGGAAGCAGACGGAACAAACAGAAATCAATCGCGACGATGGCCGAGCAGGCGTTGAAGTTGTCATTCTCTCTTTCGAACCAAAAATAAAAATGTTTTTATGACGAAAAGTTTCGCAATAAATTCAAAGGTTATATAGTAGAGAATTTCAAAAGTCTTACCGTTATTTTTAACCAGTATTTGTCTTGGGACAACCATGTAAGCTATATGCTTCCTAGATTGTCCAGGTTCATTGGATTAGTCTCACGAAACTGTTTTATTTTACCAAACAATGTTAAAATACTTATATATCAAACTCTATTTATATCCCACTTAAACTACTGCCACCTGGTTTGGGGTACAACCACCAGTTCAAATCTACAAAAAATACATATATTAGAAAAAAAAATTGTCCACCTCATTGCGAATGTTTCTTATATGTATTTCAAGCACCCAGGGTTTGTTTGAAAAATATAATTTATTGTGTGTTTTCGATATGTATAAACTTATGGTCCGCTTTAAGGTAGAAAAAAGAAAAAAGAAACGAGGATATTCTGGCCAAACTTGTTAAGAACATATGTTAGCTCCTATCCAACTCGTTCAATCTATTCCAAGTATATGCTACCCACTTTACTGAATTTTCTCTTAAACAAAAATGTTGATATAATGTCTGTCACAATGCGATTTATTTTCTTACCTGAATTGAGTAAATTGGTTTTCTGCGATAGGTTGTAATCTATGTTTTGTATACAATGTTGATATTTTGCTGTTGCTTTGTATTTTAATCTGTCCTATGGAACTGTAAGGGAGCAGGAGGCTCTGTCATGCTGTTAAACAGCTTTTTTCCCGTTTCCTCCATTCCTGTATTGAATGGGAAATAAACTTTATTATTATTATTATTATAATTATTATTATTCCAATCACCTTTTTTTTTTGTTTTTTTTCGCAGTTTGCTCGCGCAGTTTTAGAGCAGCACACAAGAAATAAGGTGCATGCACCACATGATGCGAGGGCAATTCATAGCTTGTTTACTTGAGCTATACATCAAAGAAAGCAGCAAATAGAATTGAAGAATGTGTCACTGCGACAAGAACGTCCACTGCCACAGCACAACACTCCGAAACTGACAAGGGGACGACAAAAAGATAAGACTCACCTAACCGGAAGATCTAAGTCAAGGTTCAAACTATTAATACGGAATAAGTTCGCTTAAAACCGGTTTGCGCAAACATATTTATTTAACGAGTCCGCTGGTCGTAGGCAGCAAGTGTTGAGCACCTTGCTAGGCCTTCCGACCCACCTTGCTTGGCCTTCTTCACCGACTTGAGTTGCCGCTGAAGTTGCTGGGATTGTTGTCGTTGCTTCCGGAACCTGTGAATCGAGCATCTCCTTTCATTTGCAGCTTGAAGTCGGGAAATGCACAAAGAGCATGTAGAAGTATGCTCGTTGGTCTCCATGGCGAAATATCCAGGCGGTGTTGGTGGCTATAAAGCTATCGTAGGATTCTATCGTAACTTACACACAACTTCCGATCGTTTCGCTTGGCGTATTCAAATTTGTTTTTAGGTTTCGTCCTACACACGTTTTGTGTGGTAGCAAAAACAAAGTACACTTGGAGAACAGCTTCTGCTGCCATGTGCTAAAGCCCACTACCAAAGCAAAGCAAAACGGTGAAAATACCTGGCCTTGTCACGTGACACTTGTCACTACGTCACCATTGAGCGATCGCAGTACTCCAATCGATCCCACTCGGGGCTAATAGATTGTTCTTTGGCTAGGTGTTGAACATCTCGTAAAGCCCGAAAGAGAAGCCTCGATAAAAGCGTGGCCATGAGGCTCGACACTGGTTGGTTGACGGTGGGAGAGAAGTAAGGTGCTCGACGCTGATTGGTTAACGGGTAGGTAATGTGACCAGGGGTGAGACGAGGAGGAGAGGAGTGGGTAATAAGGTTCTGGAAGATCACCAGGCTTATCATTTCAAGTGAACATATGGCACACATTAAATTTTCTGATGACGAGCGCCGTGGACGTAGGCATCTACTCGAACAGGCTAGACGTGCTGCTAAACGATTGTATGTTTGTGATGCTGGAATGTTTCATGTATGCAACATAATTGCCTATCAATCGTTTTTTTTTTCTTATGTGGGGGGGGGGGGGTTGTATGGGGGAGAGGCTTTTAAATTTCAACATTAAAAGAAAAATGGGCAAAATAAAGCATAGTATTAGCAGATTTCTGAAGTTAAGATGCTTTCGTGTCTTTTCAGGCCCAGCGTCACTGGCATAGGGAGATCTTGCTGGCAACATGATGAACCCCAAGCAATTTTGGACGTGGTTGACCTATAAGCGGAGCTCTTCTCCGCCCCCCACCGAGGGCTACATTCATGCCAATCGTCTCCAAAAAGCAGCAGCCTACCTCTCTCTCCCCTGCACTGAGAGTTCCACACGCCCGTGTCACGTCCTAATTCAACCCTACGCTTGGAACCAGCTCCTGTTCATGGGCGACATGGAACTGAGAGAAGTGGTGACCGGAAGTCTCGAGCTCCATCAGGCGGTGCCACCCAGACGTCTTTGGCACCCTGATCGAACCCGCTTCTCGCAAGAGATGGCTTGGCTCCTGAGGGAACATAGATGCATCAAAGCCCTGAGTCTTGTCCATGACATAGACCCCGCATTTAGGGACCTGCTCCACTGTGCCCTGCTTGTCAACCAGGGGCTGAAGAAGCTGGTGCTTGGGGGGTCCGACTACCCACAGAGTGAATTCGCTGCTGAAACTGTCCTGTCTCTTGTTGGCGCCATAACGGAACTTGAGGAGCTAGAGCTGAACTGCCGCATAGATGACCCTGCCGCGGTACAGCAACTTGGAAATACCTTACAGAAGATCTCTACTTTGACATCCGTCAAGATGTTGAGGGTCAGTGTGGACCCCGCCAATGTAGAATGCATGCTTCGAGGGTTGAAGTCCAACCCCAACATAGCCATTATCTCTGTTCAAGACTTTTTTCTGAGGCCAGGCACGGCTCTTGCAGAGTTTGCCGCATTCAGCAGGTACTTAAGGGTGTTGGCTCTGCGATCCACCACATCAACTGATGCGGGAGACCTGGAAAACCTTTTTGAGGCACTGTCGTCTAACCATCACCTAGAAGAACTGTGCCTCGAGGATTTTACCCTTGACGGGCGAATGATCGAGGCCCTTGCGAAACTGGCAGCGAAACAAGAAACCCTTAAAGGCTTAGAAGTCAAGTGTGACAAAGATCATGGAACCATCTGTGGAGCATCCTTGGCTAAGCTGGTAGGTCGTGACACTGTCCTCCACGAGATGGTGCTCCTAGGTGGAAAAATCGACTGTCTCGTCACTTTTGGAGAGGCTCTTGGTGTAAATACCACAATGACAAAGCTCTCCCTCCGTCTGGTCGACGTGAAAGCTGATGAACTTGAGTTGTTTTTGAAGGCACTTGCATGCAACAAGTCACTTCAAGTCACTCTCAAAGATGTTTCTGAAGAGTTGCTGAGCACCTTCGACCAACTTCGCTTAGAAGCAGGGCTCAAAGACAGGGTGACGCTCCATGCCAAGTTCAAAGATCCTTTCATGTTTGCGAGTGCTTTGAAGAAGTGCACAAAGCTGCCTCTGACCAAGTATGAGCCTTGCAGCACCGGACGAGACTTTCGTCCCGATGCGCTTTATGAGCCGGCCAGCTACTATCATCTCACACAGCTCGGCATCAAACTCGAAATGCAGATAGATGACAAGTCCGCGGCTGACCTCGCACTCTTCCTGTCGTCCACAAGAACACTGACCACCGTGGAGCTTTACTTCCCGACCACGGTTGCATCGACACATGCCATTCTGGGTGGACTGTCCAGAAACACGAGCATCTCGGTGCTTCGAATCTCGCATTGGACCTTCAAGGCTGCGGAGGTGAAGGGCCTCTGGTACATGGTGGGACGCTCCAAGACCTTGAACGAGCTACTTATAACCGACATGAAATGTGCAGGGGTCCCCACACCTACAGTCATACCGCGGTACCTGTTCGACAACCACTGCTTGATCAGCGCAATCATCTATGCTAATTTTGAAGGCAACACTGCTTTGTTTGCATTGCGGCTGCTGAGGGTGCTGTGGAGGAACCGGCTGTTGCTGCGCATGGCAGAGCAGTTTGTTATGGGAGCGCGAGACAAGTGCTATGCCGAGGCCTTCAAGAAGGTCGTAGGAAGCCCGGCCCTGGTTGCAAGAGTGCAGAGGGCTGCCGGCGAGTCGAGAGAGCAGGCCATGGAGAGGGTGATGGAAAGCAAGCATATCCCTGTCTGATGTCTCCTGATCAAGTTCTGCTGTGGAACCAGCCCTTGTATATGGGTGACATGGAGTTGGAAGAAGCGTGCTTGGAAGACTCAAGCTCCTCCTGGTGATACTTCCCAGACATTTGTGTGCATAGAGTGCACCACAGTGTGCATCAAGTGAGCCACAATGTGCATCGAGTGTGCCACAATGTGCATAAAGTGTGCCACAATGTGCATCGAGTGTGTTGCAGTATGCATCGAGAATGGTTGTGTCCAGCTGGACCAAATCGGCATGGACAAAGTGGCATTGCATCCAGAAGTACATCAAGGTGGCAGACTTGAAGGCTTTGCTGTAAAAGCAGACTGGACTTCAGTCTCCAGTAAAGAGACACCATCATCTGCTCCGACAGCCACGACAGCAGCCAGCTCTTACGTTGCGATGCCACAAGGTGCCTTGTTGTTGCCGCATTCTATGGGATTTTCATTGTCGTCATCAAACTTTGCTCTTTGCGTTGCAACATGTTTGCTTCTCTCGGCACAAACATAGAACTGCCGGATTGATGGGGTCGCATATATAAAAGCAAGGAATATGTGTAACATGGTTTTTTTTGTAAAGGATGTGCTTGTGACCTTGCAAAACAAGGGGATCAGTGGATGAGTGTGGTAGCGCACCACAGCTCGAAGCAGGTGGAGCGAAAGTTTGCACTGCAGAACCTGGGGATCTTGGGTTCAACCCCTGGCCCCACCTGTTTCGATCTGGGCAAGCACTGTATTGGAGTGTGTCGCTGCTGCGTGATGCATGTTAAAGACCCCGGACTAGCATTCATACTTCACTGGAAAAATTTCTCATCCACAGGGAAGACACAAGGTGCCCATTTAGGCCGACCAACTTCCCACTGCCTAAGCATGCACATGACACTGTTCGAAAACAAGGTTCAATTAGAATAATTATCTATGGGGGGGAGATGCAACAATGTTTTTTGTACTGTCAAATGCTCATTAAATGAGAGGATGTTTGGTAGAGTGGTAGAACGTATTACAGGAACGTGCAAATATGCTTGCCGACATATTCCTGCCTGGTCCAGAGATCTCTACCACCTTATTTTGTGGCACTGATCCACCCCATCGGACCATGGAGTTCTTATGTTGCATCAGTTGGCTTAAGCAACATTCTATTTTTATTGCCTGTGGAAATCTGTGATTTTTTAAAAATTATTGCATTATTTTTTTCTGTTGCATAGGGTTTGTTTTATATCTTTTAAACGAGAGATCATTTAGAGGGGCAGTCACATGCTTCTTTCATGGGTGGGCACCTTTTTAGAACGCAGCTCTTAGGCGCCCGTTTCCGGCCTGAGCGGCGTCGCCGTCGCCGCAACCAAGGTCACCTCAAGGTCGTGTGACCCCCCCCCCCCCAGGTCACGTGACCCCCCTCCCCCCGAAGTCACGTGACATCCCCCCCCCCCCCCCTGAGGTCACGTGACCCCCCGGAGCATATTAAAGAGTGAGGGGAGGAGAAGGAGGAGGGGTGTACCCTCCCCTCAGTACCCTTCCCCCTCCTCCTCAAGAGCTGCGCTCCAATTCGGCGTTACAGGGAGTTGTAAACGGCTTTCACTTTTTCTTTCTTCTTCGTTATTTTATAGCATTCCCCGCAAGATATACCAGACTGCTGGCAGATCTGAAACTGCTATATCTGCAATCTTTCAAATGTCCCTGTGTTTGTCTACTGCATTTGGCAGATTCTGTTGCGTGTGTCTGCTTAAACTTGCTGTAAGGATATATTAGTGATTTTATTTTAATCTCTAGCTTTCTGCAAGGTCTACCATTGCATTTGAAAAAGCTTTAGGCTGATACCTGTAAATGCTTCTCTCTCAGCAGCCTTCTTTTTGTTTTGTTTAAAGGTGGAGTCACTCGCACACTTGTTATCTAGGTATTATTTCGGTACTGACCAAGAGCTTGTTTAAGATTGGACTGGTTCTACTCCCTGTGATAAACTTTTTAATGCCTTTGAACACTGTCTCTGTTTCACCAACTGTTTCACAAATTGTGGAACATTGTGTTCTTGCTACCCCTTGCTGGTGTTCTCAGCAAAACACCGATAGGAAGTTCCTTCCAGCCGAACAACAGCAGACATCTTTATATTTCCAACACAGATGAAATTACGATGGAATAACAGCCAGCATATGTTCCAAACGTTCCAGTTAATATGCATAAATATTGTATAATCGCCATCTTTAATTTTTACACTTCTTTTTACCTGCCCCAGGGTTACTATGTCAGTCTAAAAAGGAGCTCCGGCAAAATATTTATTTTCGCCGATTTGCAAAATAAAAAGTTAAGTCTGAATAAAGTTGTTTCTTTTCACAAAGTTATTGGATTTTCGAATTTGGTCCGAGACACTCTACTGGTAACATCGAAAATGCGACGTCATATGTAATGTGGCGGCTGTACCAATGTACCACCTAAAAGGTAAGGCCTGCAGCTTCCCCCCCCCCCTCCCCACCAAACATTGTCTCAAGCAAGTCCACGCAGCGCCGCCTAGCTTGCGTCGGCGTCGTCGACGGCGAGTCTTGCAGTTTCTCGCGATGTTGGCATGTGGCGACGCCGAGACGTATACGTCTGCTACTCTGCGGTGCCTCTCGCCAACATTTGGTACGTTTGCCGCCCGGGGCGGGTCTACCAACGATGATGTCATATGGGCAGGCCTCGTCTCGTAGGTAGTATTGGCAGTGCAGCTTGTTCCCGGCAGGTCACAAGAAGTTTGACGGTGCGAAACGAATGATAGAAAAGCTCATGCCAGCAAAGCGAATAAAAAAAAAAATGACAGCACCTCCACGTGGTGAATGATGTTGATTGGGGCGAAGCTCTGGTGGTGCTGATGATACTGATTTTATTGTTCATAGGTAGCGCTGATGGTGCTGATTTTTTTTTTATTGCTCATAAGTAGTGCTGAGTTCCGGGTTGCGTTTCGACTTCATTATTACTGCTTTGTGGTCGGTGAAATGCAGAGCTAGTGGTTCTAGCGGATCAGCTTGGATCCGCTAGAAGCCGTGGGAATGCATCTCCACCGCTGAAGTCAATGGTCCATGTCAGAAAGAGAATGTGTGGTATGGAACGTGGTTATGTACGCGTTTGAGCATTTGACCGCAGTGCCCTTTCATCTATAAACTTTGAGCCAATGCATGCAAAGTTTAACGCGATTATATATGCATTTGACCGCAGTGCCCTCTCCTGTATGGACGTTGAGCGGCTACCGGCAATGTTTTATCCATGACAGAAACCCCAGCTCTTGAGTTACTACCACATCTCACAGCCCCCTACTCGTCCCGCAGTCGTAGCCAAGTGGTTAAGGCGATGGACTAGAAATCCATTGGGGTCTCCCCGCTCAGGTTCGAATCCTGTCGACTGCGCAAACATTTTTTCTTTTTATGTGAGCATGGACGATGGAGGGACGGACAAGTCTAGACCCTAAGGAGCTTCGCCCCTAAAAATGTGCAAATGCTGCGTCTCCTAGACTGCCCGCTTCCCCACCGGGGAGTGTGGGAAGACGTTAATGCTGGTCCTGGCGTGACCTTCACTTTCTGTTTTCTCTATGGCTGTTTTGGCACCTTGTGCTTGTTGAAGTGATTGAACACAGTGCCTTGTGTTCGTTCACTTCTTCGTCCCTGTCTTTGTTTTCGGCGCTATTACTTTTTAAAGACTATGAACCAACTAGCCCACCTAACCACTTTGCTGTTCACAATTTAAAATAAATAAATGGCGTGCTGAGAAGAGTAAATATGTGACTATTCCGAAAATGTGTTTGGACGGGGTGGCCCGAGAAACTGCTGGAGCTCCTCTTTTGAACCTGCTCGCCTGCATTCTCGCTTTAATTCCGATCAGTTCTCCTTCTTGTAACGAAGCGCCGCGATATTCTCGAGTATTGTAAATTAAAACGTCACCCTCTCCATAAATACTTTTTTATTAGACCTAAACTTTTCTTATTAACCCCTGTAAAGTTACCGTTCCCACGTACATCAAAGCACTGCGGCCAAACCACCTCTACGAGCGTTCGCGGACATTGGACTGAGGGTACGATGCGTTTGCAACACCATTTTCCCTAGAAATTTGGACATGTGTCTTACACCAACTAAAACCTTCTAACTGGCATTTGTACCCTAGGTTTAGAATATGAGCAATCATTTGTACGATCTGGCACGGCCCTTCACCGCACAGGTTATAATCTCCCAGTTTCGATAAGTTTTTAGCGTCGACATAAAAATTTAGTAACACTATCTAAAAAAAGGCATTAGCTATGCGAGGAGAAGCAGAGGGAGGCAAGAGCACGAGGAAGTCGGAACGCCGGGCTCTGGTTGGAATGATTAGTGGGTGGACTCAAAGTTAGCTGCCTCTGTCTCTACTTGCTCTTCCTACGCTTTCGTTTGCCGAATGCCGGCGTCCTGTGTTCGTGCTCAAACAGCGAGTCGAGAGAAAGACGGCTAGCTTCGCATCTACCCGCTAGGATTTCCAATCAAAGCTTGTCATTCAGACGTCCCCGCGCATTCTCATCTTTTCCTTTCCATCGGTGGTTCGGAGGAAGCTCTTCCCAGCTTCCCCAGAGTCCCTCTCATCGACTGTAGGCCCATTCACCATTCCTCTAGTTCTCACCAAGTAGGTTTAGTCGTAGCGCTATGCACGGAGCAAAAAAAAAAACACTCGCGTCGCAGCTATCGTGCCTTAGTTATGACCGTGGTGTAGCATGCCAGAATCTACGGTTTTCACTGACGTGGAGTCGGAATTACAATTTCAACCACAAACTGCAGGAGGCTGATGTGGGAAAACCTGTCGCCGCACCACCTTGCTGTGCAGCCGGTGATGGGATCGCACAGCAGGCCCTTTGCAGGCGGATGTCTTTGAAAAGGGTGCAAAGAGCCCTGGTAGAGAAAGTGCAGGAGCTTGCTGATAAGTTCGAGAAGCAGGCCATAGAGAGGATAATGGAAGAGAAACGCCTGCTCAACTATGGTGCCTGGAGCACGTCTCCGACCTGTGTTCGGCTTCCCACTCCGCCCGCGCATCGAAAGTGGTCCCAAAGCGGCAAGAAATGATGGCGCAAAAGCCAGTGTCACGCCGTCAAGCATCGCGATCCCTGCGGTTGGTCGTAGAAGTTGTGGCAAAAAGCACGAGCGAACGCAAGTGGCGCCATCATTGCGACGTCCCAACTCCCAGCTACCATGAATTGTCGAGCTGGAAGGCAACCTGCAGCGGAACAGGTGTCTGCCACATTCAACCCCGCTGCTATGACACCACCCGGATTGCGGCGGGCGACAGTGTGACACTTTTGTGACGTCGTCAGGCGGAAATCGAAGACTAGATTTTTGGACCTGGTAAACAGACCAGTGGGAGACGCATTTCAGGCGCCCTACCTGCGCTACCTCAACCGATGTATGGATGGATGCTAACCAGAGCTGTATGTAGACCGACACGCGGCCTTGACGTCCCAGGGCTGCGGCGGCGCTGCGATCGCGCCGGAGCCGTGTGGTGTGGGCAAAAGGGCGCTCGTTTTGCATGGGCGTCGTAGCATTTCAGCATGCCGCGAAGCTCTGTAGCCGTTAGTTGCACCGAAAGGTACAGCAAAAGTAGCGGGGTGAGTTTCCCCAAGTTCCCGGCTGACTCTGAAAGGTGCAGAAGGTGGAGAATATCCGTGGATCGAAAATAATAGTCGCCTTGCGCGTACGACCGTTCGTACGGCTAACACTTTCTTGAACGCAAGTGTGGCTTCCATTTCAATCTCCGTCATGAGGCTTGCTTATGTGCAGGAAAACCGTCGTCTGATCGAGACCTCCGGGATTTCATTCCCACGGTGTTCGCGCACAAAGCACCAGCCAAGCACTCGTCGGAGGCTCGCTACGCCCGTGCTACTATGGTGCCTGGAGCACGTCTCCGACTGGTGTGTTTAGCGTCCTATCCCGCCCATACATCAAAAGTGGTCCCAAAGTGGCAACAAATGACGTCACAAAAACCGGAGTGTCATGCTGTTGCATGTTGCGATCCTGGCGGTTGGTCATAGAAATGCTGTCGAAAACCACAGGCGAACGCAAGTGTCGCTGTCGTCACGGCGTTCCAGGCGTCCCAACTTCCGCCTGCTTTAGCTTCCGTGGACTGTCGAAGTGAAGAGCGACCTGCAGCAGAACAGGCGTCTGCCACATCCACCACAGCTGCTGAGACGCCACCAGAGTCGCGACCGGCGACAGCATGACACTTCTACGACGTCATCAGGCGGAAATCGAGGGACCACTTTTTTGAACCCGGTAAACACACCAGTCGGAGTCGGAGATGCGTTCCAGGCACCGTAGTGCTACCAAACAGAAGGGGATCGGCGACAGAACAGCAGTGTTGTAGGCGTTACCGAAAAAAATGTAACGAAATACGTTACTCCCTACTTGCGAATAAAATTAATGCGTTACCCCACTACGTTACCTAAAAATAAAAGGAATGGGTTACCGATAAAAAGTAACACACGTTACTGCTGCGTCACTTTTTAAATTATGATTTAACCCTTTTTACTGTTTGGACGATACAGGTATGCATAAACTGATATATCAAGAAATATTATGTTTATGCAGAAACTGAACATAATTACTTTATCTCTTTTTACGGTGTCGCCTAGATACGAGAAAAAACGCAAAGAAAAACGCAGAAATTCACATGGCTTGACGCCTAAAAACACAAAAAAAATTGAGTGTAATTTCTTTAAGACTTGGAAAGTAGTAACGAGTGACGTAACTACTTTACTTGAAATAGTAACGTAAGTATGTTACTCGTTACTGTGTGGAAAAAGTAACGAGTAGGTTACTACGTCACTGAAAAAAGTAACGTGTTCCTGGTAATGCCGTTACTTGTAACGTTATACAGGATGATTGAAAACCTGGGACTGGTTTGAAAAACAGAAAATCTTCACGATTTTCTCTTTTTCAAACCACAGTCTCAGGTTTTCAATCATCATGTATAACTTACACCAGCTCGCCTGCACTTTAAACGTTTTTTCATTGACTTGCAACGTGTTACCGCCAAGACTGCAGAACGGACAAAGCGTTACTGCTTGTCATGCCTTGTGGTCATGAAGGTAGGAAAAATATCATACCTTGACTCGAAGACGCTGTGTGAATTTAATGAACTAATAAATGCAGACCCAGTCTGCCGATCCCGCCGGCAGTGCGGAAACCGGCTCAAAGTAATCATAGGCCTCGAGAGACTTGTACGCCTGCACCGTGTCGGCCGTGAACAGGCTTGGAGAAAAAACTAAATAAATGACGATGTGAGCCATCGACGTCCGTGGCAGCAACTTCACGTCGGAACTCCAGCAGGCCTTGTTTGCGGCGTACAGATCTTTGAAGGCAACGCCGTCCAAGCAAAGTTTGTTTCGATACCGCTGCCGTTCAGGCTCGGGTAGTGAGCTCAAATGGTCGGGCATAGCATACGACATACGTTGTCAGGAAATACGACGCACAAATAAAGCTAAAACCGTCCCTACAACGTCAACAGCGAGCGCACGCCACACAACGCAGTGGCGAAAACAAAAAGAGCCGAGCCACTTTTGCCCACACAGCTTCCGCGCATGCGCGGCCTTCCGGCCGTGCTGGTAAACAGAGGCGTGTCGGTCTATAGAGAGAGCTTGGTCAATGGAAGGAGCGGGCAGAGCCAGGGCATGCACGAGACGCAGACAGAAGGCTTGATCTGCTCTCTTGGCTAACCATAAGCCGAAAATAATCCCCTGGCGGTGATAGTGATAAACACTTTTAATAGGTGCGTAAGAGTAAAATGAAGTAACTCTTCATGGTTGAAAATATAGTGCACGTAATGTCTCGACTATGATCATGCAAAAAGATGCGATTCGAATGTGCCGCTCAAACTCCCGTTTTGCTTGATTGGAGTCTGACCACTCAGACGGCAGTTTCCCAGCCCTCGGCGCCTGGCATACGGATCATGTCAATCATTCTTCTAGATTTTAATTTTGCATGACCATGATTGGAAAATCACATGCAGCATATTTTCAGTCACCGAGAGTTACTCTGACGCAGTTATTTTGTTTATCGCAACCACCGCCAGGACGGTTGCAGCTCCTGGCTGGACACATTTGAATATGTGAAGACGCCCTGGAACACGCCCAGCCTGCTTTCGACGAACGGCACCTCCTCATTTGCCTCCTATACTTCTTAATGAATGGTCAAAATCTGTGGACCTAATGCTAACAACTGTACCCTTTATATCGGGCAGTACCTTGCACCACCTAGCCTAGAAACTACAAACCAAAAGTATGACTTTGCCCTTCTAAGCCAACTTGCTTTCCTTCTGCAATCAATCCTGGGTGCAGTCAGTGTTGTCAGACATACCGTGGTTCGCTTCGAGGGCAACCGTGTCCGGCTGGGCCAGATCAGCTGGAACAACCACATCCGCAAGCATAGCTTAGGGTGACAAACGTCAACAGAGTGAAAGCAGACTGGACACTGCATGTTGTAAGACGCCAATGTTCTGTGCCAAGAGTTTGTCTAAGCGGTCTGGTGCTTTCGTTGTGATATTGGAACATGTTTCTAGAGCCATGGACTTCTGTGGTTAGAGTCTGTAAGGTTGGAATGGGAAAGGGGAGAATCAGTGGTCGAGTGAGTCGGTGCACATTAGCTTGGAACACGTGGAGCAAAAGCTCGGGCTGCAGAATCCAGGGATCCTGGGCCGGCACGTGGCCGTGCATTACCACTGGGCGATGCACGTTGAAGAACCCAGGCTAGCAGAGGTACTGCACCGTCAAAATTCCTCATCTATAGCTGAGGCACGAGGCGCCCATTGGAGCTGACGAACTTCCCGCTGTCTAAAGTGTGTGTTGGTTTAGACAGCGAGACCTTGGCCAGCCTCAATGGGCGTCTTGTATCACTGCTGTAGATGAGATTTTCCCAGTGCAGCACAACCGCTAGCCCGGGGCCTCTAACGTGCATCACGCAGTAGTGATACACGACCGCACGTCGGTACGATGCTCATCCAGATCGAAACGGGCAGGGGTAAGGATTAAACCCAAGATGCCTGGGTTCACTGAACAAACGTGCACACAGCACTATTTAGTTGCACCATGTCAAGTTAGTGAATTCGTTAGTGAGCGACAACTCTCGTAACCACGAAGAAACAAAACGATGTCATGTTGAATGATGATGGGGTACAGCTACCCGTCAGAGTTTGCGTGAAGCGCGTTCGCCACCGCGACCCAGTCGTCCAGTTGCGCGACCTTGTCGTTGTTCGAAGGGGCCGTGCTCCAGTTCCAGCAGACGAACTCGTCGAACCTGCCCGAAGCGTAGAGCGACTTGGAATCCGAGTCCGTGGCTGCTGTCTTGAAGACGACGCCAGCGAAGTCTGGAGGAACCGGCACTTGCCGGCCTATGAGGGGTCGTCCCCTGAACGACGCTTTGAGCACGTCCTTGGAGTCTTGCACGGGCTCGACGAAAGGCTCGAAGAAGGACGACACTTTGGCGGCGCCACGGTGCTTGATTTCGCAGGGTAACAAGTGTCCGCGTACCTTTTCCTCCAGCCTGGAGCTTTCAAGTTTGAGGTCGGCGGCGGCTGCCATTGTTTTGATGTTGCGATGGTTTGCGACAGTGGTTTGCGATCAAGGAGGTTTGCGATAGAAAGATCAACGGCAAAAACGAAACACAAGCGTTTTGAAATTTGGCGGCATGTAGCGTCATCTAGCCAGCATGATGCAACTAAACACTCAATTGTATTGTTTTTAATAAGTTTTATGAGAATGATAACTTTATTGCTCTATTCTCAAGATATATAAATAAACTAGGACTAATATATTGAATTTCGTTATGTATTTTGTATTGGTAAAAACCAGAGCCATAATAGTGCCATCTTGAGGCGGTTACTGTAGGCCCACAAGAACCCGCGAATATTTGAAATGGCGTCTGAACAACATGAACAGTCGCGCGGTGTCCTGCATCAAACTCAGAAGTCCAAATCATGTACGAGTTCCTCTCTCATTTTTAAAGGTTTAAGAAGGAGTAGGTTTCTGTTAGATGGATAAAGGTTGACAGAAATGGTGGTGGAATATGCAACCTGAAACGCGTGCGAGCTGGTGAACAAGAGGCTGGGATTCAATTTATCAAATTAGATTGCAATTTCTCTCTGGGTATTTAGGTCGATGATCTTAATAATTTTCAAATAAATACATTACTATTTTTTTTTATTATCATGCTTTTTTTGGTTTTGGGTAGCCGAGTTTTCTCTTCATACACGATGGCCTAGGGAGGCGCGGCCATGCGACAATACAGCCCTGGGAGGATACGTTGTTGGCTCTGACAGCTCGCTCTTGGTCGCAGGAGCTGTAGCTTTGGTTGTCTGTGAAGCTACGTGAAACGTAGTATGCGGTACCTTGCCTACGTTTCGCCAATTTCGCGATTTCGAAATAATCAAGAAAAATTGGTCCCGCGAATAATTCAGCTCATGGTAACTACACGATCATGACAATCTGTGCCGGCAAAACAATTCCGAAACTGGTTGATTTGCGAGTTGCACGTGCGGCATCGCACCCCGGGCCCGCCCAAGCCCGCCGCGGCTAAGTCAAATTTTCCAGGACCCCCCAGACGAAAATCCTGGGCGGGCCATGAGGCGAACAATCATAATTAAGAATTAAAAACCTTGAGACAAGAAAACAAAAGGGACAGACACACCACCATCACGTGGTGCGTATACGCCCCATTTGTTTCCTTGTTTCATTTTTTTTTTTTTTATTGTTACGTGTCTTCTGGGGTCTGGACCACTTTCTTTCTTCGCACTAAATACACGGTAGAGCAACGAGACATCCCTCTCGTGTGTCTTTTCCTTTGACCTAAAAAGACATTTCTTTTTTCAACGACAATTTTGGGTTAAGGGTTGAGAGCGCCAGACTTCAGAGCGCCATAAAATTAATTAATATCAAGCGAAGACGGCGAGTGCTCACTTCGAACTGTTGTTTTGTTCGTCCTTCATGCCTATTATATAAAAAGAGAGAAAAAAAAAAAGGGAAGGGGATACTCGGGTGTTGCCCACCGCACCGCAACCGGAGATACTTGGCGCTCTCAACTCTGGCGACCACTTCAGAGGACCGGGCCTGATCGATCCAGGGGTGCGAGTCGGGGCTAGTCCCGGGAGGGTCCCCCACCATCCCATAGCCGGAACGTCGGCCGAGTGTGGCCCCCTTCGCCTTCCCAGTGGTGGTCGCTCGGAGAACCCGGCGCCTAGGCAGCGCCCGCCACTGTGCCCGATGTCATGGGGGCCATAGACCCTGACTTGACCAGCCATGACACGCGTCGGGGTAGCGCGGGCCGGTGTCGCCCGGATGCCTCGCGCGTTGCAGCGTGCGCGCGATGCGCGCCACCGCGTGCGCCGACGGGCAGCGAACTCACGACCTCCCGATGCCGAGGAGGACGCCTCGTACCACTGAGCCACAGCATCGGTAGCTCAGGACCCGGCCGATGTCGTTATTTCTGTCGCACTGATTGGTTTCGTGATGCAAGATGTCTGATTGGTTTCATGATGTAAGTGTGTGTAGTAATAGTTTATTTACATAAAATTTAATTTGTCATTTGAACGAAAACCAAAAATATTCTGGTTTCCAGACGCTTTGTCTGGAGAAACGCGCGGCAGTTGAAGCCGTTGAAGCAGTCCATGTGGAGAGCAGACGATATCTGGTTTGGAGAGGTGGCGCAAAAGTGGAAAGAGATGGCTAGGGGTGCAGGCAGGAGGGGGACCAACGTCTGTGTATGTGGAAAGAGGGGGGAGCAACAGCCTTTTTCGAGGATTTGGAAGTTTGTGTCCCTTTGTCCGTCATGTTCAACCATCACCAGCTCGTTTGCGCCCTAGCATTAATTGTTAATTCATAACCAGCTTCTTTTTGTATTCTATCGTGTTCATTGCCTGTTGTTTAATTATCCTTCTACATATAATGTCAGCAATTGTAGTTTTCGGACCACATCCTTCCACTGGAAACTGTGCTTGCATACTCAAGTAGTGCATGATTTTTTTTTTTTTTTATTGATTTGAGGGACATTGACTGTCCATGATATCTCCAAATACATTTGACATCTCGGTTTTCCCTCTCCGAACAATATCTCTCTCTCTCTGCTGCTGCTTGCATGCTCATGATTTTTTTTTATTGATTGGGCGGACATTGACTGGCCATGACATCTCCAAATACATTTGACATCTCGGTCTTCCCTCTCCGAACAATCTCTCTCTCTCTCTCTCTCTCTCTGCTGCTGCTTGCATGCTCACGAGGGACATTGACTGTCATGGCATCTTCAAATACATTTGACATCTCGGTCTTCCCTCTCCGAACAATCTCTCTCTCTCTCTGCTTGCATACTCAGGTAGTGCATGATTTTTTATTGATTTGAGGGACATTGACTGCCATGGCATCTCGGTCTTCCCTCTCCGAACAATCTCCCCCCCCCCCTCTCTCTCTCTCTCTCTCTCTCTCTCTCTGCATCTCTGCATGGGTTGGTTATCTTCTAAAGGGCGTCATAGTCATAGTCCTGACACAAAATATCGGTGGTCGTCCGTTGTTGGCCTTGTTTCTACCGATTGATACGCGGAATAATGTCCGCAGAACAAAAACTGCGTCATATAGTTACTTCTTAACTCAAAGGTTCACCACCATAACCAAGAAGTATGTACATAAACGCTTTTGGACATTTTGCTTGCTCCCTCTCGTCTGCTACCGGAATGACAGCAGACAACGTCAAAACTTGCGTCAGAATTAACTCGCGTTCAGTCTGCCTCGTTGCGTTCAGTGCAGAGTTCTTATAATAACTCTATTATGCCCCCCCCCCCCCCCCCCCCCCCGCCCCCCCTCCCTGAAACCCCTAGCTTGTTCGTGCAGTGCAAGCATGCATCGTTCTCAGCTGTCTTTTTGTTTACTTTACTCGGCAAAAACAAAAACAACTAAATTAAACCGTTTGACGTCACATTTTAGTTTCTGCCCAACGTAGGTTATGACACCTAGCACTCTGATCGTAAAACAAATAAATGAACGCACACAATTTTTTTTTTTATTATTTTTTATTTACAAGTTTTTTTGTTTTTTTTTTTCTTTTGACGGTGGCGGTGGTGTGTGTTCGCGGAGTGCGTCTGTATTTCGCCTTTCTTTTTTGGGGGGGATTTCGAGGTAATCGCGCACACTTGTGTCGGATTTCCCCTTCCCTTTGTCCCGTGGGACTGGTGCAGACGCTTGCCGGTTGCCATGCGCTGACTGATCTCCGGATTAGAGAGCAACGGACAGATTTTCCATCTCCGCCGCCGCCGTCCAACAAGTTGAGCGACATGAGCGCACATGGCTGCCCGCATCTGACAAGTCTCAAAGACGCCAAGGGTACTCAGGCCTACCGGCTGATCCACTCGTACTTCGTCTGCTGCGTTTCCAAGGACGCCAGGACAAAGAAGGTGGGAACGATGCCTCCTCGATAATCCCCGCTAATCCCGCGGGTCGGATTAAAAAGCGTCCCCATCCAAGACCGGCCGGTTCGCGGTGTTCCACGCGAGACGCGGCACGCCGGCGTCGTGCGATTCATTTTGTAGTCCGTCGTGTCGCGGACTACCTTCCCGTTCTCGTCGTTTAAAGACCGTAATACCGTTGAAACCTCTCAGCGGCGAAGAATCAGTCCTTATTAGATCACGTTTGATGGAGATGCCGGTCGGTGAATGCCGCATCTTTCATCCGCAGTGCGACCCGGCCCCTTCCATTTTTGTCTTATTTAATAGGTGCTTGTCGGGAATCGCATCGATAACTGGCCGTGTAAATAATTAGTACTAGTCTGTTCTTTAATAGCTGGCGGGTGTCGTTTTGCTGTTTTTGTGTCGCGGTCTAACGCGAGGTCGTTGCTTCCTTTCGCTGACCGTGAACTTGACGTGAGCCGGTCGCGAGGGCAAAGTGGTTTTCTCTCTTCACTGCGCTGTCTCTACTTTTTTTGTTTTCTTTTTCACAGCTTTTTCAGGAGCGTAACAAAGAGTGGGGTTGAATGTCTACCTAAAAATCCTTGATTTTCTCATTCGTTTGTTGTTTGGAAACGTTTTCAACAGAGTGTTGTTGTTTTCTAAAATAAAACTGCAAAAAAAAATGTTTTTTTTTTTTCTTGATAGAATTTAATTTTGAATTGAGAACAGAAGAAACCTGTTTCAGCATGAACAGAAGGTGCATGGAAACATAAAAATACCTGCCAAATCACTTTAACTCCATTACCTATCTCATGCTGCAAGCAAGAAGTTTGATGTTATCATGTGGCCACTACAGAACTAGGTATGGTGGCAACAGGAAAACTAGCGATGAATGTTAATTGTATGACAGCCCCATGACATTGCTGTTAACTTTGCATGGTTTCCTGCAACTTTTTTTGTCTCATCTGTGTGTTATGATTGTCTGGTTGGGTCATAGCAAACAACTCAATAAAACATTCTAAAAATATTAAATAAAAAAATAAACACAGTTATAATGATAGTGCACTTAAACGCAAAGGTGCAAGCGAGCTGGACAGGAATGACGAAAATAATCCCTGGAGAAGGGAGCAAGGGGAACAGAGGACAAACACAAGACTCCAAACACAGCTAGGTGACTGGTGCGACCAGGCGGATATTTTCAGTCGCGCACCAGTCACCTAGCTGTGTTTGTAGTTTTGTGTTTGTCCTCTGTTCCCCTTCTCCCCGGATTATTTTCGTCAAAAAACAGTTACCTATCTTCCTTGTCTTTGAAGTGTTCTCTTGCTTTTAAAATAGATTGTTCTTGGTGTATGTAGGTTTGCACAATTTACCCCCATCATCTCTAGTCCTTCAAATCAGTGGCTCAGGCAGGAGAGAGGCTTATCAAGCTTCAACACCCCCCCCCCCCCCCCCCCCCTCCCACCCCCGACATCCCACCAATCCTATTAAATATACACATACATTTAAAACCCCCTCCTCCGCATCCCAAGTCATGGACGTCCCAGCCGAACCACCTCAGCCCCCCCTCCCCGAAAAATATTTGTGGCTATGTCAATGCTAATGTATGCCGAGGTGCTGTTTTAAGATATGCATGCTACTGTCTGCTAAAACATGCGTACGGCGATTCCTTTTGACGGCCTTGGATTCCGTACGCCGCCTGCCAAACACGAGTCGCAGTTAGGGAGCTTCCATGACCTTTGAGCATCCAACGGTTTCACCATAAAGGCCCATACGCACATCCGCATTTGAGCGACAGAATGCGCTGTGCTCGCTTGTGGTCACTTGCGACAAGAGAATGCAATGCACTGGGACACTTACAATCTACATACATATTTCCTCTTTTGTTTTTACACATCTTTTTTTTTGGGGGGGGGGGGGGGGTGCTTGAAATAATTTTGTTGCTGTTATAAGCGTCCGTTTCTCATAAATAGCATAGTTCATAAATTTCATCGCTCAAGTACTGCAAAATTTTCAACCTACTTATTTTGTCTTGTATTTGTATTTATCTGTGTATTTGAAATAAATCAAAATATGTCTCTTGTTTGTAGGCCCAACTGTGCAAGTGCCATGCGTGCCATGCCAGAGGTCCCCGCCTCCACGCTTGCCTGCAGTGCGTCTACTTTGGCTGTTACAGCAACAGACACATCCACGAGCACGCTCGCACCAACCAGCATGTCCTAGGTGTGTCTAAATGGCCGCCACAATGGCAGTTCCACCTCGAGAGTCTTCCAGAAACATACCTAGGGAGATTCGTTTGTCTGAAACTTGTTGCCAGGTTTGAGGCCTTGAGGATCCCGGAATTTCAGTCGCGACAGTCAAATAGGTTGCTATTGTGTTTAAAAAAAAAAAAGGGGGGGGGGGGGGAATCAGAAAATGAAAAAAACAACAACAAAGAAACAGATAATTTATCTTAGGCGAATAGTCCTGGTTGGCTACTCTGTGTAGGTGAGGAAGGTTCAGGGAATAAGAGCATCCTCTTCAGCTGTTCCTATAATTCATTGTTTTGTCTGTACTTCATTGAGATGATGTAAGCTATACTTTTTCTTCATACACCATTTGGAGCATCAAATAGTTTTGTCGCTTTAGGGCAGTGAAATGCCCTCGAAAGCAGTCTTGCTCTTCAAAAATGGGATGCTGTGGCTGTTGGGTTCCGAGAGCAACTTTCAATGTGTCATTGAAGACCCATCGATAAGTTTATTTGAAAATCAGTAAAACCCTGTTTTCTGCATCTAAATATCAGTGTTCAGAGCTTAGAAATAGCCTAGTAGTCAAATGCGCGCTACAGTCGACTCACAACATTTCAAAGCTGTTAAAAACATTCTTTGAATTAAGGGTGCACTAAAGCGCATTTTGAGATCCTCGTTTTGTGGTCATAACACAATCTACGAGTTCCAAGCACCCTAAAGAAAACAAAATTACACACATGCGTACGCAATTTTCATATTAAAAAAGTGATCAAAGTTTTCAACACTTAGTGTTGGCACAGACCGACAGATGGTGCTATCAAATCTTGCTGAATATGGTGGGACTGGTCGGCCGCTCGTCCATGCGGGAACCCATCGCTCACGAGTGGCTGACAAGCGCTGTTCGTCGTTTGGCCATGTTCAGCAAGGTTTGGTAGCGCCATGTGTCGTTCTGCGGCAATGGTAAGTGTTGGTGTCTTTCGTCACTTTTTTATTGCACAGATCGGCCGTGCATGAATGTAATTTTGGGTTTTTTTAGGATGCTTAGAGCTTGTAGATTGAGTTACGACAAAAAAACAAGGATTTAAGAAAGCACTTTAGTGCCCTTTTAAGGGTACTTCAAATCACCGAGAGTCTATTGTATTGTGGAAGGCAGTGGCAACCTCCACCATTTCCGCGTCCGCCGCCGTCACACCCTGTTTGCCAGATTTTGCTTCGTCGTCCAGCAGCGTGAGTGCAGTGTTGAAAGGGTGTTGGTGGTGGTTGCATCCCTCCACAGCGGTGGACATCTCGTACGGCGTGGTGTACTGCTTCACCTGCGCCGACTACGTCTACGACCGGGAGCTGGAAGCAATGGCGCGCAAGCATCGCCGCCGGTGCGCCAGGCTATTAGGTGCGTTCGTCGTATCTTCCGCCGTCCTATTGGGTGCGTCGAATGGGTCGCGGTTTCAAGAGCCAGGGTATGAGCATGGCGTCTGGAACGCGTTTTTGTCCAACGCGAAATCTAGCATCCCAAAATGGCAACGAAAATGAGTCCTTGCATGATAATGGTACAAGTTTTCACAATCGCGGCAGCCGGTTGTGGAAACGCCGTCGAAGAAACCGAGCAGCATCAATGTATTTGCAATGTTCCGGCTTATGGCCACCAGAGTATGCGCTAACTGGACGGTCGCAGAGTCAAATGGGGGTTGGCACGTATTTGCATATCCACTTTCGTTGCTGTGGCACTGCCCCGATTGCAGTGTTATGCGGTTGTGGCGAGACCAGAGTGAAATCGAGGAAATGGTGAAGACGCTGCAGACGCATCAATTTGTACGCACATTCTAGGCACTGCATCGTTGCCCCAAGTGAACCTGTAACGACGCGCTCTGATTGCGGACACAACATTGGCTTAAAAAAATGTCGGATAGCACCGGCGCGACACACGACCCAATACAAATGCTCTTCTTTTGGACATACATATCACCTTGAAAGGAAACATACGTGTGCGACAGATAAAACGACAACAGTCTCGGCAATAGTGACAACACTATTGCCGAGAAGCTGGGGCACGACAACAGCATAAAGATTTATAGGTACGTTGATGATTACCTTGTGTTCAGCGAATTGGCAGAGCGATCGCTGGATGGTGTTGTAACCCAGATGCTCGATGTGTTTTCCTCGTGTTCCGGAGGTCTGAGGTTTACGCACGAGAAGCCGGTAGAAGGGACACTACAGTTCCTTGACCTTAAAATACGCTTTCTGGAGAGCCACATACGTTGGGCGTACGAGCCAAGATCTAAGAAATGCATCCTGCCATACGAGTCTGCCCATTCAAAATTAGTAAAAAGGGGCATTGCTAGCACGTGTTTAGAGATGGCCCTAAAACAATCTTGTGAACATTCTGTGCTGACTGAGGTTGCGGAAGGATTGTTTAAAAAAATTCAAAGGGGCAACTAATCGGGCAAGAGAGAGGCCAAAAACGAGACCGTTAATTATTCCGTACTTGCATGCCATGTCCCATAATTTAAAGAAAGTTGCACAGCGGTTTAGAGTACCCGTAGTATTTTCAGCTCCGGAAAAGATGGCACGCTTGTGCCGTAGAATCAATAATCCCCAAACAGACATGGAGCAGTGCGGCACAAAACACAAAACCAAATTTGCTGAGTGTGCCGTCGGAGTGGTTTACGAAATTCCGCTGACTTGCGGCTCCGTGTACATCGGCCAGACTGGCAGATGTGTCAATGATCGTGCACGGGAACATGCGGCAGCTATGAGAGCAAGCCCGTCTGGTAATCTAGCTGTTCATTGTAGTCGCTGCCCGTGCTCACCAGTTTTGCATGATGTGAAGGTTCTGGCGAAATATAAAGATAAAATATGCCGAGAAGTGCACGAGGCGTTTCAGATTAGAGCAAAGGGAGAGGACTGCGTTGGCGAGCCTTCCCTTGCCCTCTCAGGGAAAGAGTTTGATTTTATCAAGAGGTCTTCTGGATTGATGGGATGAATTTGCGTTTTTAACGGCCTATATATTGTGGGTTTTTTCCTAAGGAAACTTTAGTTGCGAGTGCGCCTCGTCCTGTTTACTCTCGTCTTTGTCCTGTCGTTTTTTGCCGCTGTACTTACTGATCATGAACCAACTAGCCCAAATTTCTACTTTACTGAAAGGGGCTTTTCTTTTGGAAAAGACGTGCTAGTGGCAGAAGTGCCGAAGGCGAAGTTTTGTTTCCCTGCCTCTGGTTTTGCCATATCGAACACACCGCTGACTGACAACGCCGTTTCTCTTTGCTTTGTGCGGGATAACCTCGGGTTTTATCACTTTAACATACCGCACTATCAAGGCTTATGTTCTGGCTATTATGAACAAACCGATTTTTAACTGGTATGCCTATAAGCCATAGATACAGGAGTAATCCTATAGATCTGGGGGTCATTTGCCATTGTTGCCTCACGTGATAGTTGTTTTCCTTTCTGCGGCAGGTCTTAAAGAGTACTATCACCACTGGGAGCCCACGAGCTTCGAGCTCGATCTCCTGCGTCGAAATCCTCGAAGGAAGCGCATCTGCAACAATTCTTACATAGGTGAGACACGTCCTCGTGCCTTAACTTCCTTAAAGGGGCCCTTCAATCATATTTAAGCGTCTACCTTTTTTGCGGTTTCCACGTCTCTTGGGGTTCTGGCAAGCCAGCGGGCATGGAGAAAGAAACTAAATATCAGTGCGTCATATTTTAACCGGACGACGCGGAAACCTCCTGCACCGACAAAGGGGACCCGCGGTACCAAAAGCTCGCAAAATGTGACGTCTTTGGTCCTGGGCTTACTACTGGTCAGAGCCGCTAAAAGTTTCTTTCTAGTCGAAATACAAAATATAAGTGGCGCAAACTGTTTCATTTATTTATAAAAGTAGTTTTTGTTCAGTATTTTAGATCAGAAAAGAAACTAATGCAGTTTATAAAGTACGGAAACAAGAAATGGCCCGTCGACATACCCGCCACCAAGCGGTTGAAAAGGCGGCGCATACTAGAAAGGAGTAGTGGGATCAGGCGCCGACACGGAAAGGTCCCGGATGTACGCGGCGGCGCTGCGGTTGTATGGACAGGAGGATCCGACCGGCTCCGAGCGTTCCGAAGGCCTTCGGCGAGAAGCTTTGTCTTATGGTTTGGCCGTTTCGCGGTATGGCAGCGCGAAGTGGCTCCCATCCTGAACTGATCTTTACCCCGTGTTTGCTGTCGTTTGTGGCCACTGAAGTGTCATGCCGAATTAGTGTTAAATCACTCAGCAAATGCATTGAGAGCCGCTCTGGCTGCCTGCTGCATACAGCCTGTCCAGAACATGCTTTAGTGGCGCCCTCTTGCGCCGTCAACACGGAGTGCGGCAGCCGTGAGCGCTCGATGAGCTCACTACCCCTCCTCTAGTTCACGGCCACTCAAGCAACCAAGGACGTCATGAGGGAGGTTATTTTTGGCTTGTTTTTGTAATCTTAATTTGCCTATAACTTTTAAACTAAAGCGAATTTCGAGAAAAGGAAAGGTTCACTAAGTTATTACGTTCAGTGCGCTCAGGTTCGGTGCAAATTAAAAACCAGTAAAAAAGTCCTTGCAGGGTCCCTTTAAAGATATTCCCCCCTCTCTCTCGAAAGAGGACAGGGTTGACCCCTGCATGCTTTTTCATTTTCTTTTATAGGAAAGACAAACCAGAACGGTGGTCTAGAGATTGTTCCTAGAAACATTTTGTAGGAAAGAATCTCTAAAAGCGCTTTGTAAGGGAATTATCCCTGGAACTTGGAAAGAGTTCTTGAAAGGATTTTTAGGGATTCTTCCCTTGAAGATGTCTTTCCTTTTTGAAGAATCCCTAAACCCTCCTTGTATGGAAAGGATCCCTAATTGCTTTTAGGGAAAGAACCTTTATATTATGCAATGTTTCCAAGATTCTTCCCGATAACTTTATTTTTATCCCTCAAAATTTTTGGTGTAAAGGAAGGATTCCTAGAACTTTCCTGGAGAAGAATCCCTAGAAGGTGTGATTTTTAAGGATTCTTGCCTGGGACATATTTTCGGGAAGGACCCCTAAAAACATTTTCTAAGGGAAGGATCCCTAGAATGCTTTGTAAGGAAAGAATTCCTAAAAGGCAGAATTTTTAGAGATTCTTTTCAGAAACATTTTCTGCAGAAGCATTCCCTTAAATGGTTTGTAAGAAAAAAGTCCCTCCATCACTTTTTACAGAAAAAAGTATAAAAAGATCTGATTTTGAGAGATTCTTCTCTAAACATCAATGTCGGCCTTGTCCCGTTCCGATGACAGTTTGAGCAATGCGATTGAGTGGATCATGCTCATCGTCGCTCGGTCGGTAGTGCAACGAAAAGCAATTATCGCCCGTTGATTCCACGCCTCACATCCTGATTTCAGACCCCATCGTTTAGCTTGCGTGTAACTTTGAACGGCAGAGAATGAGTCGAGGTCTCGCACAAACGCTGTTATTTTTGGGTGCCCCGTCGTTGCAGGCCTCCGGGGACTGATGAACCTTGGCAACACGTGCTTCATGAACTGCATCGTGCAGGCCCTGACGCACACCCCGCTGCTGCGCGACTACTTCCTCGCCGACCGCCACGTCTGCCAGTTCCAGGACGACCCGGCCATGTGCCTCGTCTGCGAGATGTCGCGCCTCTTCCAGGAGGTCTGTGAGAGGCAGCAGCCGTCTCCTTCGTCACGTCACGACGCTGGGAACGTGTCCCCAGCGATGCGCTCGCCGTGTCCTCGAATGTGGTCCCTCAATTTACAATTTTTTCCCGACGATGACGTCGCGGAAGCGTCGTCACGTCGCCGCCGGCCACGATCCCAGCGACGTCGCGGCAGCGGCGGCGGATGTGGCGGATGCCCGTTCCGCTCCGGTTCAAGGGGTTTGCGGAATCTTCGGCAACCCGGAGTTGAAATGCAGTGATGACGGCGAAGTGCGCCTTTATTTATTTATTTATTTATTTATTTACCCTCAAGGTACAGAGTACATTTTAGAGGCGAGTGAGCAAACAATAAATAAACGTAATTAATCAACCAAGGGTGCTGTTAATAAGTGATTGCTTAAAGAGTGAAATATCATTAATATCTGCAATAGAAGCGGGAAGGTGGTTCCAGTCAGTCGATGTGCGAGGTATGAACGAGGTGCTGAATTTGAAGGTGTTAAAATTAGGTATGCCTACCTTGTGAATATGGTCGAGACGGGATGAACGGTAAGAGGGCTCGAGCATTAGTTTCAAACGGAGAGATGGGATGTGATGATAAATTTTTTGAAACAGGCATAAACGAGCTGTTTTGCGCCGAGACGACAAACTGGGAAGTGACAAAGTTAATTTCATTGATGTTACACTGGCTGTACGATGATAGTTAGATAAGATGAAACGAACGGCTCGGTTTTGTGTAGCTTCTAATCTGCTGATAAGACCTTGGTGACCAGGGTCCCATATGGATGACGCATATTCTAATTTAGGACGGACTAAGGACTTGTATAAGGTTAGTTTAAGAGAAGAAGGGGCTTGAAAAAAGTTTCGTTTTATGTAACCCAACGTGCGGTTAGCATTACGTACAACATATTCGACGTGTGTATTCCAGGTAAGGTCAGAGGTTATATGGACTCCAAGGTATTTATAACATGTAACAGACTCAAGGGATTTATTGTTAATGCTATAAGTAGGACATAAACTGTTAGAGCGGGATACTCTCATTGACTTACATTTATTAGTGTTAAGTTCCATTTGCCAAGAGTTGCACCAGAGAGCTATGACGTCAAGATCAGATTGCAAATGAATTACATCAGAATGGTCAGTTATATTGCGGAAAAGGACACAGTCGTCAGCGAACAAGCAGATCGGCGAGGAAATATTAGTTACAAGATCATTAATATAAATTAGAAACAACAGGGGACCAATTACAGAACCTTGCGGTACACCGGAATCGACAGGCACCAAATGAGAATTATTATTATTTACGTTGACGAACTGGACCCGATGAGATAGAAAGGCGATAATCCAGTCAAGCACATAAGGATCAATGTTTAGAGTGCGAAGCTTATGGATTAGTAGCTTATGGGATACTTTATCGAAGGCTTTTGAAAAATCTAAGAAAACACAGTCAGTGCTAGAGCCATTATCAAGGAAGGAGTGGAGCTCATGAGTGAAAGACAATAATTGAGTATCGCATGAAAATGGCCTTCTGAAGCCATGTTGAGCGGACGAGAAGAAACTATTTGATTCAAGGAAAGACACTAAATGGGAGCAGATGATATGTTCGAGGACTTTACAAGGAACACTCGTTAGAGAGATGGGACGGTAGTTGAATGGGTCATGGCTGTCACCTGATTTATGCAACGGTACCACCTTCCCTGTCTTCCAATCATCAGGTATGGACCCTGACTCAAGTGGTTGGGAGAATAGTTTAGAAAGAATGATGGCCGAATACATTTTAGTGCTTTTTAGAAATTTAGAGTTAATACCGTCAACACCTGCGGCTGATGAACACTTCAACACATCTATTACCTTAGATACTCCTATGACATCAATGAAGATAGGGTCCATTGGTAAAAAATTCCGAGAAGTTAGAGGAGGCACATAAGTGTTACTAAGAGCTGAGAATGATCTAACAAAGACATCATTCAACACAGAAGCACACTGGGCAGGTTCCACAATTATCCCATCAGAAGAAGTAAGAGATATATTTTTGGTTACGCTATTGCTGACAATATTCTAAAATCGTTTAGGGTTATTAAGAAGCATGGATGGAAGCGTATGGTTAAAGAAAATTTGTTTTGCATTTTTTACTGTTTTGGCATTGCTCGTCAGCAATATTGTGATAGGCCTGCCAACGCAATTCAGATGAAACGTGTTTAGCGGCACGGAACAATCTTCTCTTTTTGCTCGTACTTTCTGCCGGGACTTGTTGCATTGACCCCCAGAATCGTGACTTCCGGAGACGTGACACGCCGGTTTACTTGGCGTCGTTCGTCGCCACTTAAGGATCACTTTCGACGCACAGGCGAGACGAGATGACAAGCGCGTTGGGCAGGGACGCGTTCCGGGTGTTGTACTTACACGAAGGAGCAGAGTTGATTTCGCCGACGAAGCCGGGTTGTGCCTTGTGTCTTGCGCACTGCCTAACGTATAGCTTCGTCAATCCGAGACTTAAAGGGCTTAGAAATCGAAACTAACAAACATACTTTCGGCGTTTTGGTTGTTATGAAATTTACGTGTTGCTGAGATGGATGTCTTTTTATTAGTCGGGATGTCCTTCGGGCGTCTACTGAAGCTTTTTGGTGGAGCGTGTGACTGAGAAATTGGGATGTGTCGGTGTGTGTGCGTGTGTGCAGTTCTACTGTGGGAAGTCGACCCCGCACATTCCCTACCGGCTGCTCCACTTGGTATGGACGCACGCGCGGCACTTGGCCGGCTACGAACAACAGGACGCGCACGAGTTCTTCATCGCCACGCTGGACGTGCTGCACCGCCACTGCAAAGGTGGGCTAGCCAAAATGGTTGCCTACTTTGGCGCCACTCCTTCAAACAAGGAGAGAGGAGCGCCGCCAGCAGTGCGGGGAGGGTGAGAAGGGAGCGGGGTGCTCGGATGAGTAGTAACACACAAAACAAAAAAAGATGCAACAAACTCGCGCACTGTGCAGCAGTTCTCTCTGCAGGCGGAGAGCAGAGTCGAGATAAATTTTTTTTTATTGCTCAATGCTTTTTCGCGCTGTGGCTTGCTTTTATCTTTGCCTCTTCCCTCACTCCCCGCCTTTCCTTCCCTGGTTTTTTGTTTTGTGTTTTGAAGGCATCCTGATTTTACAGTGGAGCTGTTAAGGGCTAGTTTCTCCAGTTTAGTGTCCGTAGACAAATAAATCTCGAAACAAAAATCTGGACAGCTACCACCATCCATGAGCGACAACCGGACAACCGGCTTGTTGGCTGTCTAGTTGCCACAGTTGCTCATAGATGCTGGCAACCTTTCCAGCCTTTCCACTTTGGTTTTCACCGGAGTGGAAGGGCTGAATTTCTCTAGGCGCCGTCCTTGAAGTCATCCTGGGGGTCTTCCTAGACGTCGTCCTTGAGGCTGTCCTGGACGTCATCCTTGAGGTTGTTCTTGAGGTCGTCCTAGGAGTCATCCTCGAGGTCGTCCTTGAGTTTGTCCTAGATGTCCTCAAGGTCATCCTAGAAGTCATCCTTAAAGTCATCCTAGACGTCGTCCCTGAGGTCATCCTAGACGTCATCCCTGAGGTCGTGCTAGGTGTCGTCCTTGAGGCCACTCTAGACGTCATCCCTGAGGTCGTCCTAGGCGTCGTCCTCTAGGTGCCGTCTTCAAGATCGTCCTAGAAGTCGTTCTAGATGTCTTCCTTTGAATCGTCTGAGATGTCGTCTGCTAGGCGTCGTCCTTCAGGTCGTCCCACCATGCTACAGCTTCGCTGATCGTCCTTCTTCCCCGGAGTGGAAAGGCTGAAAGATTTTTGTTTTATCGCCACGGCGTGGCGCTACTCACAAGGCCGCAAAGTGCGTTCTGTCGGCAAGCCAGATTGTGCCGCGTTGCAACCTCTCCCCCCGCCGCTGCTCACATGGTAGTTATGGCCACCCCATAAAAAATTTGGAGAATCCTGCTTGGGACCAACTTTTTTCTGGCATTTCAAAAGAAGCGAAGACTGCAAGTGCCCAGCTGTGCTCAAGGCATGCGAGTGCATAGATGCCCATTGCATTAGCTTCATTGCCAGGAAAAGTTGTCCCCCAGTATAGTTGTGCCATCTCAGCGCATCGGAGATGACCGATCGATCGGGTTGTTTGACTATTCCGATATTTGCGAGTAACTTTCAGTTGTCGATTTGTTTATATTTTCAGGCACCAACGGGATCTCGAGCACTAATCCACACCACTGCAACTGCATCATTGACCAGATCTTCACGGGGGGCCTCCAGTCGGACGTCGTCTGCCAGTCCTGCAAGTGAGTGGACAAACTTCCACTGGGAGGGCAGAGCAGGAAGTTGTGCAGATGATATGAGAGGAGCAGCTACGCAGAGAGCAAAGTGGCAAAAGTTTGCGTGTTTATACAGTCCACCATTTTGGAAATACCTGGTGCTGCATAGCGGAAATCTGGGTTTGAGGATTCTGAAGAAACAGTGTGTAAATTAGAAAGGAGGGGAAGAAGCATCTTAGAAGAAACTTTGGGGCAAAAAGATAAGCCACAATGAGAACAAAGGAGACTTTGAGGGGGCCAAATCTAGGCCTCTGCAGCTCTGTAAAGTCAACAGGATCTTGCTTGCTTGGTAAGGGGAGTGACCGTGCTCGCTTGAGCACATGCTCACGTATTGTCGTGCCAGAACCTCCTGAACCGGCGATATTCTAAAATGGTTACACTCTTCTTCACAAAGGTAGAAAGTGAGGAATCCAATTATTGGCTTGTTACGTTTCCTGGTGTGCAGGAATTAAGCTTTAGTTTCTCTCGGTTTTTGGGGGAAGGTTTCAAAACATAGTTTTTTACATCAGATTTAGAAAATCCTAATGCTCAAAAGCATTGAAAGGCAGCAATGAGTTCAATCATCCAAAAGTTCAGTCCTGGAAAACTTTTACATTTGTCGGACTTTCCAAAAAGATTTTGGCCAAGACTCGGCAGAATTTGTGACATGCACGCATGGAAGAGTGCCATTGTCAATGCATGCAATGCCACTGTGTAGCTTAGGTATTATGCCACAAAGCAAGAAAACCATGCAAGTTCGACTCACATGTTGACGTAACGAGGCAAACAACTCTAAAAGATGCACCTGTGAAGTGCGTGGCCATGAAAATTCATTAGCTGCAGCAAAGTGTGTGCTGCACAGCAGGGGATGCGTTCCTGTACTGAGACATTCTTTAAAATCATGTTGGTCTGTTAGTGTGGCTCTGTGTATATGGGTTACCACTTTATTCTTAATTTTCTGTCTTGACTGACACTGCAAGAAAAGTTTCATTGCCGAAAGGAAATGGCTGGCTGCACCATTGCCGTACCATTCGGGAAGTTGCATGATCTTTGGCTAAACGATAGCGAGGTTTATCCAGCTGACTTGGGAGTCTTAGGTTTAGTGTGAAGGTACCGTAACATCCCGAGATAGTTCACCCAAGATCAACACCGAATTGGGGGAAAATTGTGTAAGCGAGCGCCATTCTTGTACTGGTCTTTTTATTTTATTTCACCAAGCGCATTTCAAGCGAGCGCCATTGTGTTTTGCCGTTTTCTTTTATTTCGCTGGGCGGAAGGTTGAGTTCTCAGAAGATTGTGATTTATTCTAACTCCTCGGCGCCGGGAATCTCGCACGTGGATGCCCGTGCCATGAAGGCGCGGCTGGCTGGCGTTGGGCAGGATGCGGATCGGGCTACAGCCTTGGGCGAGACCAAGCTGCTCAAGAAAACTATGCGGCAGTCCAACAGCGGGACTCAAAGCGAGAGTGTGTGTGCGATGGTGGTACGCGACCACCAATAGTGTCCGTCTTGTAAACTAAAATTGTATCGAGAATATTTAATCCAGTGTTTCTTTAATTCCAAAAACCCATTTGTCAAGACCTCGTTTATTATCAAGAAGTTATTTTATTCGAAGCACCATCGATTACAATTGGGAGTGGGCTAACTTTCGGTGCACTGTGAAGGAAAGTTGAAAACACCCTATTCTTAGGTCATGTGTCCCTGTCAAACTTGTTATCACGGCAAAGGGCAAAGAAGCAAGGATGACTTAGTTTCTTGTCAGCAATGTCCGCTTGTACCCCGCCGTGGCTAATTGGCCGCATTTACGCCGAGGCCATCATTGATCCTAACACTATGATTACTAAGGGTGGGCTATCTTTTGGTGTTGAAGAAAAAAAGCAAATCAAGTCGCAAACGGGGGTGTGCTATCTTTCAGTGTTAAGGGGGGACACTGGCTAGAGGTTGAAGTTTTAAACTACTCAGGTGACCGGAATGAAATTAGCAGGGGAAATTTAACTTCAGATGTAGGTGTACTATGCAAATTTTCAGCTCTCTAGGGCAACTTTACATACCTGCATAAGAAGATGTGTCACTCTTCATTAAGAAATCTATGATATGCAAATGAAGCTATTAAGCACCATTTTAACAGCTTGAGTATAAAGTGAGGGATGTTGGACTTCGGGCTATCTAGTTTTTATAACTGAAATGTAAATATTTCAGGAAGGGTGATTACCTCAAAATAGGAGATGGATATCTGTCCTATGTCAATTGTTGAAAACATTGTTTTTTCTCAATGAGGACTTTAATGTACAACAAAATAAAGTAGATAGCCCGATTCCCCAGTAAATTTCAGTTCAGAAACATCTTGATTGTGGTATCAGAATAATTTTACCTTCAAACAAAAGATTCCTTCGTATGAAATTTGCAGCAAAAAGTGGAACTGAGAAAAATGCATTCAAACATTGAACTCCTTTACGTTGTTACTGCCTCAAAATGTGTTGAAATATTTTATATCAACGTAACTATTTGGCGCATGGTTTTGAAATTTAGTGTAACGGTGTATAATTAGCTTCTAAAACCGAAACCCTTAAAATTGAAAAATGAATTTTTTCAAAAAATTTGGAAGCTCAGGCCCATGTCCCCCCTTAAAGAAAGAATTGCAAATCAAGCCGAAAATAGGGTGCACGCTATCTTTCAGTGTTTAAAAAAAAATTGCAAATCAAGCCAAAAATAGGGGTGGGCTATGATTTGGTGTTTAAGAAAAAAAATAGCAAAGGAAGCCAAAAATAGGGGTGGGCTATCTTTCTATCTATGTTAAAAAAAAATAGAGAATTAAGCCAAACATAGGGGTGGGTTACTTTTCGGGGGCGGGGCATCTCTCGGGACATTACGGTGTCTTGTGCAGCGACGCTTGAGAGAGAAAATGTTTCAGGGGAGTTTCGACCACCATCGACCCTTTCTGGGACATCTCCCTGGATCTCGGTCCCAGCTCGCACCTCCAGCAGCTGATGCCTCACCCAGGTTGGCAAACACTTCATTTGTCATTTGTCCCAGAACACTAGTTTGTTCCGTTTTGATATCCCAACATTAGTATCGCGTGAATAAAAAAGAACATGAAAAATCGAAGTTTGATAGCCTTTGTTTGAAACATCAGCAACTGGTTTGACCCTACTGATCTTTGTCTGTAAGCCTAGATCCTTCACCATATTCTTTCTCGGAAAGTACGAAGCATGAGCTTGTATGCTATAGGGTATGCACGCTCGTGCTTCTTGTTCGCTGTCGTGACAGTGAAATTATTAATATTCTGGCAACTTGCACCTTGCGACAAACACGCAGCATGAGTTTTCGCAGCTCTGCCAGTTTTGTGACCGAGCACTGAACTCAAATGGAAGCGCCAACGTTGAATGACGTTGTGTTGAACATTTCAGACGCCGAGGACTCGGAACCAACATCTCTCCTGGACTGTCTGGAAAGGTAGTGGCTGAAGACTTTCATCTGTGCATTTCTATGTGGACGGTGTTTGCACTAAAGAAGAGCGCTTGCTTTAAGTGTGATCGTATCGACATGGCCAAGCAACGTCGGAAAGTCTCGGACAAGAGCAGCTGACCATTTTTTCGTGCAATTTTATTTCAAGTGACTGATTTTGTTTATCATCCTTAAAGGGACAATGAAGGCAATTTCGGAGATCTCTTTGGCGATTGAACTGGGTTCCAGGCACGTCTCAGGCCACGTTGCCCAAATTTCAGCCGAAACCGGCGCTTGTGTGCCGCGCAAATCAATTAAATAGTCGCGGTAATAATCGTACCGGGATCGACTGGGGCGACGCCCCAAGAGTTGCGGGAGAACCCAGGAGAAGCGGAGCTCACGTGACCGATGCGGGGCCAAGGAGCGCGACGTCACAAGAGACGCGTCAGCGATTGGTCGAAACGAGAAACGTGTCCTCGGTCACGTTTTGGTTCGCGATTTTTAGAAATACTGTTCTAATTTCCGCTTGAATAACCATCAAAAGTATAAATCGGATCGGAAATAGTTACTAAACCGTAAATAAAGCAGCATCAGTGTTTTTTTCTTTGCTACGCTGGACGCGAAACTGGCAACGAGCAACTATGGGCAACAAAATAAAATTAAAAAAGAACACGGTACTCGAAAGATTTTGCAAAATGGTAGCTGTAGATGGCTGTTCTAACGGTCGACTGAAGACCAGTATTCGTTCGGGCGACGCTAGTTTTCACGTGTGGGTTGCTGTTCGTGTTCTTTGACGACGAAAAGAGGAAGTCCACGGAGGAACCGGATCCTGGAACGGCGGGATCGCTGCCGCTTTCCCGTCGGCATCTCCCCCGCGTCCGTCCTTCGGCATGCGGGCCGCTCGTTGCCGGCCGGGCAGTCTCCGTCGGGTGATGGCAGAGGCCGCCACACACATACTCCCGTTCCGTTGGTGTTCGGTCACTGAACGGAAGCTCGAACTCGCTCGCGAGAGTGGCATTCATCCATGTTGACAGAGTCGGCGCAACGACTGCGCCACCGCGCTGCTACAACCCACCGCGGTAACCAGAGTCTCGATCTCCTAAATACTACCGATACCGACTATTCACACTTGACGTCACTCCCTACGTCACCTCTGTTTTCGGAGGCCCAGAAACGAGACTGGAGATGGTTCAGTTTCAGTTTCTTTACTTCTTTCGTAGGCACATAAATACGCGTCATAAATGTCTACAAAAAATTGGGCGGCATGCTATGTTCCCAAGAAGCATTAAAACACCATTTAAAAAAATTAAATAAAATCGTCTTCATTGTCCCTTTAAAGGAACCATGAAACTAGCGTCTCCCTACGAAACATGTTAAAGGGCAACTCTGCTTCATTTTTGGTTTTGAAAAAACAATGCAGTCCTCTTCAGTATCGGCTAGGAAGACCACACGTCAAATATTACGACGCAGTTCTGTCTAAATGTTTCTTAAACGGTCCGGCAAACTTTGCAACTCGCCAAGTTGCCGAAATCGGCTGACTCGAGCGGGCGAATTCAGGCGCAACCAACAGCGCAGTCAAGGCTACGGCATGGGCGGAGCCAACATTGAGCTAAACGTCATCATTATGGCCCCCTTTTGCTTGTTTTTACTTCTCCGATCGAGCGTAGCGCACGACGTTAGCAACGTTGCCTCTCGGCGCTCAGCGGTCTCCACGTAATTGGTGTAACGTGTTTGCGCAGCGCGCTTCTTGGGAGCAGACCAACCTCCCGCCGTAGTCCCACCGTTACCGCCGTCTTCCGCGTCACAACCACCGTCGTCGTCTCACCGTTTGTGATTATTGCCTCTCGGAGTTTCGTCCACACTACGGACACCACGTGCGCAGAGTCGCAGACTTATGCCGCAGTTGTACAAACGTCGTCGAATGCCGTAGACACCAAAACGTGGCGAAGAGTGCGGTGCAGACAACACTCGCGCCTGCCGCACGTCCGCCCCCATCCCGCCCGTCGTTGGGCCGAGGATCACGTGACATCTCGTACCACGTGATGGCCATGTACTTGGCGGCCCGAGGCCAATGTTGCCGGACGGAGCCGAAGTTACGGTTTCGATTTCTGCTCGTGTTTAAAATTAGATTTAAAAATATATATCCCATTTTTCGCGAAGCAAACGACGTAGTGTCTTTTACTAGGGCTTTTTAATTCGAAATCACTCATTATCCTGAAATCTTCGGAATTGAGCGGAGTTGCCCTTTAAGAGAGGATTATCTGCTGGCGACGGTTTACTCGGTTAGTTGCGGAGCCTGGAGGTGTAACGTGATAGCAGGCCATTTGATTGAGCAAAACTCGGAATGTCTTAGTTTTCTACATTGACTTAAAACGAAAGAAACACACAAGACAACGAAACAGACGACACAGCTTTCTGTGTCGTCTGTTTTGTCCTTTTGTGTGTTTCTTTCGTTTTAAGTCAATGTAGATCCCCAACACGCTCAAGTCTTTAATTAGTTTTCTACCTTTTGAGGTTTTGTTGAAATTAAATGTCCTAGTGACCCACACTATTGTATTTTTTGCTTTAACTCGAGAAAGTCTTAAAGGAGCACTAAAGAGCAATTTAATGTCTTTTTATGGTTCAGACTCGACCTACACGCCCCAAGCATCTGACAAACAAAAATTTTACAGTTGAGCATGGCCTTTTTCTTTGTTAAAATTGCGACCAAACATTGAGACGGACCCCTTTGCCTCAAGCCTTCTAGAAAACCCAAAATTACAATCATGCGTGGCCTTTTCTTTCATAAAATGGAACCAAACATCGCAACACATCCCTTTGTCCTAAGCACTCCAGAACACCGAAAATTAAAAATCATGCGGGCCCTTATTTATAAGAACGCTATCAAACATTGCGGCACTCCCCTTTTAACTGAGATTACCGTAATATCCTGAGGCATGTCCCGCTCATGAAAGATTACCCACCTTTATTTTTAGCTTTATTTCCCTTTTTTTTTTTTTTTTAGAAATGCCAAAAGATAGTTTAGTTTTAGTAATCCTAGTGTAGGGATCAATGACTGGCTCGACGCAAATGGAGCTAGGTAGCTATGGCGGGACATAAGCAAACATTGCTGATTGGGAAGTACTGTCGTACCTGTTGATAACAAAGTCAGTTATAACGAAATACCGGCTATAGTGAAGCGATCAAAATTTCCCATACCCGTCAAAACTTTTTCAATATATTTGTATGGGTTTTTAGGGACAGAAATTGAGTGGCTCCCACGAATATAGCAAAGAAATATTGTGCGATAATTTAAAAAAAGAATCATATTCTGAAAGTTTACCAAGTCACTTTGTCGCCGCGGCCGAGTAGCGACCCAGAACAGGCCGCAGACGTGCTGCAAAGGCCAGCGGCGGCAGCCTCTGCAACGTCGTTTGCTTCCCGCTCCTTATCTACGAAGCAGTTTTTCTGCATCCCACGAGGAAAAGTCGTCTTGGCATGTCGATAGGGGCGATCAGAGCACTAGCGACAACGTACCGATGGAGAGGCCGAAAAGAGTCTAGATTTAAGCGAGGGAGAGACTTCAACCATGGAGAGCATTTTCAGTTTAATGGCAGACGCCTCCAGGGCAGATTGGCACAAGTGCGCCTGCATTTGGTTGTCTCGTGGCAAGGAAACCGGGCGGAGAGGCGGACACGTTTGCAGACGTTGGACACTTCTGACTCCTTGCAGGCAAGGCGTTTGGGTGGGGGGCGATCGCCCCCACCGCCCCCCCCTTGGATCCGCCACTGCCATGAACTTCATTATAACCGGTCTCGAAAGTACAGTCATCTTTGCTTCATCGCTCCTTGCCACGATAACAAGTTTGACAGAGACTCATGACCTAAAAATAGCAGTTTTTAAACTTTTCTCGATTGCGTACTCGACTGGCCCTTGATTTTAGGTGAACTATCCCGGGATATTACGGTAATCTTTGAAGAGGGAGCGTGTTGTGATGTTTAGTTGCATCCTTAATGGAAAAGAAAAGCTCTCAATCTTAAAATTCATTTTAGTTACCTTTAACTCCCTTTAAATCCCCTTTAACTCCCTGTTGAACCACTGAAAAAGTTTTGTTTTCTTTATTTGAAATTTTTGATTGAGATAAGTGTTTTCTTTGATATTTTCCCAAAAGAAATCGACCTTCTAGCCTTCCTCTGGTGGTAAATTACGGGTTCGTAGCATGCAAAGTTTATTTTAGCACAGAGTCTGTTTAGGGCTGGTACCCCCGGGTAAAGTGGAACAAAACACCGCGGAAACCTTTAAGAAATGTGTAACATGTTGTACAAAAGGGTGGTAAATTGATAAGAAAGAACTAAACACTAGGCGCGCCCCAGTGGGAACCGCACCCTTGACCCCATGATTGTGAGTGCGGCATTCTACCACTGCTCTAATTAGCAGGTACACACAGAGCTAGCTGGCTTTAGTCTATGACATGGCGGTCTTTACCAACTGTTCGAAAGTGAATGCCGATCGTTGGCGTTCCGAGTCGCAGCGTTCGCGTTCAGTGTTTGCTTTTGAACAGTTCATGGCAAGAAAAAAAAAACTTAGACGTGCCCATCACATAAATGAGGACAAGATTTGAAATAAAAAAACATGCTATCCCCCCCCCCCCAAAAAAAAAATCTTCAGTGTCTTTCACAAATCTCGAAGAATGCTCGGAAACACATTCTGTGTATACCGACTCTATCGGTAGGATCAAGATAAGTTTTGCATTTTTCTTTAGATTTATTTAAAGTGGGAGGCTATGAGTTGTCGTCATCGCGGTGTTCCGTGTCGCAGGTTCACCCGCCCGGAGCACCTGGGCAGCTCGGCCAAGATCCGCTGCGGCCAGTGCCAGAGCTACCAGGAGTCGACGAAGCAGCTGACGATGAAGAAGCTGCCTGTAGTGTGCAGCTTCCACCTGAAGCGCTTCGAGCACTCGCGCAGCTTTCACAAGAAGATCTCGTCGCTCATCAGCTTCCCCCAGTACCTGGACATGAGCCCCTTCATGTCCTCCTCCCCCAGGGCCCCTGAAGCAGTCGCCCAGGCACCCGAGGGGGCACAGGAGCCCTCGAGGCCCTGTCACGACAACAAGTGAGCGGTGTCGCCCATTTGCTCATATTTAAAGCGGTAGTTTTATACGGACAGCCAACCTCGGGAGCGGCAGCTGCATAAGCACGAAATGTGTAGGTTGGTTAGTCCGTAACCGCTAAACGATCTTGAAGAAACAAAACGGCGACCAATGCCAGGGATTGAACCCCGGTCACCAGTGTGGAAGCTGAGTGCGCTGCTGTCTGAACTACAGACCCAGCACACAGGAACGGGAGGAGCAGAAGCAGGTGGTCTGAGAAAGTGCACGAAGCGTAGAGGTGCTGAAAAAGCAAGGGAGAGAGGAGCAGAAACAGGTGGTGTAGAAGGAGTACGCAGAACAAGGAGGAATGGAAAGGGCACAAAAGTGCACTTCCCCTCTCTTGGTGACCCAGAAAATTCACCGCAAAGGCTTTGTATCTGGCTGTCTTGGGTAGTAACGCGTTACTAGTAACACGTTACTGTAATTGTGTTACTTTTTTGGTAACTTGTAACTGTAACGAGTTACTTTTTTAAAATGTAACTTGTAACTGTAGTTCTATTACTTTTTCCTGAGGTAACGATGAAAGTAACAACAATACTTTTGTCGTTACTTTACAGTCTTTTATTAATATTATATCTCTGAACGAGGACAATTTAGATATTCCTTGCACTTTTCAAATAGTCTATTCCGACATTTCGAGTGTCACGCTGGTCTTGCACGAACTTGTGAATACCTTTTTTCTCAAGAGTCACGACCGGGATATAGCCACGTGTAGATTTCATAAGAAAAAATCTAGTTATCTTTACGCACGCACTTGTACTTTGTAACTGAACACTTACATCTTAGTGTCTTGAAGCACTATCAATGTTGTGGTTTTTCTTTTTTCTGTGAAAACGCTTTTTAATCGGGTGAATCAACCGTGAAACAACAATACACGCGGAGGGCACTGCGCATGTTTCATATTTTGATTAGCGCCAGTTTTCTGCACTGTGCATGTTTCGTATTTTGATTTGTGCCACTACTCTGGCGTGGAAATTTTCAAACACTAATTTCGAGAAGCAACTTCTGCTAAGTTACAATATGAAGTAAAAAGCATACTTTTTAGTTTTATGCAATAAAACTTGGTGAGGGGAGTTTTCTAGTTTTTCCTATTTTTTTTTTTTTTTTTTGTGTTATAGAAAAGTAACTGAAACGTAACGTCGTTACTTTTTAAACGTAACTGTAACGAGTTACTCTTTTGTTGCGGTAACTGTAACGGTAACTTCGCTACTTTTTTTCTTAAAGTAACTAACTATAACGAATTATTTTTAAAAGTAACGTACCCGAGACTGGTGTCCGGGTGGTACTGAAGAGAAGCGTACACAACATCACCAATGGTGTGCTCTAAGCACCAACCAAACTAATAGCACCGCCCACCCTATAAACTACCGCATCTAAATGTGTCTGGCAAAATGACCAAACTTAACATAGAATCTGCTATACATAATGAAGTTTTACACATTTAAAAAAAAAACGAAAAACTATGGGAGGTACAGGAAATTCATTTCTGGTTATGCTCCCAGGTACAAGGATAGTTGTAGCTGTCAATTTCCAAATTGACTAAAATCTATGAGCAAATTTTTAATTGCTTTAAACATTTCAACAACTGTCCTTGAGGCCCTATTAAAACAACAGGTGAGTAGAATCGCCTGTGTGCTCGTTTTTTAACATAGAATTTGTTATGCAGAAACTATGGGAGGTGTGCAAAACCTGTTTTTACTCGAAAGTTATGCTCTTAGGCAGACACTAAGTGCAAGGATAGTCGTAGCTGTCAGTTTCCTAATTAATTAGTTAACTCTTTAATTACTCCAATTAGGGCATGTGTTTATCTTCAAAGCAGCCGCATTCCAAGATTGGCTGTTTCCTTTTTAGTATTCTTGTAACCAGCCTGTGTTCCGAGATATCTGTCTCCAAATTTGCCCCTTTATCTAGTTAATTCCTGTGACATTCCTTAGCATTCCTGTGATAATGGGGCGGAGCCGATAACAGTTATTCTCTGCCAGAATGTGTTAAAGGTTGGGATCCCCAAGGAATGTGTGATGTAAGCGCTACAAAAAGCCATGACAGGGGTGACCCAGATTTAGGGGTGAAAACTGTACAAAAGAATGCCTAATCTAGACAAAAGAATGAAATCGAGGAAGTCCCCCCTGATAACAATAGAGTGCAGGACTCCTATGTTCCTAGCCCGACTCTCTACCCCTTTGCCAGGGGGGAGACTTGTCAAGCGACAGTTACTGTATTTATTCGAATATAAGGCGAGGTTTTTTTTTCCAAAATCCGTAGTCTCAAAGTCATACCCCGCCTTATATTCGAAGCTCAGTATAGCAATATGGCGATTTTTTTTTTTTTTTCTTGGGTCCTTCAACTGCCCCCTCGCCTTATAATCGTGACCGCCTTATATTCAAATAAATATGGTACTTTGCCGTGCCAGATGCGGAAAGCATGTGGCTAACCGCGTGACCGTGTCATACGACCTTATCACGTTATTCGACGTCACGGGAAGAATTCAGAAGAGACGTGCAATGGTGGAGAATTGAGAGAAACCGTTCGATTCTGTGCGTATTGAATGTATCTGTAGGATCAAGGTTGATCAAGCATACAAGGGCACATAAATCCACAATTTTAAGTTGACTGTAATGCCGGGTAGTTTAGGTTTCCCTTGGTCCCTCTTGGCTCCCGCAGGTACTGCCTGTTTGCAGTGGTGAACCACAGCGGGACCATAGAGACCGGCCACTACACGGCCTACATCCGCCAGCACCGGGACCGATGGTTCAAGTGCGACGACCACCTCATCACCCGGGCAAGCCTGCAGGACGTGCTCGACTCCGAGGGGTATGCCAGCACTCACCGCTCTCATGCCTTGATTTTTTATCTCATTAGTCTTACCTCTAATTTTTTTCTGTGGCCTCGTCTCTTATTTTATCATCTTTCTCTTCTCTTATCTTACCTCTCATTTTCTTACCCTTATTTGTCCTCTTTACTTCTTACACTTATCTGTCTCTTTATCTTATTTTCTTACTCTTATTTGTCATCTTATTTTATCTCTTATCTTCTCCCTTACATTCCTCCTCTTATCCCTTATTGTATCCTCTCCTCCTCATCTGTCATCTCACCCTGTTCCTTCTCTCATTGTCTTCTCTTATCTGTCAGCTTATTTGTTATCTTTAGAGCCCTGCATATCTGCCGATTATCCCGATTATCCCCGTATATCCGCAGTAAACTGGCGGATTCGGTTAAAAATGAATCAGATTTGGCGGATTGCGGATCGGATTGGGGATCGGATGCGGATAGCAGGGGCTGCGGAAGCGGATTGGATGCAGATATCCACCGTTCCGGGTACATTTTTGCCGAGGCGGCCCATGAACGTGTGCAACCGTACAGTGCAGAGTGAATAAAGTGAGTGATACTATGAAGTGCATCATTGAATATATTGCAGGGGAAAACTACTCTCTTAGGTAAAAGGTGCCAATAAAAAAAAAATTGTTCTTTACATAAAAAAAAAAAAAATTTGATTCTTACTATCTAGACAAAAATACTGTCCCTGGAAAAAGTAAAGAATGCAGAACTATCAGTCGTCCCGGGAAGCGTGTTCTTGTTTGGCAGAGAAAGAGGGGAAAACATTCTTTGGGCAAAGAAAACCCAAAACGTACAAGCCACAAGAATGTAGAAGAATCCTGCAAGTGGCTTCTTTGCCTAGAAGTATATATTGAGGAGCTGTCTGATCCTCTGGAGTGGTGGAACTTGAGCCAGCAAGAGTTTTCGGACCTCATTCTTGTAGCGCAGTTTGCGCATACCATCCCAGCATCAAGTGCGCCAACGGAGAGAGACTTCTCATTAGCTGGTATTAAATTAAGAGAGGTGAACCAGTCTGGGAATCCGTCCGAGTTTTTGATATCCTGCTTCTACGCAGCAACCTCGACAAGTGAATCGTTGTGCGTGTGTCTTTTTCTCGACAGTTGGCACCGAGTTGTTTTTAAGGGGGGACATGGGTCTTTGGAGCCAAAAACTTCCTAAAACTGCATTCTTTTGAAAAGGGCGATGGCTGTTGTTCTTCTGAATCTACCAGGCTTATAATTTCGTGAACGAATATTTGAGCTATTAGTCAATTTATAATATCTATGTGGGCTGCATGTGCATTGAAGTTGACTCTAAAACATTGTTTTCACAAAACACAATTTTTGGACTCATTGAAAATTTACAGGAGGGATATCTCAGCATCTGGAGCAGATAGAAATTTAACCATTCCTGAAATGTGTAGCTGAACGTGTGAAGCATACAATGTTGAGAGCAGATTTTTTTAATATAAGTCTAGAAAAATTTCTATTTGATCTTTTGCTACATTACTTGTTAGACATGCATTGAGCACTGAAGTTCAATGTGTGGTAAAATCACTAATAATGAGTTTATCTTAAAAGTGCTTCCAACATTGTATTCTCTACACTTCATAGTATCTAGCCATGTGTTAAAAAGAATATTTTGTTGAGCAGTTTTTTTTCTATCTTTTTTCCAAACAAAGGCAGGCAAGTTTTAATTATTTTGAGTACAATGCAACTGACTGAGAAAATGACCAGATATATGAAATCTGCAGAAAAAGCTGAACAAGCTTGTGCAGTTTCATTAAGTTTGGTCATAAAATAAGAAAAAAAGCTCCAAGACCAGTGTTCCCCCTTAAGTATATGGTTCCGAGCATGTAGTTGACGGTTCGTGTTTAAGACTGTAACCGATAGGAGGCGTTGCCATTATTGAATATTAAATTTTCCCAGTGGTATACTCACGCCTTACCACATATCCAGGAGTATTTTGCTTTGGCGGGTGAGCGCCTCTCCTCTCCTGCTTTTTTTTTATTGTTTGGCCTAAATAAAATGACAGAGTGCTATTAGTCTGTTCTTTGTCAGTTTTTATGTTTATGTTTATGTTGCTTGAAGTGGGTTTCACAGGGCAAAAAGGAAAATAAATATTAATTTCCCTCTTTTTAAGTGCATCTACTGGATGGAATGTCAGTCTCACGGACTCCCAAGACGATCGCATAACTACGAGCATTTTTCCAACGATGTGAAATGTCTCTGGAAGGATGATCACTTATTATATAAATACAATGAAATGGAACATGATAAAATGACTTCAACCATATTCTTGCACGAAGAATTCTTCTAGATATGTAGGCTGAGGGCTTATAAGATACCATCAATATATGCTTTTTAAAATTTTTATTCATACTTGATTTTATTATGTAAAATGAATGTGTGGATTGCGAGTCGGATGTGGTTCCGAGTTTCGCTAATGCAGTTTGGATGCAAATCCAAAGTCTGCGGATGCGGGTCTGATGCGGAAACAAGTATTTAAGAACATTGTATATGCGGTTTGGATGCGGATACGAAGTCTGCGGATGCGGATCGAATGCGGATGATCAAACTGTTGTCTGCGTAGGGCTCTAGTTGTCTTCTTACCTTTATCTGTCATCTTATTTGTTATCTTATCCCCTTCCCCTAACCTGTCTCTTATGCCAGACTTGTGCTTGTCTCAAATACTCTAGTCAAGATACTGCATTTCAAATACTTTGGTAGTAATTTAATACCTTGCAAATATATTTGATTGAAAGTATTTGCTACTCAATTACATTTCTTGGTATCTTGCACTCAACCTCAAACACATTTTTTATCTTTGAAAACATTGGTCGCTGGAATATTTTAGGGAATGGGAATCGGCACACCCGGGGCCAAGCTGAATCGATTGCGTACATGAAGCGAAATGAACGAAAACAGTACAGAAATGAAGCCAGGACCAAAAAGGCAGACGCAAAATGCAAATAACAAAAAAAAAAAAAAAAAAAAAGCCCTTTTTCTTTCTTCTTGTTGCCCCCGCCTTCTTAAAAAAAGAATGTCAGTTTATTTCCCTAGTCTGTCACTTACGGGAACATTAATAGTGATAGCCTGACCCTTTCATGAGGTCAGATATTCTTACAAATAAGGCAGGAAACGGTACCAGCATGATGAGCTCTCAAAATGCAAGCTGAGTCCTTCCAAAGTTACGCGTTTTTCTGAACGCGCTTCTAGAGTAAGAATAGGGGAAAACAATGAAATCGGCGACCGGGAGAAAGGCCGCACTACAACTCTTCTCTAGTTCCCCTTGTACTACACTCCTTTTCAAAATGTAGTCAATTATGGATGCAACGTCCTGAAAAGTCTGCCCCGGATTTCCTCCTCGCAGCTACCTGCTCTTCTACCACAAGCAGATCCTGGAGTACGAGTGAGCCCGAGGTCTCAAGGGCGGTCCCGTGGTCGTCGCCGTGCGGGCCTCTTCCGGCGGGCTCTCGGCGTCCCCTTCCCTCCCGCAAGGTCATGCCGCTCGCCTTCAGGAAGCCGAGCCGCTCTCACCTTCTCTCATTTGCTCAATAAATTATTGCTGCATCGTCGGCGGCGTCGTCTACCGACCTGTCAGGCGTGGCTGAAACCGAGCCTCGTCTGCGTTTATTCCTTCGAACTACGGTCACCGACAGCTTAGGGAGGGAGGGGCACGGCGAGTTCCAAGCGTCTTGTTACTGCTCGTCAGCCAATGAAAGCGCAGCATGAGTTGATTAGAACCCCGAAGAAGAAATTGCGAGGTAAAAGGTGTGAACACAGTAAACCATGCTGTCAGCGACTACGCAGAGCATGAGTTTGTCTGCTTCTTTTGCAAGGGCTGCGGTGACGTCGGAACGCTGAGCTCTGATTGGCTCCGATTGAAGGACAGTGGGTAGTTCTCGAGGCAGCTTGCATTGAGGTCTAGCCACTATCCTTCAATCGGAGTCAGTCTTAGTGCGGCGTCCTGACGTCACCGCAGCCCCCACAAAAGAACTTGTGCTCCTCATACTAGTTGCACACGGTGTTGTCGACGGTACGGAGCTGAGAGCGTTGCGCAAGCAGTTGGAGAGAAGGGGAAGCAGAAACTGCCATCTTGCTCTTTGCGTCCCCGGCGCCGCTTTGCCATCCGTCGGGGATTAGCCTGTCGTTCGGAATTCGTATGGAAGCGGCTTTCCTACTCTCTCCCGTCCGTGGCTTTGACAGGACCACGTGCAACTGCGCTCATCTCCTCGTCAAAAAAACAAAACGTTTTGTATGCCGTGCGAAGTAGTTCTTGCAAGATTTGGTTCTTAGAGGAAAGAGCAATGCTTTTGGCATTTGGAATGTGTACCTTTTGCTGAGATAGCATGCTATATCTAATCTAAAATTTCCTTGCATATATATATATTAACTCTCCATATAGAGGGGGAAACTAGTAATGCTTCGCGAGTTTCTAGACTTTTTTTGCTACGGTTCTTGAGGTGAAAGCAAGTATAGTGAGGTAGACATCGTCATGTGTCTCCCTCTGACGCACTGATAGGGTCACTGAAATCGTTGTTTTCGCCGTCTGCCAAGTTGCGGTGAGACGGAGGAAGCATAGTGTTAAGCCCGATTCACATGGTGCTATTTCGTTTGCGAATTCGCAGCTGTAACGTCGGCTACCGCAGCTTCTCCCAGGCTTTTTTTGCCACATAAGCGATGTCGCAACTACGAAATCGTAAATAAAATCGCACCATGTGAATCAAGCTTTAGCTGCACCACTTGTCCCCCTCCCCAACTCTACCCGGTGGCATGATAGGAACTGTGCGTTAGTGCTCTCGCACCTTGCATGTGACAAAAATACCTAAGCCTGGCGATTATTGTGTGCAAGCATCACGCTGTACTCCTCCAAATTGATCAGATCACCAAAATCTTTTTTTTGTTTTTTTGTTTCTGTGCTGTTGGGGCTTAGGCAGAGAACTATAGGCAACTTTTCGTAGACAGTTTTCCCCCCTTGGCAACGAAGACTCCTGAAGAGCTCCAGACCTGTTTCGGAGAGCGTTGTAGGGCGGTGAAAACTACCTACAAAACGTCCCTAATATAGGGCAAAGGGGTTCACCGACGGCCGAGTTGGCGACGCTAGAACTTGTGGCAGCATCTCCCAGTAGGCACACCAAACCGACACTTGACTTGGCCAAGGTTTTTGCTCTCATTTCTTTGCAGGGGGAGAACTACACTTTGAAACTTCACACAGTAAAACTCGTTCGTTTTACAGGGGAAGGTCTGCGTTGGCCAACCTATATAATTCATCTTTTAGGAAATAGCTGGTTCGAAATGCTTGGGCAGAGAACGCTGGTGCACGCCACGAGCGCAGGCACGAACCTCTGCCGTAAAGGCCTGTCACGGTCGCTTGTCAAGCCATGGAATGCGAACATCTGTTTTCATATTAGAATCTCTGGTACCATGATTGCTAAAGAGGTGGACTCGAGGGAAGGAGAGGAAATTCATCTACCACCACTAAAACATTTCTGACAACCGCCCCCCCCCCCCCCCCCCCCCCCCTTAACATTAAGTCGGTGGCAGGCTAAGGGCGCTAAGGGTTTGGGGGAAACTCCTCCCACCCCTCCACTTCAGGCAGAGCGGACTCTGGAGGGGGGGGTCGCCTCCTCTCCAGCGTTCACTATTTGCAGTGACATGCTCGCTAGGGGCACTTGTTTTCCTCACTGTGCTTCACTATGGGTAGAGCACATGCTCCACGCGGTATCAAGGGGCCTCATATCGGCCCCGCTCCTGATCGTGTGCAGGCTTTCGTGGAGCTTGGATTGTTTGCCACAGCCTGCGGCGTAGACTTTCCATTTTCCCGGGGGGGGGGGGGGGGGGGGGCAGGGGGCAAGCTGTTATGTTATCCCGGGGGGGGGGGGGGGGGGGGGGGGGGGAGGGGGGGTGCAGGGGGCAGGCTGTGAAGTTATCCCGGGGGGGAGGGGGGGGGGGGGGGGTAATCAATGTACTACAGGAATCGGAAATATGATCTTTCCAGACCCATATTTGTGGCATACATTTTTTTTTTTTTTTTTTTCGAAACGTTTTGGAACGATTTTGGCACAATCCGAATACCCCCGCTATTTTCGGTCGGTTTTTCGCGCACGTGTTCCGACCTCCCGAAGCGTTCCACCGCATACGTAAACAAATTTTCGAAAGAGTAATTAGACATGAGGAAGATACATAGAAAGGGGGGGACGGACAACGAAGACTTCGTTGTCCGTCCCCCCTTTCTATGTATCTTCCTCATGTCTAATTACCGTTACCAACACGCTCGTTTTGTTCTTATTTCGAAAGAGGATTGCGTTAAATGAGCCCCTGTCAGATCAACTAACCCTAGACCGTAATTAAAGTAGGTGCCCTAAACCCTTCGTTGGCGAATGACGTTTATAGCCGGGACGCACTACGCCTCTGGCGTTTATTGCTCCTGTCCAGTATTTCCAACGAAACGCGCAACTTCTACCCGCGCTCACGCCTTTTATACCCCGCGAAGCTTTCCTTTTCTTTTTTTACTACACGCAGCTGCACTTCTCCAAAAGCTTTGCGCTCGTTTTGTTAATTATTTACTTCTCCTCCGGTCGTGACACATATTCCACTCAGTCGGCTGATGTCTGATTTACTCCGTGTACCCTTAAGATGGACCGCGACGGACGCTATGACCCAATCCAGCGCTGTGGTCTATATCACGTGACCACGCGCCCTGCGAATCTTTGGTGTTGTTCCCGCAGGTCACGTGACGCTCGTACGTCACGGGATTGGCTTCGGCGGGCCATAGCATCGCCCGCAGTCCGTTGCGAGGCAAAACGACAGCTGCTGGTCGCAGAGACGCTAGAACTCCGGGGCTATACACCGCGGTGGATTTCCGGGCCAGGAGCCAAAGGAGGGTGCGCGCACGACGAAAATACGACGATAAAAGTACGTTCGGGGATCTCCGACAGCTCGCTGAAGCCTGTGACGTCAGATGCCGTTTCTAGCGCGTCTCCCTGGGTGCATCACAGAGAGGTGTCGGTTCTCTTCGAGCTCCCCGCGTATGTGAACGGACGGAAAGGTATGGACTGCTGAGACTCCTGCAGGGGGACTCCTGGACTGACCAGGGTGCAGGTATCTGAAGAACCCCGAGGGCCGATCAACACTGATAGCGCGGTGAGAATGTTTCTTATTTTGTATTTTAGTTTGCGTTTGTGGACTGTCCTGGTAGCATGGTCAGTGGTACCTTGCCATCCGGACACGTGCCTCCTCTATGTCTCTTGAAGACTATGATGATGATCTCTTGAATGTGTCTTCATTCCCGGGCTTGTGTTTTCGTACCTAAACGTCCCTAAATCTAAAAAAAAATAAAAAAAAAAAAAAAAAAAATAAGAAATAAATTAGTTGTTTTTTTATGATGAGAAGAGTATTTCTAAATCAGCATTTTTTGAATTTGTAATAATTAATTTTTGTAAAAATACAGTTCGTCATACATGTCAGTTACCTTTTTGCTTGGTTAACCTTTTTTTTTAATTTTTGCAAGTTGATTATGTTTTGTTTACCTCTTTTCTGTAGCGTTCCACGGTTTTGGACACGCGTCTGTTTTGAAAATATTCACAAAATAACTTCACAAAAAAAGAAACGCAGACAAACAGATGACGAAAAGAGACAAAAACACGCCGAACAAAACACACACACACACACACACACACACACACACACACACACACACACACACACACACACACACACACACACACACACACACACACACACAAACACACACACACACACACACACACACACACACACATATATATATATATATATTAATCAGACGCGAAGATCAGTAACAAGTGATTGCTTTTGTGAATGGGCTGAGGTTTCCTCGTTTGGAAGGATGAGAACGGCTGGGCCTCTTTTTCTCTCGCCGCCCTCCGTCGTGCTTTGGCTGCTTGTGCACGCTCGAGGCCCACGAACCACCAAAGCGTTATCGAAGGTACGAACCTCGCCCTGGGGGCGGGCCAAATGAAGGACCTCCCCGACGTTCTCATTCTGTCATAGCTTTTGAAAGAATGAGAACGGCAGGGCGTGTCTTTTGTACACCCGGCCTCCAGCTCGCGCTCCATGACTTCCGCCGTGCTATGGCTGTGTGGCGCGCGCGCTAGGTGCGCGGCACGATGAAGCGCTGTCAAAGATAGAAAGCCCGCGCCGGAGCCGATTACTGAAAATGGAACCGGCCAGGAGCCCCATTTTGGGAAAGGTCTATAATAAGTGAGCCTTAGCAAAAGACTGAATTAGGAGCGAATGCGAAGAGCAAGTTCGTCTGCTTCTTTTGCAGGTTTTGTGGTGACGTCATGACGCCGAGCTCTGATTGGTTCTGATCTGAAGGATAGTGGGTAGACCTCAAGGCATTGAGGTCTACCCACTATTCTGCAATCAGGGTCAATCAGATTTTGGCGTTGTGACGTCACCACAACCCCTGCAAAAGAAGCAAACGAACTTGCGCTCCGCAGACAGCAGCACACGCGCACCATTTTCGCGCCCCGTTTCTTGAAGTGGGGAGTTTCGGTTTCAAAATTATGGTGCTTTAAATTCAACACAGTATAGTGATACACAACATTGTAGCTTAATTTTTGATGCAAATATATTTTAAAAACGTTTTTAATTTTGTAAAAGTTACTGAAAGCCACCGCGCTTACGAACGATTCCAGTTTTTATGTAACATTGATTCATCAGAAGACCTGCAGGTGGCAACTAACTAATGAAAAGTTAAAGAAAAAAAAAAAATTGTTTGCCAATTTTGTTGGGTGAATGTGTTTTTTGTTTTGAAAGTTTTGTGTTCGCACTTTTCTCAAGAAGTTGTGCCCCTTCGACATTATGTAAACGACGGACATCCGTCCTAAGAAGTAGGAAAACATCAGCGAGTCTTTGGGGTTGTAATTTGGAATGTAATTTTCGAAAGGAAAAGACGGAAAGTTTCTCGGAGTTTCCGAATGTCCCAAGATGAGCACCCAGACGTCGGTGACGGCCTCCCCGAAATATGCCTTTCAAGTGAGCCACTTAAATAATTGAGTCACTTCGCAACCTGACTTAGTAATAAATTAATTGTACTGAGTGACAACCTCGTTATCTCCGCACAACTCAGTGTGTTTAAGCGGGGTCATTGTCCCGTTGAGACGTCGTCGAAGGGCGTTTTCAAGATCACCTGTTGAATGACACAAGTCACGAGCGTTTTCTTTTATTGAAAAAGTACTTAAAACTCGCATTCAGCGCACTCTCAAAGTTGGAGGACTTATATAAAAGTGCCTGCCATGAGTTCTGTAGCCGGGGCTTTTTAAGTGCTGTACTCTGGGACACCTTTCTCAAACAATGCGCGTAGGTAGCTTGTGAGTTTAACTTTGACAACCTTGTCTCAGAGTTTTCCTCGGGTGTATAGTTTACATAATGAATCGGTAACCGTTAGGAATAAGACCACAATGGACGTGGCATGCGCTGAATTATCATTATTCTATGGTTTTGGCGTATGTCATTCTATTATCTCAAGCTTGTTCTTATCCGCGCATCAATTATTGTTATGACATTATTACTATTCAACTGGTAATTTTCAGTGGCAGACGGCGGCACCCAAACGAAGCCCTTGTTGTCACACTTATTAATTTCTTTCAGGCAGACAACACAAACAAGTCTTTCTCTTTTTATTGTATATATTTTGCTTTCTTTCTTGCATTCTTTTGCTTTGTCGAGTGGCGCGACACAGGTGCTGGAACGCGTCCTTTGGCCTCCGCCGCCCGCAGCCTTTCTTGGTCGTTTCCCGAGTCCCGACCCTTTTGAAACTTCCAAAATGATCCATGGCCGTTTGTCATGTCACCCGCATCTGTCGGATCGGAATGAATTGGCATCCACGTTTGGCTCCAAGCCCCATGCATTTGGTCGAACGTTCGTGTCTTCCCACAAACCTTTCGAACGAGCCGTGTTCACCACATCCTTGTCAGCTCGCTTTGCTCGTTCAGGTAATCACATTCAAGGGGCACTAATACTTGTGCCACACGGGCAACTCGAATGCCATTAAAATGAATGACATTTGAGCGGACGGCCAATCAGCGCGCGACACTCCGGGCGTGGCGCATTCTATGCGTGACAGATTGTGAGCTGATTCGCCGATCACACAAATGTCATTCGTTGTAAATGGCATTCGAGTTGCTTGTGTGGCACGGGTATTGGACCCTGTTCTTGTTCAAGTTGCATACATCTAGGTACAAACTGAACTTGAACGTGCGGATACATTTCTCCAGACTTTTTGAACTGGGAGAGTTGGGTCGATGGGCGGAGCTCGTGGCTCTGCGCATTGGCTTATTGTGTTTTCGCCAGCCAACCTTGAAATAACAGAGTAAGAATAGGGCATGTTGCCTCATTGAGACATGGCCAAGATCATTGACTTTAAATATCTTCGAAAGACTGCCAAGCTCTCCCAGTATAAATGGCTTTGCATTTTCTAGCTTGTTGGTACCCCTTTTGGCAGCAGGTGGAACTATTTGGGCCACTGGTATGCTTCCCCAGCACCGGCATATGCCAGCTTGTAACGAGTTGCTGGTCACTGGCACTTGCGTCAGTGGCGGCAACTTGTGTCCGTTTCAGTCACTTTTATTGAGTCGACGCTCCAACAGCAAGCGTCGGCTAAATGTCAGGGCACATGTGCAGAAAACGAAGCTGTCAACGTCGGAGAAGAGCTCGTGGGTTTTGTGTATCTCGTGCGTTTGAGGCGAACTGCGGAGGGACAAAGACGCTGGAATCGTCGTTGATCTCGATCTTTGGAGCCTTCTGGTGGGAAGCAACTGCATCTAGAAGAATGACATTTGAGGGGTTGCATCTTTATTCATTTCGTCTGTTTTTCATTGTGTTCATGAACGGATGATAATCAGAAAGTTACTGTGAAGGCCTCCGAGAACTGGTTATTTCTGGAAACATCTAAGGGGCAGTGCAAAGGCTTAAGCAGGACGTGAAAAAGGTGTGGAAAATTTAGTGTTGCTGCAGCAGGAGCAGAGAGAAAAAGAATGATGCAGTTTGTGGCATCCTCACACTTAAAGAGAGTCTGCTTGCGTGACTCAGTGAACTGTCGTAGCTTTTTGATTGGTTAAAGTTGCAGAAGAGATGAGCATTCTCACGTGACAGCGATGTAGCGACGAAGAGATGTGTGGAGGCAGGTCGGCATACCTGATGCTCATCGACAACATTGTCATCAATTTGTATTAGACATGAAGAGTTGTGGACATCTTGGTTTTTCTCACCTAGAAAGCTGTACCCGTTTGAGTTGATTAGACATATGGAGACCTGCAGGGTACTTCTATCGCATTACAAACTTGAGGAGGAGTTGACATGTAAGATTGACATCACTTTGTCGTTATACTTGAAAGAAAGGAATACTGTTATGATTGTGCGAGTGGCCATGGAGGGTAGCTTGGTTGAACTATCAATAATTACCTCAGATTGAGTCCTGATGGGTAGTGCTAGTAATCATGTCTCGTTTCACCTAGTTCAATAGCGTTTGATGAAATTTTTCTTGCTGCTCTTCTGACCTAGTTTGGATGGAACTACCTAGTAAAACAGCTTATTGATGCTTGTAAGCTACGAGGCATTCCGATTCACGTAATATTCAGAGCAACCTGTCAAAGAATGTTTAATTTGCATCACCTGAATCTTACTGCTTCACTGTATGCTCCGTGTCACTAGGTAGTTGTATGGAGTGCATGCGAAGAGAATGCCAGGTGAAGAGAGGAAGGGCAAGCATTATGAAGGCGGGACGGGAGAGGAGGGCAGTGGAGGGCGAGGGGAGAAAGGGAGAGCACTAGGAAAATTAGGGAGAGACAAGATTTCTCTCTTCTTCCCCAGTCTTCCTAATACTTGCCCTTTCCCCCCTGGCCTGACGTTGCCTCCGCCTGTACTACACGCAACTATACCCGCTTTCACCTCAAGACAAAAGCAATTTTTGAGCATGTTCATACGCAGCGTAAAGTAGTTCACAAGATTTGGTTATTGGAGGGAAAAGCAATGCTTTTAGTGTTTTGAATGCATACGTCTTGATAAGATAACATATATCTAATCTAAAATTCACCTGCATAGGTATATCTTAATTATCGACATAAAGGGGGAAATTAGTAATGCTCCGCGAGGAGCCAGACATTTTTTGCTACTGTTCTTGAGGCCAAAACAGGTATAGTGACACGGAGTATAGGGGGCATTCACTGGATGCCATATTTGAGGTAACTGCTGACAGCGCATGGCCGGGGAGAGTTTCCCATCAGCTCTCGGGCAGTCGCAACAGAAGAGGGGTAGGAGAAATGCTCTTATCACCGAGATTTCCCTTTGTATGTCCCAGGCTTCCCCAGATGTCGCTATTGTCCCTCTAGAAGATTATAGAAGATTAACTTGCCACTCAAAATTTGTACAAAAGCATCTTTCCCCTCTCTCTCTTCCCCGGTGGTAAGAAAGTAGCAGCGAGCTCAGCTATGACCGCCAGTGAATACACCCTATAGTTGTGCTATATTTATGCTTGTTTGCTTTTGTGACCTCATACATGGTAGCCTGACAGACTTTCCTTTATAACTACTTCTATGAAAGCCTGATCACATTTTACTTTTTGTGACTGGTTCTATAAAAACTTGATGCCTTTATGAATGACAGGTGTCATGTGTGATGAGTGTTTGATCCATCGGTGGACAGAATGTCAAATGCTCTTTGAAGGTGAATTCTAGCTTGTCATGTACAGGTGTATTATTTTTTCGCTAAGTGTTCTACTTCACACTTTGTTTTTGCATCTAGGTATTAATTGCTGGCCAAGGTTTTGTTTTTAAATTTATAAAAATCTCTGGACCACTATTCATATTCATAATAGTAAAGGCAATAGTTTCTATACAATGCAGTCCAACTATTTAGATATTTAAACAACCAGTTAGAAAGAACGAAGGAATTTGTAGAAGCAAGCACATTTATGGGGGTTTGATTTCAGTCAGTGTGAGAGCAAGAGCGTTATGAACTGCTGATTGGACGTGGTGCCATAGCTTGTGCATGATCAGCTCGGGAGACACATTTGATTCGTTTGCATGTTCATAATTGGGCAATATTTTGGTGAGAATGTCTTACCAACAGACAAATAGCGAGAGAGGTCTCACAGCCTGTGATATACTTGCCCTTAGTACTACTTTGTCCACCAACAGACGTCAGCTTGTGTACGGCAACAGTACAACTTGAGATCTGCAAACTGGCACAAGTTGTCAATGACTTCTAACATGAAATAGGAGACAATCACAATTTCAGCCTGCCTCTGATCTCAGTTTGTCGTGGCGCTCCATTTGTAGCTGGCAGTAATCTTTTCTCTTTTTTTTTAATCTGTTTCGCAGACAATGTACGGCATTCTGTTGCTTTATTTCCGTCTGCAAATGGCGCTTCGTAGCAGACGAACTCCATTCTTCGCTTGCGTTAGCAAAGGAACCGTCTTCAAACGCTACCTTCGTTCGCTCTGCGAAAGGCAAATTAGATCTTGCTCTTGCAGCGACCAAAATCAAACCCACGGTACGGCGTCTCTGAAATAATTATTTCTTTGTTTTCTTCTTTCTTTCTCCACAGTGTCGGAGGAGCGTCAAGAGCAGATCCGTCTGCTCTGGGACTGCACCTTGGGCCGCCGGGGCGAGGGCAGCGGTGGCGGCGGGGGCGGAGGTGTCGGCGAACTCTGCGAGACCCTCTCGCAGTGGAGCGGGCACCGTGATTGGGCCAGGGCCATCTGCACCCTCCTGCCCTCGCGCAGGGCCCAGGGGGGCTCCATCGGGGCCAATCCCTTTGACAGGGCCGATCCCTACAACAGGGTTGCTCGGGCCACCACGCTCCCGAAGATGACCAGGGTGAGGAGGAAGAGGGCTATGGAACGTTGTCCGCATGGTCGGGAGGCAAAGTCACAATGTTTGTAGTACTGGGCACTTCCATCATCTTGCGCAATCCCCAAAGAGAAAAGATTTTAAAATATGCCGTTGAATGAACCGTACAGATCGAATGAAACAAAGGCTACCAAGCTGCCGAAAGACAAAACCTTTGGTGGTGCCAGGATTCGGATAATGTCACTGGATCCTGGGGAAATAGTGCCAAGCTCACCGTATGGTCGCCATTTTGGTTTATGGAATAAGCATTTTCTCCTTGACCTCTGTATTCTTGGTAAGCCGATCTAAATTCGCTGGTGGCGGGTAGATTTATAACGACGTTTCTTGAATACGGATTTGCACAAAAAGACTGGGGCAGAGAAGGGAAACACGTAGACGACAGGCATGAGCAGGTCTACGTGTTTCTCTTCTCTGTCGCTGCCTTTTTGTGCGCATCTTTAACCATGTTTAATCAGCATCATTTCGCCCAGCTGACCACCTTAGTTGAATACCGAGATTTTGTTGTCCACACAACGGCGAAACAAGCGTGCATCTTTGTACCGTTGCTGCACGCGGCGTTGGTGCTCGGTGTCTTTAATTATGCAAGAACAACAATACCATTGTATGAGACCTGTGGAGATAAGCAGGGTTTTTAAGTGGATTGCATGCACAGCACCAACGACACTTACATTGGCGAGGAACGCTTTCAGTATGACGATGTTCCATAGTGGTCTTGGCACGACCGGTTCGGAACGACTCTTTCGTAGCTTCGATGATTTGAGTGGACCGAAATGGCAACTGCCATGGCAACCGAGACAGATCAGCCAATCACCGTGCGAGGTTTGATCATCTGTATGTTACTATCTGTTTGCGTCCGGCTAGCAGGCAGGGAAGGTAATGGCACTTCTTTTCCAGGATCCAGTGTGACTAGATTCGGACCCCGGTCCAGTGACCAGAAATTGGGAGACCCGGTATTTGAATCCCGGTTTTTCCAAAAATTTTGTCTTTCGGCAGCTTTGAAACCTTTGTTTTATTGAATCTGTACGGTTGGTTTATTTGCGTATTTTTGAATATGTGTCTATGTGTATGGTGGCTACTCTGCAATGGTCACTACTTCCTGGCTGAGTATGTCCAGATAAGGGGCAGGGACTACTTGTATGCATATAGCCACTACATGGATGTGGTCACTGCTTTGACAAGTCACTGCTGTGTGACTGAGGGTGTCCAGATGGGTTATGGTCATTGTGTGCATGTATTTACTGCTGCGCAAAGTGATTACTCTGTGGCTTAGGATGTCTAAATGGGATGCAGTCGGTCCGGCATGAATACGCAACAGTGTCAAAGTTGTGTGGTCACCATTGGGTAATGTCACTTGTGCATGACTGTGGGTGTTGAAATGAGGTGCAGGTCCTGCATTGATGTACTCACTGCTGTACAAAGTCACTGCTTTGTGACTAAGGATGTAGTTGCTGTATCCATGTAGCCATTGTGCGGCTGAGGCTATTCAGATGTTTTGGGGTCACCATGTGCATGTATAGTTTCCACTACTTTGTGACTAAAGGTTTCCAAGTGGGATATACAGTAAAACCTCGTTATAACAAAACGGGATATAACAAACTAATGGATATAACAAAGCAATCATAATTCCCCTTGCTTGCTAATAGTGGGAAGAAATGGACATTGGCTATAACAAACTAATGGTTATAACGAAATAATTACGACCACTCCTTCAACTTTGTTATAACGAGGTTTTACTGTAGTCCCCCCCCCCCAAATATATGTCAATTTTTCGGGGAAAAAAGTGTGTTCATTATCTGTGTAAATACGGTAAACTCTTTGCACAGACGCACTTCTCTGTGCGTTCAGCAAAACATCCTGTCGCAAGTCGGCGTGTCTCCGGTTTTGCGCGTTGATTCTCCGACACGACGGTCAACTCGTGTCTCCCTTTGGTGTGTGCAGATCTCCCCAGGGTCGGCAGAGGACCCCGAGACCCTGGTGGTGAGGCGCCAGCTGTCGTCTGCCACCCACAGGCGCCGCCCGGGCTCCGTCTGCCTGAGCCGGGCGCTGAGCATGCGGGTACCCCAAGGGGAAGGCGACGAGGTGGACTCCGTGGTGGGTGGCTCACGTTTGGCCAAATGTGCCGAATTTTCCATGCACTATGATTTATGCCTGGTGACAATTCTTGGTCACAATTCACAATTGGCTAAATATTTAATTTAAAATTTAAGTATTGGAGTGTACGTATTCATCCACTGTAGGGTGGGTCTTTAAAGAAATACTACAATGAATTTTGGCGCTTATTTCTTGGTCTATTCGTGTTCAAGTGAGCAATATCACACCAGACACACCTATCTGTCAAAGAAGGCGCGAAAAGGAATGTTAAAAGGAATTAAGCAATCGGCAAAGAGCACCTGGTGGATGTCGCTAACTCCTCGTTTGTAATGCCCGTCTGGAACCTTGACAGGTAGTGACGATAACTGTTTTGCATTTGGCCACCACGAGAGAAGAGGGGAAGGAGGAACTCCCCTCTACTCGAGACTCTTGTGTGTCCCAGACGTCGCTATTGTCCCTCTACAACAGGGGTGGTCAGGATTACCCGGCCAAAGACATACAAAACCGCAAAACTTCCAAGAGCCGCGCGGGGGGGGGGGGGGGGGGGGGGGGGGGGGGGGCGGCGCAGACTTTTGTCCCTGGCAATAAACGAAACTTGAACTACTTTCAATCTATCCAAGTCAAAAGCAGTCCAACTGTACATAAGGTAGCAGTAGCACAAGGCTACCAAGCCGCAACCTGTCTTACGATTTAAAACTCGTCCCATTTCTCTTTTTGTGGAAGTGCTCGTGTGACCGAGAGGGAGGCGGGAAAGTGGGAGGGGGGGGACAGGCGAGGGAGCCACGGGCCACATTTTGACACGCGAAGAGCTGCACGTGGCTTGCATGCTACAGCTTGGCCACCCTGCTCTACAAGATTATAGAAGATTTTCCCGTCTCTTAAAATTCGTACGAAAGCAGCTTTGGGGTTTGTTGCGGTGGCCCGATCGCTGGTATGCTTCGGCCGCTTCGGTGGCTGGAACGGCTTGGATATCCTCTCGACGTTAGCCTTGCTGCAGCTTTCCTCATCCCGAGACAACCTATGTCACGATTGCGACGGATGTCACATGCTTTCCTCTAGCTGCTCTCCAGGGGTTTCCCCAGGAATTGAAATTAGGGGGAGTGTCGAAATTTTTATGGGGAAGGGGGGGGGGGGGGGGTTGGGGTGGGGCATTGAGAATAGAGGAGTCGTTGCGAATTAAGGAGGTGCCTTCAGGAAAATAAGGGGGTGTGCACACCCCCTCTGGGGTATTTCCCTAGGGGAGGTGTGCACCCCCGCTAGGGAGTGTGTAGGGAAATCACTGCTGCTCTCCTAGCGTTTGCCAGAGTGGGCCGTTTAGTGATATATACAGCCATTAGGCTCAAAATACAAACTTGCAATTGTCATGCACGAATATTGTGGTTCATCAGCCTATTTCTGAACACGACAGGTATATTTCAAATTCGTTGAAGCATCTCTTTAATACTTTAACAATATTTTTTTCTAGAGGTGGTGTGACTATCAAAATCTTTCCAAGCGAATCTAATCGAATAATAAAGATTATGAATCGAATGTCATTGTATATCTTTGAATACAAATAGTAGTTTCGAATAAGAAAAATATTTTTCGTTTGATGTGAGTTAAGCAAGAATACTCAAACAAAACACAACTGGAATTTTTTTTCAACAAACATTAATGAAAAGGTTGTTTTTATTGCAATGAGAAAAATGTCACATGTGACTGATAAAAAACAGATGAAATAAAAGATAATTCAGTAAAACACCATTCAAGGAGTGAAGTTACAGAACGTAAACGAAAGTACACATGCAGAGGCTGGTTGGCAAGCTACAATGCAAAGTCTAATATCGCGTTGCACAATCTCTTATTACGCGGGTGAATGCAACCACATGACCGTAATCCCAAGTACACAAGCGGAGGCGGGGTTGGGGGTTCGCTGGGTCGGCAGGCCGTAGCAGAGTTGGAGATTGTGCGATCGAGCCACACGCAGCCGCACTGACTTTGCGTCATCTCTTTCCATGTGTAGTAGTTCTGTCGACAGAGGGTGCCACAAAGAAGCAATAAATTAAGAATTGAATTTTTTTTTTTTTTTGGCGGAAGGAGCAAGTTGTTTTTTAGCAGTGAAAATGGGTGGAAATAAATAACAAAAGGAATACTGGCAAACTGATGAATCGGAAAATCAAGCGAATAATAACTCGAGCCAGATATTGCTGATAGCCGAGGTCAGTTGTAAATCCATATCCGAATCCATAGCACCTTGGCTACTGTATAGTGACTGTAGGAAGGATTGAAGTGAGTGTGGTCCGTCGCGTTTGTGGTTGCGACTATGCACGCGCCGTTGCAAATCATAGTCCTTTGTCAAATCTATCGCAGCGTTTGCGCCACGACCACTTCGCCAACTCCTCAATCCAGACATCATGGCAAGCAAAGGACAGATCGTGCTACCACGTGGAAATACCTTTCGAGTGCTTTATACAAAAAAAAAAGGCACTTAGGTTGACTTTTTGGGTTGGTCAAGCTCGAGACCATGCTGCGCAGTCCAAAAACAAAACAGAACTTGACCGCGAGTTGAGACTAATCAGCAAGTTCCGCGTTATTTATAGTTTTCGAAGTATTCATACAACTCCAATACTTTGAACAGCAAAAGTGCAAAGCGAATAGCAAGCATTATTTACAAAGTATTCGAAGTTTCGATTATTCGCACACCCTTAATTTTTTTGGTGTTGAAACGGTTATCTAGAATTGTTTATTTAGTTTTTCCTCTTTTATATTTACTCTTTTTCCGACCCTGGAGACTGTAACAGATCCCTAATCCGGCCCCTTAGTCAAGGAGTTTGGAGACCCCTGCTCTAAACGTTACGTCCACATTGTGTTTCCCCTTGCTTAGATCATTCGTAGGTTTGAAATTTGACACTTCATGCACATGACATGTGCGAGGTGATGGGTGTCGGAATGCTCTAGTGTGAGCGGCAATCGAATTTAGAGGATGAGAGCTCGTCCCCCAACGGAGAGGCTCTACAAAGTACCTTAGATTCAGAGTTCGAGACCACCAAATTTCAGAGAAGCGAGTGTGACAAAATAAAACCAAATAGAAGAAAGGCAACAACTTTTCCCCCTCAATATTTCCATTCAATTCTTCAATACTTCGACAACTTGTAAGTGCACTGCGTGCGCTCTCGCCAGATCATTAAAAGAAAAAAAAAGAAAAAGTGCATTAACCGTTTTCTGTGCGATCCCTTTGGGAACAAAACCTGACCATAGAGAAAAAAAAAAAAAGAAACTGCAAAAGGGTTAAAAAGTGGTCTCTTGATTTCTGCCCGATGACGTCATAAAAGTTGTGCGCCAGCTGCGGTCCTGGCGGCATCGCAGCAGTGGTCGTGGATGAGTCGGACACCTGTTCTGCTGTGGATCGCTCTCCAGCTGGACGGTCCGTTGAAGTTATGGCTGCCAAATGTTGGGACGCCGCTACAATATCTACATTTGCATTCTCTCGTGCTTGCTTTTTTTTTTTTTTTAAAGATTTAGGTTTAGTTGTTGGGATTGTCACGTCCGACAGTGTGACATTCCGTCTTTCGTGGCGCGATTAGTTGCCACTTCGGGACTGCTTGCGGTACGTGGGCGGAGTAGGACGCCGAACACACCAGTCGTAGACGCGTTCCAGGCACGCTAGTTTTGTCGCTTCTCTGTCGCTTTCGATCTTCGAGTTGTGACTAGAGACAGGATCAATTTGCTGCAGCGCCCAAACGGCAGAGTCGAGAACTAAGACTGTGGGGACGACAACAGCGCCCGGTTGAGGTAGCCGAACGCTTGCATGGGGCTCGGTTGGGGTTCGTGTTCGTTCCACAAAACGCTAATCGAACGCGGGTTCCCACCGAACGCCGATGAAACACTGATGTTCAATCCGTGCACCACACTCTATCGAAGAAGAAGGATCCAGTCCACAAGCTTTGTGTTGGGTAAACATTGAGCCGTGCTGAAAACAAAGCCTGTCGGGGCTCTCTGTACAGTTGAATTTCAATAATTTAGAGCTCACGGGGACGCGTATAAGCAAACCATATCCCGTACAGCACCTGGCCACGCCCCCTTGTCACGTGACATGACGTCACTTCCGCCAAGGCAATTTGTCATGTCACGTGACCTGACGTCACTTCCGCTCCAAACCGAAACCAGTTGTTTTATTGGTTAGCGAATTGTCACGTGACATGACGTCACTCGCGCTGCTGTGGCAAGGTAAACATGGCGCCCGCCGCCGCCTGAAGCACGAATCGTACGCGGTCGATCATCGGTGCAGTCGCGGCTGAAGCCAGAAACGCTTGAGACGGGAAGCCTACGTGATCGACGCAGTCGCGGCTGAGACGCTGTGAACGCGGTGACGCGAGGGACTCAACACTTGGTGACGCAACTACGCGACGCCCGCAGTATGCGACGTCTCGCATCGTCCTTCTGCACAGGAGTGCGTAAAAGGCGCAAGTACTTCTCTTAGCGTTCTCAACTCGTCGCTTGATAAGAGCGAAGCAAGGTTACTACCAACGCCTACCGCTGGTTTCCGAAGTCGAGCCTTCGGTTTCCAACGTCGGGTCTCGATGTCGCCGCTATTCTTGCCGCGCAGGTTCGTCGCCGACGCGGCGGATGTGAACCATGTCATGCATGAACGCTTGCCTTTTTCGATACGAAAATATGCTCCGTCGTCACGAACGCTTACGCCGACCCACAAGCTGAATTTGAAGTATTGTCAGCATTTTTATTTCGCCTGTACGTTGTCATCGCATCACCGTTACTCGCGGCGACGCAGATCTTCGTGCTTGCCTTCTAGCGGTGCCGCGGCTCTCCCGACCCAAAATAAAAAAAGCTGCTCTACGCTCGAACCGCAAATTGGGGAAGTGGTAAAGAAATTAGCTTAGTACCGTCAGAAACACTCGTATGACGATAGGCATGCCCAGTGGAACTATGAAGAGAAAAAACAAGAGTGCATACTTTGAACTCGAAAAGTTTTTATTTCACCACATTAAATATATTGTTGCAATGCAGTGCTGGTTTCAAAGAATGCTATTTCCTCAGTCCCTTGCAAAATGGCAAGTTCACACTGAAAAGCAACAGTTTACGTGTACAAAAAGAAGTTCACAAATGGTAATAATAGTTTCTCTCGAGACCTAGGGTAAAGCAAACGGGCATGTCGCCTCAAACGCACATGAAAGCTGTAACTTTGGAAGCTACTACAGCTTATTCATGTAAAAGCAGCTTCACACACTTGCAACAGCTTTTGACCAGTGGCTGACCAGTTAGTCACAAGAGGCTTAAATTGGTATGAAGTCATTCCCTTCGTAAGCAGTTTGCAGGTGAGTGAAATAGCCTTAAAGTGTGACACCTTTCGCTGTAAACACCAATTGTAAACAATGAATAAACCTCTTCTGTTCTTACTTAAGTTGCACCATGTCGGAATTTTACATCACACTTGTGTGCCTGTGAAATTGTGTGTGCATGTGACAAAATGTGAAATTGAGCCCGCAACTGACACGGCTGCAAAATAATCAGTTTTAAGAACTCGTGTCGGATTCAAAATTGCACCCAAAAATCCTGGACACGGAGCAGACGTTTGATTGTATCTGTTCGGATGAGCAGCTGTGTTTTTCCTTTCATTAATCCAGACAGTTCGAATGGATGTAACCTCTGCTTTTGTACATAACATGTGGATATGAGCATAAACAACAGGGGAGGCACCCAGCATTAGCATCAGAAGAATGAAAACAGGTTAGAGAGCAGCTGGACTTAATTCTACTTGTTGGCTGATGAGTTCGTGGACGACATGAAGCGTGGAGTCTTCTGCCGCGCATGTCAACCCTCTGTGTACGCCCCTCTTTCAATCTCTTTTTTTTTTTTTTTTTGTCTCCGCTTTTGAGGAGATTTGGGGCTAAGGACGTTGGCAACAGGTCACCGGTTCACACTCGACAAGTGCTTCCGGGGAGTCTGTGCCCAACTACATTGCCGTGCTGCGTCGTGTCGCTCAGCACTGCGAGTAGACATAATTTTCGTACAAGTTTTGTGACCGGTTAGTTTGTAGGGTGTGTGAGGAAGCCATTTAGCGACACCTTCTCGCCACACCAGATCTCGCTTTTGCTAGGGAAATGTGGGGTTTTCCGTTTGTCGCACACTCCGCAGCAATCGCAAGTTGTTGAGCTCAACAACTTGCGATTGCTGCGGAGTGTGCGACAAATGGAAAACCCCACATTTCCGGGCTCCAGAGACGGCAGAGGTTCGCCACATGGACAAACACCACCTACACAAGGCATGAAACGGTTCATCAATGCCAAGCCGCAGCCCTGGCGCAGGGAAGACATCTTTGAGTATAGCTAGAAAATGTTGCGCACAATGCAAGTAGCTATAATTTTAAACACGCCATTTCTGTGGTGGAAAGAGACTCATCATACATGCGTGCCGTCAGTAGTTGGCCAAATCCAAGCACCACGCTCCGGTAGTGGAATCCAATCATCATCTGGGATCTTTGAACCAAGGTAGAAATCGTCGAAGTTCAAGTAAATGAAATTTTTATCTGCATAGATGGTGAGGCTTGGTCAACAATTGTTCTAAAGAGATAGTGTCGGCTTGGAACGGCAGCAGAGACTTAAACCTAAACTGCTCTCCGAACGTATCCACAATGTAAGTTGGTGGTTCTGGGAAGTGTCAATTTTTCCACGCGGTTCAAGGGAAAGGAGCGTGAGCCACCATTGCTGACCGTGAAAAGACGTGGAGCAAGCCTGCTTGAAGGAAACCGGTTTGAAGTATTCGATAAGCTACGTGATGCGTGGGCAACAGACCTTTCTGGAAATATGTGATGCCCCCAGCGTCTACTTTATGCACTGCGACGTCCAGATGTATGGTACGAGGAATTGCCCAAGAAGCGAAGACGTGGCAGAGGGAGAGCAAAACAGAGGGTGTGATGACCACTTTTTTTACCACTCACTCAATTTTTAGCATGTTCTGAGCTCCTAATGATAAGAAAGAGAGAATCGTGCTACTACTACGATATACAAAGCATTCGAGCCGGCACGAGCATACATCCGAAGAGCCCCACAATTCCCTTCTTTGCAAGGTCTTTTGCGGAAAGGTCTATTGCGCATTCAGAAGGGGAGAGAGAGAGAGAGGGGGGGGGGGGGTCCAAGAAGATGACAAATTGAAACACTCTTTGTCGAGGCTTGAGAAAGGACGGTCTTGCTCTTGTCTACCGCCTAACACAACACAAAGCACTACTATTTAAGGTGTCCTTCAATTAGCCGAGCCACTCCCACAGACTCAAGGACTGCCAAAAGAATTTCCAAGGGTCTTCGAGTAAGGACTTGGCGGACCCACATACTTTCACACTAAATCTAAACTTAAACCCAAGTACCACAAGCGTCGACTTGTTCCTTTGGCCCATGAGCCAAAGGTGTAGTGCACCATCACGCAACTCGTGCAACAAGGAATTTTGCCCCCGGTGCGGAAATCTACATGGACTACTCCGGTTGTACCCGTGGGGAAGTCACACGGCGTGATATGGCTATGTGCATGTCATAAACGCATCATTAATCCAGTCTTGAAACAGAAGTCGTACCCACTGCCAACAGCACAGCAAATATTAACTTGTAGCATAGTCCTTTATTACGCTTCTGGTCACAAAACTTCTCCGTAACGCTATAGGAGGGCTTGGTGTGCGACTACGTGTGGCACTGGAATTGACAAGGAGCCTGAAAGCTGTCAATCTAGCCAGCACCACTGGGAACTGGGCATCCAGGACGTGCTATTGTAGTTCCGAACCCACTCTGAATGAGCCACCTTTAGATCACAGTGATGCATCAATGCTCTGATAGTACCGTCCTTTTAACCAAAATTCATCAATGAAACGCATTTAACCCCAGTTTGCGTTCAATTAACGACGAGGAAGTTTCTGGACCCCTGAGGATGGACGGCTCCGCTCATCACGGATGAATTATAAAGCTTTCTCCTGGTGAAAACTGAAGTTTGTAGTTGGAATGCCTCGAATCCTACTTCAAGGCTAAGAACATCACAAGCTCCGCAAAGATGCAAGCCGTCTTCCTGGCGTTCTGCATGAATAATCCTACGACACCGTACGAGCCCTGCCCGCGCACAAAAAGCTTCGGAGGTCGAGCTTGAGATCATCAAGCGCCTCAATGAGCACCACGACCCCAAGCCAGCGAAAGTGCTCAGTCGGTTCAAATTCCATCAACGGTACGAATCAAACTACGATGGGCTCCATCTCCGAGGATGTGGTCGCACTGCAAAAAATCACTGCCGACTGCAACTTCGGTACAGTGACGGCCACAACGACCACACCCTCTCTGGCAACGGCCACCACAGCCATGCTTGTGTCAAATGCCAGTTCACCACAAAAGACTCGACAGGTCCCGCAAGCCCCAGCGAGAGAATTCTCCGCTGTGCTACCGCTCGAAGTGATGATGAGGGACCGATTAATTTGTGGCATCAAGGATTCCCACCTTCAACGTTTGCTAGTGGAACGGAACATCACTTTAGACTGCGCCAACACTCTCGCATTGAAAACAGAGTCGGCCGCCAGCCAGCAATTCCAGATGCGGAAACAAGGTAATGTGCCCAGTTCCACTGCAACCACAAGTAAGGGGGCGAGATCATCAAAGAAATCCTGTATCCTTTGCGCAGGTATGCGTTCACCTGATAAATGCAAGCTCGCTAAAGATGCATGCAAATTTTTCCACAAGGGACACTTGGAAGAGCGTATTTCAAGCAAAGAGTTCAACGAAAAGTCAAAGGAATGCTCGTCAAGTCGTACCCGTCGGTTGACGGTAAAGGCGAGACGCATGGAGACCTCTGCAATGAGCAGCGTCGGTGAAGGGGACCCGTCGTGGATTATTGTCACGCTCCTGGTGGATGGATGACCTTTGGAAATAGATCAGACTTTCTCAACGAACGTCGCAGATTCCAGTTCGCTTCACCGTCCTTTCAAGCGAAACTCATTTAACCTTAGTATGCGTAAGTGGACAACCCTCTTTCACATGTCTCTGATTTGTCAAAGCTGTATGTTGCGCTAGTTGGTATTGGTCTTGGGTTGCCAAAGGCATGGCAGCGCTTTTTTGGATGAGGACAAAAGAAAGAAAGACAAGACAGACACGAGCGCTGACTGCAACTATTTAATCAACATGGAAATGAGGCATATATACATGCTTCGATCCTATCGATCAACAACCCCAGGCCTAGCCGCCACTTGCATGAACTGCACCTCCTTATCGAAAAGGTCGATAGATGCAACGCTGACACACCCCAGCCCTGCCCTTTTTATTTCGTCTGCTTCGATAATCTCCCTAACAGTTCTATTTTTATGTTTAGCGAGTACGGAGCATGAGTCAAACAAAGGTTTGCACTCGCAGTCATGGCAATGCATTGAAAGGGGGCCATCCCGATAGTTTTTGAGGTTTAGACTATCTTCTCGGAGCCTATCGTTCAGGCATCTCCCAGTCTGACCTACATATTTCTTACCGCATGTTAAGGAAATCTGATATACCACACCCTCAACACAAACGACAAACTGATTTGTCGTTTGTCGTTTGTGTTGAGGGTGTGGTATATCAGATTCCCTTAACATGCGGTAAGAAATATGTAGGTCAGACTGGGAGATGCCTGAACGATAGGCTCCGAGAACATAGTCTAAACATCAAAAACTATCGGGATGGCCACCTTTCAATGCATTGCCATGACTGCGGGTGCAAACCTTTGTTTGACTCATGCTCCATACTCGCTAAACATAAAAATAGAACTGTTAGGGAGATTATCGAAGCAGACAAAATAAAAAGGGCAGGGCTGGGGTGTGTCAGCGTTGCATCTATCGACCTTTTCGATAAGGAGGTGCAGTTCATGCAAGTGGCGGCTAGGCCTGGGGTTGGTTGATCGATAGGATCGAAGCATGTATATATGCCTCATTTCCATGTTGATTAAATAGTTGCAGTCAGCGCTCGTGTCTGTCTCGTCTTTCTTTCTTTTGTCCTCGTCCAAAAAAGCGCTACCATGCCTTTGGCAACCCAAGTCTCTGATTTGAAATGTGTTGGAAGAAGCAGTCAGGTCTTAAGTGAATGCGACTTTATAATAAGTGAATAATGCATGGGAGGCTAGCAGACTCCCGCGTCAGCTAAGAAATCTTAGGGTACAAGTAACATACACCAAAAAGGTTCAACCGGAAAGGCAACCTGAGCCAAGTCGCGACACAAAGAGGGCTTTTCGCAGCGGCACACTAGGAAAACCTTACCGTGGAAACCCACACTCTTCTCACAGGTGGCACGTTTCAACGTTTTAGACTAACCAGAGTGAAGCTGTTCATCTCCTTAACAAGGACTGCTTTACGAAGAACGGTTGCCAACACTGATGCAGCTACACTAAGGTCGCTGACATTGGTCGAGCGGTCAGCTCGTGGGGCTGGACCGAGGCGCATAACCCTTCGATGGCACTGCTGAGGGGATCGGTGGCCGAGCGTGTTAGTGCACCACAGCTCGGAGCACATGAAGCAGGAAGCTTGGACTGCAGAATCCAGGAATTCGAGGTTCAATCGCCGTCCCTCCTTGCTTCAATGTGGATGAACATCATAGTGGCACTCAGTCATGTATCACTACTGCGTGATGCACGTCAAAGGGGTGGTGCAACGATTTTAGTGTTGAAAGAATTGGCAGTTTGTATTTTTTATATTTTTTACCCAAGCTCAAGTGACCAAAAACGTGTCACCTTGCCTCGAAAAACCGCTATTCCGGTGCGTAGTCGCAAAGAAAAGAAAATATTTGCCAATCTGCAGTTGCCGTGGTGGCTAACGGAACTGATGCGTGATATGCGGAAGTGAACAAAACCTGTCCCCCTCCACTGCTACACTCGCCGTCAGCACCGTGGCAAACCGTCTTTTGTGTCGACAGCTCGCCGCGACCTTTGATGATGCTAACCTTGAAAAGTTGATAATCGCGGAGGAAGTGCGGCCACGTACTCGAGAACGGAGCCCGTCGTAGTTTGATTTGTTCCGTTGATGGAATTTGAACCAACTCTGCACTTTCGCTGGCTTGGGGTCGTGGTGTTCATTGAGGCGCTTGATGATCTCAAACTCAACCTCGATCTGAAAGCTTTTTCGGTGCAAGCAGGGCTTGTACGGTGTCATAGGTTTATTCATGCAGAACGCCAGGAAGACGGCTTGCTACTTTGCGGAGCTTGTGATGTTCTTAGCCTCGAAGTAGGATTCGAGGCATTCCAACTACTAACTTCAGTTTTTACCAGGAGAAAGCTTTATAATTCATCCGTGATGAGCCGAGTCGTCCATCCTCGGGGGTCCAGAAACTTCCCCGTCGTTAATTGAACGCATACTGCGATCAAATGCGTTTCATTGATGAATTTTTGTTAAAAGGACGGTGCAATGAACAGGATGCTGCGACGTTTGTTGAGAGAGTCTGATCTATGTTCGTGGCTTCCTGGCGCTGACAATACTTGATCCGAGCGAGGGGGACCGTGAGAGCGACGTTACTTGGACTCTGCACGGTGTTCTTATAAGTGTTGCCGCCAAATATAACATTCATAGCCTCGTCCCACTAGAGCGACAAACACCGGTTTTTGTCCGACGACACCACAAAGTTCTGTGTCGCCGACAATCGCCGACAAACGATTGACGACGGACGAGTTCTTGTCTGTCGTTGGACTTGAAGTGCAGCAAGCAGTCCCACTGAGGAACATCTCTCGGAGACAAACCTATCCTCCTCGCCCGTTTATGCCTTTTGTTTTCTCCCTTCCCACCCTTCTACCCTTCCTCCCGGAACGAGAAGCCCTTGGTGGCCACTGCCACTCCTCGTTCCCGGCCCCGCAGTTCCGGTCCCTCGGTTGCATGTAGTAGTCACGGGCGAGGCTTGCTGGCTGGTGCCGGGCGGTCGTGTTGCAAAAGCGAATTTGCTCTGGCTGGTTTTGCTCGTGAAAACTTGGTGTGCAAGGTGGTGCTTCAAGACGCCGAAGTCTACGCCCTTGCATCAGGATGGATACACCCATGTGCGAGGACCGACCAAAGTAAGACCGCTTACCACGAAGTAGGACACGACGTTCCGCGGCAAGCCACTCCGGCAGACGAGAGACTTGTCATCACGTTCTGTGATAATCGGGATGCCGTATTGTCCACAAAGGAGCGCTTTCCCTCGATCATTCGAATATGAAGTTATAAACATCCTCAAAATCAGCGTGAAACTCCGTGGCGCTCACCTAGAATGCCTCGAACGGCCCACAAAAGGAACGATTCAGGTATTTCTAGTTTGGAAAAAGTTTGGTGTCGATTGTCAGCACTGTTTACGGAAAGTCGCCAACAGCAAACGATGAGAAGCTGAAGATTTAATCAAGAAATAAAGTAATCGTCGCGCCTTTCACCGTGTTTGTCGGCGCGTTTTATGCTCAAAGAGCAAAACACGAAAACCGCATCACCAGACTTTGTTTGTCTTTCTATTTTGAAGTGTTTTGTTGACAACTCCAGTCCCACGAGGAAACAAGTTTCCTTGCCCCCGTGTTCTGCGTCGTGTCCGCCCAGGTGGGACGGCGGACTCCGACAAACAGGCTGTCTGTCGGTGTAGTCTGTCGTTCGTTGTCGTGTGTTGCTGTCGTTTGTTGCTGTTTGTCGCTCTAGTGGGACGCGGCTATCACACTGTTTACAAATAGCACCTGCAATCAAGGTTTTAAAGTTTGATCAGTTGACTCAGCGTACAGAGCCAAAGACACTTAGACTTGTCAGAAATGCTCTCAGTGCATTGATGCATCACCGTGATCTAAAGGTGGCTCATTCAGAGTGGGTTCGGAACTACAATAGCCCAGTTCCCAGTGGTGCTGGCTAGATTTGCATCTTTCAGGCTCCTTGTCAACCCCAGTGTCACACGTAGTCGCATACCAAGCCCTTCTATAGCGTTGCAGAGAAGTTTTGTGACCAAAAGCGTAATAAAGGACTATGCTACTAGTTGAGTCAACATTTGCTATGCTGTTGGCAATGGGTACGACTTCTGTTTCAAGACTGGATTAATGATGCGTTTATAACATTCACATAGCCATATCACGCCGTTTGGCTTCCCCACAGGTACAACTGGCGTAGCCCATGCAGATTTCCGCACCAAGGCAAAATTCCTTGTTGCACGAGTTGCGTGATGGTGTACTACTCCTTTGACTCATGGGCCAAAGGAACAAGTCGGGGCTTGTGGTACTTGGGTTTGAAGTTTAGATTTAGTGTGAATGTATGTGGGTCCGCCAAGTCCTTACTCGAAGACCCTTGGAAATTCTTTTGGCAGTCCTTGAGTCTGTGGGAGTGGCTCGGCTAATTGAAGGACACCTTAAATAGTAGTGCTTTGTGTTGTGTTAGGCGGTAGACAAGAGCAAGACCATCCTTTCTCAAGCCTCGACAAAGAGTGTTTTAATTTGTCATCTTCTTGGACCCCTCCCCTCTCTCCCTTTCTGAATGCGCAATAGACCTTTCCGGAAAATCCCAAGAGACCTTGCAACCGGGGGAATTGTGGGGCTCTTCGGATGTACGCTCGTGCCGGCTTGAACACTTTGTATATCGTAGAAGTAGCACGATTCAGTCTTTCTTATCATTAGGAGCTCAGAAAATGCTAAAAATTGAGTGAGTGGTAAAAAAAAGTTATCACACCCTCTGTTTTGCTCTCCCTCTGCCCCCTCCGTGTTCTGAAATCACAAACTGTTAAACAAACATCAACTCCGTCTTCGCTTCTGGGACAATTCCTCGTGCCATACATCTGGACGTCGCAGTGCATAAAGTAGACGCTGGGGGTACCACATGTTTCTGGAAAGGTCTGTTGCTCACGCATCACGTAGCTTATCGAATACTTCAAACCGGTTTCTTTCAAGCAGGCTTGCTCCACATCTTTTCACGGTCAGCAATGGTGGCTCACGCTCCTTTCCCTTGAACCGCATGGAAAAATTGATATTTCCCAGAACCACCAACTTACATTGTGAATACGTCCGGAGAGCTGTTTAGGTTTAAGTCTCTGCTGCCGTTCCAAGCCGACACTATCTCTTTAGAACAATTGTTGACCAAGCCTCACCATCTATGCAGATGAAGATTTCATTTACTTGAACTTTGAAGATTTCTGCCTTGGTTCAATGATCCAGATGATGACTGGATTCCACTTCCGGAGCTTGGTGCTGGGATTCGGCCAACTACTGACGGCATGCATGTATGATGTGTCCCTTTCCACCACAGAAATGGCGTGTTCAGAATTATAGCTACTTGCACCGTGCGCAACATTTTCTAGCTGTACTCGGAGATGTCTTCCGTGCGCCAGTGCTGTGGCTTGGCATTGATGAACCGTTTCATGCCTTGTGTAGGTGGTGTTTGTCAATGTGGCGAACCTCTGCCATCTCTGGAGTCCGGAAATGTGGGGTTTTCCGTTTGTGGCACACTCCACAGCAATCACAAGTTGTTGAGCCCTAGCAAAAGCGAGATCTGGTGTAGCGAGAAGGTGTCGCTAAATGGCTTCCTCACACACCCTACAAACTAACCGGTCACAAAACTTGTACGAAAATTATGTCTACTCGCAGTGCTGAGCGACACGACGCAGCACGGCAATGTAGTTGGGCACAGACTCCCCGGAAGCACTTGTCGAGTGTGAACCGGTGACCTGTTGCCAACGTCCTTAGCCCCAAATCTCCTCAAAAGCGGAGACAAAAAAAAAAAAAAGAGATTGAAAGAGGGGCGTACACAGAGGGTTGACATGCGCGGCAGAAGACTCCACGCTTCATGTCGTCCACGAACTCATCAGCCAACAAGTAGAATTAAGTCCAGCTGCTCTCTAACCTGTTTTCATTCTTCTGATGCTAATGCTGGGTGCCTCCCCTGTTGTTTATGCTCATATCCACATGTTATGTACAAAAGCAGAGGTTACATCCATTCGAACTGTCTGGATTAATGAAAGGAAAAACACAGCTGTTCATCCGAACAGATACAATCAAACGTCTGCTCCGTGTCCAGGATTTTTGGGTGCAATTTTGAATCCGACACGAGTTCTTAAAACTGATTATTTTGCAGCCGTGTCAGTTTCGGGCTCAATTTCACATTTTGTCACATGCACACACAATTTCACAGGCACACAAGTGTGATGTAAAATTCCGACATGGTGCAACTTAAGTAAGAACAGAAGAGGTTTATTCATTGTTTACAATTGGTGTTTACAGCGAAAGGTGTCACACTTTAAGGCTATTTCACTCACCTGCAAACTGCTTACGAAGGGAATGACTTCATACCGATTTAAGCCTCTTGTGACTGACTGGTCAGCCACTGGTCATAAGCTGTTGCAAGTGTGTGAAGCTGCTTTTACATGAATAAGCTGTAGTAGCTTCCAAAGTTACAGCTTTCATGTGCGTTTGAGGCTACATGCCCGTTTGCTTTACCCTAGGTCTCGAGAGAAACTATTATTACCATTTGTGAACTTTTTTTTGTACACGTAAACTGTTGCTTTTCAGGGTGAACTTGCCATTTTGCAAGGGACTGAGGAAATAGCATTCTTTGAAACCAGCACTGCATTGCAACAATATATTTAATGTGGTGAAATAAAAACTTTTCGAGTTCAAAGTATGCACTCTTGTTTTTTCTCTTCATAGTTCCACTGGGCATGCCTATCGTCATACGAGTGTTTCTGACGGTACTAAGCTAATTTCTTTACCACTTCCCCAATTTGCGGTTCGAGCGTAGAGCAGCTTTTTTTATTTTGGGTCGGGAGAGCCGCGGCACCGCTAGAAGGCAAGCACGAAGATCTGCGTCGCCGCGAGTAACGGTGATGCGATGACAACGTACAGGCGAAATAAAAATGCTGACAATACTTCAAATTCAGCTTGTGGGTCGGCGTAAGCGTTCGTGACGACAGAGCATATTTTCGTATCGAAAAAGGCAAGCGTTCATGCATGACATGGTTCACATCCGCCGCGTCGGCCACGAACCTGCGCGGCAAGAATAGCGGCGACATCGAGACCCGACGTTGGAAACCGAAGGCTCGACTTCGGAAACCAGCGGTAGGCGTTGGTAGTAACCTTGCTTCGCTCTTATCAAGTGACGAGTTGAGAACGCTAAGAGAAGTACTTGCGCCTTTTACGCACTCCTGTGCAGAAGCACGATGCGAGACGTCGCATACTGCGGGCGTCGCGTAGTTGCGTCACCAAGTGTTGAGTCCCTCGCGTCACCGCGTTCACAGCGTCTCAGCCGCGACTGCGTCGATCACGTAGGCTTCCCGTCTCAAGCGTTTCTGGCTTCAGCCGCGACTGCACCGATGATCGACCGCGTACGATTCGTGCTTCAGGGGGCGGCGGGCGCCATGTTTACCTTGCCACAGCGGCGCGAGTGACGTCATGTCACGTGACAATTCGCTAACCAATAAAACAACTGGTTTCGGTTTGGAACGGAAGTGACGTCAGGTCACGTGACATGACAAATTGCCTTGGCGGAAGTGACGTCATGTCACGTGACAAGGGGGCGTGGCCAGGTGCTGTACGGGATATGGTTTGCTTATACGCCACGGGGACAGCGAAACGCTTCGAATCAATCATACTTAGAACGAAACAAGAAACACATTCGAACCCCCCCCCCCACTTCATATTTTCAAAAATTGAAAAATGGGTCGACCTGCATTCATGTAAATATGACATATTCAATGGACACAACATCTCGCAGAGCTGGGTAGTGCCTCGAACCAAGCTTTTTGTTGACTGTATGTGCCGCACAGCCAATTCGCTTCCGTAACTTCTGTAGGAACGACGCCATGATGTGCGCCATCGCAGTCATGCCGGCTTGGCTTGGCCGCTTAATTGGCTCGGCTGCCCCACAACTTGGTCGCGTTCCGCACTCATTCCCTTTTTTTCCCGATCGTACACACAGTAGGTAAAAAGTAAAGTATGCGCAGGTGTGAGTCAAGCTTCGTCAGCATAATCGCGAGGCTTTTTCATGCTTCCAGAGTTGCCGAATTTACTGAGTGAGTAAAGACATCTTCCAAATCAACCAGTCCCAGAGGTAAAGCTTCTAATTACGGCAACTTTGAACTAGCCAAAAATCCAAATAAAGTGACTTTGAATTACCGTGAGTCGACCGTGACTCAAATTTATCGAGAGAGATTAAATGCCCGCTCGATGAAACTGTGCCGCAGCTACTGGGCAAAGACGGCCGTTGCCATCGAAAACTCGAGAAGCTGAGGCTTTAATTGTTTTAAAGTTGAACAGGTGACCACTGCAATGTGGCAGTGCAGCAGCAGCAGTATAAAAAATTACACAGATGATAAGATTCATACACACGCTCTCAGCCTTGTAAAGTGTAAAGCTCACCGCTTGTCGCTCGTCGTTCTCACGTTTTCAGTTCGACGGGGAGTGTGTGGACGAACCGCTAAGCGAGCAGGAGCAGGCGGAGATGAGGGCGGCCATCAGGAACCTTCCGGTGCCCCTCGCCCTCCGCCGTGTCTTCAGGTTGGTCTCTCTGCCTTTCTTCCGTCGTGGTGTCCTTCGCTCAAACGGAAGATGGTCTGTGGCCCAGTTTCTGAGCGAGCTATCCAGAGCTATTCATGCTTTTTCTTAGAAGTTGGGTTGGCCGAGACTCACCAAATGAAACCTTGTCAAACATGGTTGTGTAAAATGAGACTACATGGAACGAAACTTGTGCGTTAAAATAAACTGCCAGGAAAAACTTAGAGAAAAAAAAAAAGAATGCATGTTAGACGGATGTGTCATGTGGAACTGGGGCAGTGCGCTCAAAAAACCACCTTTATTCATATGTGAAGGGGCAAAGTAGGGTGTAAGCATATTAATATTTCAAAGTAGGTTGTTATTGCACCAAAATCTCTTTTAAGTGGAAGTTCGATAAGTGAAACTTCTGAATTAGGGGCCCTCACAATATGTTTGCTAGTCTCCCAAGATACAAGATAGTACCGTAATATCCTGAGTCATCGCCCACTCCCTGCCGCCTGAAATTTATAAAAAAAAAAAAAGTGGGGTGACCCATGGCTCGGTGGGTGGGTACAAGAAGTTTATAGAAAGCCAAATAAACGCCTATTTGTTTTGCACATATACACTCGCCGACCGATTTTTTGGACTTGTAGGGGACCCCGAAATTGTCCAAATAATCGAGCGGACCGAAAAGGAAATTTTAGTCAAAATATCACAGTTCCGCGAATATTCTGCTGCGTATTGGCCACTTTCCACTTGCTTGATGTCAATTTCAAGTTCTCGTGCAACTTTCACATTAAATTGTTCAGTTTGCACTTGTTTGTTGATCTGTTTGGTCACGGTACTGCACTTTGTCGCTGCCTTCGTTGGCACAAACAGCGAAGTTGAAGTCGGCTCTATTTGTAGACAATGTTTAGTCCACCAAGGTCGCTTCTATACTAAGTTTATCAGCAAAAAGCATTCGCACTCAAAGATCACCAGAACGGCAGATGGCCGCTCTTCTTGCGGTCACACTCGAAAAACGTGGACCACGAGAACTGGAAGAACCATAAGAATGGGCAGACGGTGGCCATGTTGGTTACAGTGGAACCGGAAAATTCGACTACAGCCTCAACCCAGCTCGTTTATTGCGTAAGACGTGGTATCGAGGCTACAGTGCAAAATCAAAACAACTAAAATGGCGGTGACTAAGCTCGCGCGCTATTGCGGCGGCTGTTTTGGGGGCTGTAAACTGAGGAAATCATGCAATTTATGTCCGAAATATTGAGCGATAAGCTTATGGTGTCCAAAATTTTGGTCGATGTTGTGCATTAACTCTATCGTGTCAGTGAGAGCTCGGCGCAAACATCCGAAATTTCGGTCAATGCTATACATTAACTCTATCGGATGAGTGACAGCTCGACAAGAACGTCCGAATAATCAGACTTGTCGGAAAGATTGGCGTCCGAAAAATCGGTCGACGACTGTGTAGCGCAGCTATACAGGAGATATAATAAACTCAAATTAGTTTCATTGTTTTATGCAAGAAAGGCTCATGAAAGAATGTTTTACTATCGCAAAGTTCGTTGCGTACACACGTGCGATGAACACTACCGATCGGCAAGCAGCGCATATGTTTTATTTATTTCAATACCCTCAGGGTCAAAAAGGCGGTATAAAAAAAAAATAGGCTACCTAAAAAAAAAAAAATAATAATAATACGGCTTGAATAAACAGACATACACAAAAACACAACAATAAAAAAGTATACAGTGACTCGTTACAAAAATTAAGATTAATTATGGTATTTCTAAAACAGTCAATATACAACATTTTCACTTATAGATGTGGGAAGGCGATTCCAATGAAAGGATGTGCTGGGAATAGAAGAATTATAGAATGTATTAGTATTGCAAGATGGGATACAAACTTTGTCTATGGTCAATGCACGCTGACAGGTAATGGGGTTGTGTTAGGAGTCTTTGTCTGAGTGATGAATCGTGATAATATATTTTATCGAAGAAACACAGGTGGGACACCTTTCTACGCTGTGCAAGATTCGGTAGTGACAAGCAGGTTTTCATTGCTCTTGTACTGGCGGTGTGGTGATAGTTGGAAAGTATGAAACGTGCTGAACTATTCTGAACAGCCTCTAATTCTAAAATGAGTGCTTCAAGGTTGGGGTTCCAGATAGAAGCAGCATATTCTAACTTCGGGCAAGAGTTTTGTAAAGAAGTAACTTTGAAGACGTTCTGTGAGCGTTTCTAATACTGCTACGTTGGCTTCGTTAGTAAGTAGAGTTTTGTAAAGAAGCAACTTCAATGATGTTCTGTGAACGTTTTTAATACTGCTATTTTGCGTTTGTTACTAAAAAAAAAAAAAGAGTGTCATCAAGAAAATAGAAAACCGAACCAGGTGCAACGAGCAAGCGAGCAGGCGGGCAGGTGAAACAAACGAGGAAGGGCGATGCTGGGAAACGGGAAAGCCAGCAATCGCGTTGGCAAATACTTCGGCGTCGCAAGTTGGGCTCCTTGTCAGTCACAAGGAAGGCTCTTGTGCAACCTTCTTGTTTGGTGCATACATGCGGGTGTCCATGCGCGGCGTGCTGTCAACGCGAGTTGAGGCGGTATTGCCGCGTGGCGCGAACAGTACCACTAACGCGGAGCTCGAAATGGGGCGCTTTACAAATGTCCGTGTGCAGCGTTCCAGCAAATCTTTTATTTACCCGTTGGCTTTGTCTCAAACATTGCACAACCTTACCAACCACAGTCGCAACGTTCCGGGAGATGGAGCAAGTTCGCGCCAACATTTTTTCGGTGGAAACAAACTTTGACCATACATCTGATTTTATGCTCCACGGTTGCATTTGAGGATATGGGTGTTTGCTGACCTTGCGACCCCTGAAGAGTACTGCCGTGTTAGCTTTACTTTTTTTTTTTCTTTTGTCTGAAAGAATTTCTTTTGTATACAAAACAAAATTTTATTCTGTTATTTTCGTTGTTTTCCTTTCGCGTGCATGTACACCGATTTCGGGGTCTGTGGAAATCTGGGAGGAATTGCATAAACAAAGTGAAGTGTCTTTTCCTCTTTCGATATACTTTGTCACGGACGTCCTCCTCCTGGCACACTATGTGTTGCTGCTGTGCCATAAAACCCCAAATTCGATTCAACGGACGTCCTCCAACCGTAAGATCTGCGTCATTCAGATGGGATGAATGTTCGTGGATTGCAGTGTTAGTTTTGGTGTATTTGTAGGGGTGGGCGATCACTCCGTGTTTTTTTGGAAATCAATATTCGCCCAGAAAGGGGGATGGGCAATGAGTAGGGATATTACGGTGGTCACAAGATAGTCTTCTAGCTTTTTCATAGGTTGAACTTTGATAAGGGAATAATTTCCTTAATCCTTCGAGTTACAGTTAAAAAGATTATACTGTAGTACGTTTTGGAAGTGATGAACAATAATTCCCACAAGAAAAATTTAGTGGCATAGCTAAAAGTAAGTTGTCATTGATGGAAGTATGGTACTTTCAAACCCCCAAAAAAGTTTAAAAGAAAAGGTTAAAAAAAAGCACTTCACATTTTTTTGGTAGCACGATGCTACATAAGCCGCTGAACAGAAATATGTAACTGCCGTAAAATACCGTAACGGTGCTCGCCTGGATTTCTCCGAACATTAAACGCAGCCTACAGAGATAGCGTTTATGCGAATATAGCAGGTTCCCATCTTTTACTGTGCTACAATCCGCGAAGAACTCGATAGATGACAGCGATGCTGTCATCCGAGCGCTGCAGTTTAAGTCGTTCAGGGCCATAAAGGCCGAGATAGCACCAGGTGTTACGTACTGGATTTCGCCGGGAATTAAACGCTCACCCAAGAGATTAGATCACAAATGTCCACAATGTCGGTGCTTTTTTTTTTCTTCTTTTGTTTTATTTTTGTTGCTTAAAGCAAACATCGGGCCCTTTCCATTGCATCCGGCACTCCCACTATCTCTGCGCTTTTGTTCAGTGTTTTGCTCGGCACAGATACGGTTCAGGCAGGTCTGCAAATAGAGACAATGTCGGTACAACACTAGGAAGAGTGGCACGCAGTGGTGCAAGGTTATATGATTGGTGGCTATTATCGGGTTTGTTGGCTCTTTATTCCGGTTAGCCCGTTTTATCGACTGAATTCCGCGAAAAAACAGACACGTCCAACTGTGACATTAGGTTCAAGCGTGAGGTTTAAAGTCGTATACAGGGTGTCTAGGTTAAATTCGAACAAATTTAAAAAAAAAAAGGGGGGGGGTGAGAGTTACATGAGTGCCGTCTTCGCCGTGTATTTAGCAGGTGTGAGTTGGCTAATTAACTCAAATTCGTTCATTAACTTTTTGGTCGCTGGTTTTTTAAATCGGGGTTAAAAGAACGTGAAAATCAATCAATCAATGAATGATTAAAAAGCGCGACAGGACAACAGACACAGAAGGAGACACAGACACAATGAATTTTTAAAACTACTACTTTTTCAAAAAAATTTTTAATTGGTGCATTCTGTAATAGTACTTCCCATCAATACTGCAATTCCAACATGGCCCCTAAATCGAATAATTAAAAAGTTAATTTAAGAAATTTTGTTTAATTAGCCAAGTTACCACAACAATTGTCTTCTCGTTTACTGTCTGCCGAGCCTGATGATCACACAGTGAAGACTTTACTCGTCTAATTTCCTCCCCTTTTTAAAAATGCCTGTTCATACTAAAATAAGCTTCCTGTATAAGGTATATAAGCACATAGCAGAGCCCTTCAACATGCTACTGGTCCCAAAACTTCCACGTAATGCTATGGGAGAGCTTAATATGCGACCACGTGCGGCGCTAGTGTTGACAAGGGGGCTCGAAACCGCCCATCTAGCCAGCACCGCTGGGAGTCTGACAACCAGAGTGGCAGAATTTCGAACCCACTCGGAACGAGCCACCGATAGGTCACGGTGACTCGTCATTGCACTGACAGCTTTTCTCCTTAATGCAAGCGTCTTCAGCTTTGTACACTCAGTCCACTGATCGAACTTCCTTTTCTGCTACGTTTTCCAAGATATCATAATTCGTCATGCCTTTTCTTAAAATGAATTCTCGGTACCGCCATCGCTGTCGAACTTCAGCGCCGCGAGTGACGCCATCGAGTGGAGGCACTGCGAACCCATACGCTCAATGGACTTCTTCCAAAACCGACGCGCCCCATTGCGGCGAAATACCACGCAGTGCACTCTGGGAACTAGTTGGCCACTAAGTTCCGGTTTCGACTGAGCAGCTTCATCTCATGCTATCACGCTGCGACCGAACGCGCTGCTTGCGTTTTCGATTATCTGACTTTTTACGAATGTACAATACACTCATTCTCGAGCGATACAAAACGAAGACCGGGGCACTTTCCTTGGTTCCCGAAACACCGGATATTGTGCGTGCGTATGCAAACTTAGTAAGACGTGGCTTAGTCACGTCACCCCACGAGTGCATCTTTGAGCTCAATTTCAATAATCCCTGAACTACAACTGAAAATTGGTCACCTTGAGCCTTGCACATATTTTGTTTGCCACACGTCCGCTTCTTGTTACTTCAATGGGCGAAAAGCAAGCCGCATCCTCACAGGAGTATCAACGTTGAGCCCAGCGTTGACGCATGAACTTGTAAGGAAACACAATAAATTCAACCTCACTCTGCACAAAAGTTACTATGATATCTTCCTCGTGTCATCATATATCTCCCACTCAAATTTTATGCTGATAGACGGTTAAGTTTTCGCAAACACTGAGATCGGCTAGCTACGACGGGGGCCCTAACAAGCGTCCCCTACTCCTCACTAAACCTTTTTGGACGAGCTTTTATTGACGCTCGAGATCTGTGCCTGAATGTGTCTGAATTTATCTCGGCATACTCAGTCAGGAAAAAAGCAAACACATAACAAATATTATGGCCATTACCAACTGTCAAATGCGCTTTGAATAATTTTGTTTGTTTGGCGCACCGCATAAGGGTTCATGCCCATTTGGCGCACGTCCGACGAACGGTGCGACTTTTTTCACACAAGTGCTCGACTTTTGCTTTCTTAAAACGGTTTGTATGTGCGAATGTGCCTATACGATTGCAGGATAACTTTATGCGCATGCGCGATGTTGAATATTAGTGGAATGCAAGTGGGTAGGGACTTCGCTTCGTGCAGTGCTGCGAGTCAGTACAGATAAGAGATAAGTGTGTTAAAATTTAGCTTTTCAATGGCGCCTCCGAGTTTTACCTCGCGTACTGAGGCGTATTAAGAAAAACAGTAATTGCGAAAAGTTATATTTCGTCGGACGCGGCGAAACAAACAAACTTGATAAACAACACTAATGTAACGGCGCGAGCTCGATGTATGCATACTTATTGGTTGCTACAGCTTGTTGATTCGTACACAAGCAAGATCCCCGAGCTTCGCAGCGTCGAGATTCCCAGCACTGGCTCGTCCACATACCTCGAACCGCTAACAGAAAGGCTCAAGTACGAAAGTACAAGCATGTGTCAAGACAAACTTTACATATGGTTCGGGCTTGCGCTAAAGCTTTGAGGTCTGGCCATTTAGGTTAGTTTAGAGACCACAAATGACGCTCTCGGGACCAGAAAACATGAGATAATGGCCGTTAATAGTCAAAGCTCTTTGTATAATCTCTTGTCGACGTGTCGATCAAAACCGAAACCATGCCACTCTCCTCCCTGGCCAACTAGTTCCCAGAGTGGAACGCGTGCCGTGTTGCATGCAGGGCTTTATGGAAGTAGTCTATTGCCCGCCTCTTTTTCGCTGGCAGAATCTTTGTTTTGTTTGAAGACAGATAGAAAAAGCTTATTTTTAAGTTCTGTTGTTAGAGACCGAGAAAGAATTATTGGTGCTTGCATACAATCGTCAATTGCAGACAAAAAAAGAAAGTGTTAAAAATTACTAATTGCGATTTGGTGTGGCTCACCGAGAGTGGGGATTCCAAACTAAAATGCCCCCTTTCGGGAGGGTAGCACTCTGAACGGCAGTAACGCCTCGAAGGACGCTACCCATAGGGACCATTTAAAACGGAAGTAAGAAGGACGCCCAGACGGGAATGGAACCCGCGACCGAGTGATTCTTAATTAAGTGGATATCATACAAACTGAGCTCAGCGGTGCAGGTGTTTGGTGAGCAGCCGTGGAAAGAGCAGGTGCATGGGGAAAGCTATTGCAAACCGCACACAAAATGTTTGGTTTGCGCTGTGCAGAGTTTGCGCTCTTCCGTCTTTTAAGCACTATCATGCTTACATAATTTTTTACTTGCAGCCACGGTTCCTTCTGTGATATCCAGAGTCATTGGCTCGTGGCGTTCAAAAGATAAGGGCTGTCTTCCAGAGGAGAAGAGAGAGCAGACATTCCTTTCGTGTTGGGTAGTGAAGGATGCTTTGAAGGGGAGGAAGTTGTCTCCATCCTTCCCTTCAGTAGACTGTCCCCGGCTTTAGTGAATACCCATGAGAAGAAAGTGGATAATCCTTCTGTTTGCTTTATGAAAAGACAAACGTAGCTGAGGCTGAAATAGAAATCTTAGTCACGTGGCTGGGTTATTCTGCAAAAACTAGAGCTTGAGAAAAAGGGCGATCCTATTAATAATGAATGCTTATACTTTTAATTAAGGAACCCGTGGCGTGCCTCCGGGACAAATATTGTGACTGAGGACGGGGGACTCGTAGGAGTAGCACGTAGCCCGAGCTGCGTGTTTTACCACAGGTCATGGTTGGCGCTTTGGATCTGCACTTTTCCGTGAACTCCTGACCATTCTTGGAGCACCAAGAATTTGTCCTATGCACTTGCCTACAGCATGGCCTCAAATTGCTAAAAACCCGTGCCTGTTCTACATTTTATGAACATGAAGAGTTCATCTTGAGCACTGGTTAGCTTGAATGGGAAATGCAACGATTTTCATAGTTTGAGCTAATATTGCTTTGAGAAAATATTACCACAAGCTGGAGTTAGCAAAGCAGAGACACGCTCCGAGTTCCAGGCATTGTTGGGATTTGGCCATTGTTGTCGTTGCAGCAATTTTGACACCTTATCACAAGCCCAGATCGAGCGCTCGCGCGAGACTTGGGTCCAGTTCATGAGCCGCATTTGAAATGTCGTCGCTTGGGAGACTATGTAAGCACCGCGATCTCCCGGTTACGTCGTCAAGTTTTGCAATGGAGAGGTTGAAAGAAAACGCTCATTTTTATTCTTGAAATTACTCCGCGACAAAGAAGTTTCTAAGTCAATGGCATTGCGTGTGAGCGTACTTGGGTCCCGCTAGTGCCAGTAAGCTTGTGTAAAGGGAAAAGCATTCCAGCTGAGTATCACAGCACCACTGCTTTAACTAAATATAAAAGTAATAATTTTCCTTAACCTTTTTTTTGCATTTTTCTAATTGTAAAATGCTAGAACCTCTGACTTCAACTCATCAGCCTATTGTGTTCTAGTAGTTTCCACTATCTGCATCCATGTCAGTATAATAATAACAAAAATAATAACAATAATCTTTATTTCTATGTGTCCTCAAATGGGTCATGACCCTCTCTGTAGTACACACAAAATATAAAGCAACTGTAAAAAAAAAGAAAAAAAAAGGATATTTTTAGTTTTGTACGCAATATGTCATCGAGATTACGGCGAAATGTTGCATCACAAATGATCTTTTAAGCTGGGCTCTAACACACTCATTAAATTCAAGTAGCATTCTGATAATAGGATAACTTGAATGAAAAAACACGGCACGATAAAACAGCACTAGAAGGAGAACACAAACACAGCGCCGTGTTTGTGTTGGGTCTTCACCGCTCTTCCTGGTTTCTGATCTTATCTCCTGGGTTCGAAGTGCTCATAGGCAAACATTGAATGGAAGAGCATTATCTATCCCACTGATCTCAGGCAGCACAATGTACTTCAGCTCGTCAATGCCTAGTTTGCGATCGATTGCCATTCTTTGTGAAAGTTTCAGGACAATGCGTGAAGTTTTCGCTAGATTTTGATTGCGTTTAGGGAACATCCAAAGTTAGAGTTGAGTGCTTGGGGCGACCACAAACTGAGCGACCACTGTTTCGAGAAACATTCCCGTACTGTTTTAAACCGCCCCCAAACAGAGAAGCCTTACTCATGGGGGGGTATTATAAGGACAGCACAATGCTTTAGCATCGGAACAAACATGTTTTTATTGTGAGATTTATGAAACTTGTCAGATTTAGAACCGATTGATACAAGGTGGCTGTAAAAATCTGTGTATTTGATTCGGCCCACGAAAGTGGAAGGCTTGTTAAAAATATTTTGGCGTATGTGGACCAAGTTGTAATGGAAGCTGTATCTCATTATTATCCATGTTCTAACAGAAAATTATGCACTCTATAAAAAACCCCAAAAGCTAGAGTTTCTGGTGTCAAGGAGTCTTGTATCATCCGTATTAGCACTATTTTATTTTAGAGACACTCCTTGTTTCTTTTTTTATAGTGATTACATTGAAGAATGTAGGAAACAAACTTGGGATGAAACCTAGTCTGTTCGAAAAATAGTAAGAGTGGATGCAGATTGATTTTATGGAGGCTTAAAGGGGCGGTGCAATGATTTTCGGACTTTGGCCAATCAACTGCTGGAATTAGTCTGTGTCACCTAGAAACCGAGGAACAGAAAACTGTGTTCTCTTACGTGCGCTAGTTTTTATTTAAAAAGATGAAACAAATCGAAGGTCGAAGTGCCTCTCAACTCTCACGTCATCTTTAGAGTGACATGCACTGGGGATACTGGGGGATCACATGGTTTCCCTTGGGTTCTCTGTTCAGAGACTCCCGCCGCTTTCCCCGCTTGCATGTTAGTTTGAATTATCCGCAAGTTTGAATTAAGAGAGCTTGAATTATTGAGATTCGACATAGCTAAAGAATAACACGCACAATTCGCAGTGACACTGCCGTTCCGTCTTGTTGCGAATTGTTCTTTATTATTTTTCTAGACTCGAGCAAACATATTTGACCAACACAGCGTTCTGATCCTGTTCGAGGATTTTCATTGCTAGATACAGCTGAAAATTTGCGTATTCCTACCGGCGGAAGGGTCAGCGGAAGCCCTCATGCCTTTTTGTTTTTTGTTACGTCAAGGTCGTCAAGCAACCTGCACGCTTTATCCTTTTGTAAACCATTATCACTGGCTCTTGCGAAAGGAATGTGCGCCCTTCAGAGCATAGTGTCCCCGTGAAAACATGAGCTGCGTTATCTCTCCGAGAGGGGGAGATAAGCGGAGCACTTTCGTGACAGCAGGAAGCCCTTCCCGCCTTTATTCGGCCTCGCATCTGCCGAGGTGCAGTCAACCAGCCGTGGCATGGAGAACTACGACCGTGGCCGTCACGCCGGCGGCGGTTATCGAACGCTGGGAGATGGATTGCATCTAGGCTCAAATCGTTATCCTAGCGACAACGACCAGATTGGCGAACAGATTAGAAAACGGCGATTCGAAGACGACGCGGGCGATCGACGAGCGCGTTTGATTAACTCCGGAGATGACAATGCGTCAAATCTGCAACGGTCCGACCGTCGCGACGACCGTCACGGCGAACGAAGGCTGGACGAAAACGGTTGTAGTGATTGGGTGCGACGAAGTAGGTTCTACGATAATGAGGCGTACGATTGCGGAGGTGATTGCTCTGACCGCCGAACACCTGCATCGTACGAAGACTCTGCCAGCAAGAGGAACACTTATCGTTGGGAGAATCAGGATCGACAACGATCGGGGCTAAGTGTCGAAGAACGAGATAATGTGCGTGATTGGAGGCAAGGGATTGGCAGATATGAGTACCACGGCTCGTACGTTCCGGACATTGACTGTCTGTACGATAATGGGGGACGCGATCCGTACCGGCCGACGCAACATCTGCGGGAGTCTCGCGTGTTGCTTGGGCAAGATGGGCGCCGGAGCTTAGATGGAAGTGGACGTTGTTTGGACCAGTTTTTGGAGCAGAGCAGCATTCGTTTGGATCATCGCGAGGATCGAAGGAACGGAAGGATGAGTGTCGGGCAGAACTGCGAGCCGGTGGAAACTGACGTGCACCATCGATTCGATCGACACGGTAGGAGGCGAGGTGACCACCAATATCTTGAGCAACGGGGTGATTATTCGGATTCCCACCTGAGCTGCCGTATGGATCCGCGTAACGGTGTTCTGAATGACGGACAACACTTTGAGCGACAGGGTGATTGCCACGCATGCAACTCGGATCGTCACTTGGATCCCGTTTATAATCTGGAGGAGCTTCGGCACTGGTACGCCGACGAACATCACGTTTCGGAAGGTATGCACTATTCGGATCGACGCTTGTCTAATGGTTCGAATCGTCGCACGGACGACCAGCAGGATCGGCACGTCGGACAGCATGCTTCGTCGAGCGAGCCGGGACGAGCAGACGACAACCACATCGATCGTGACCAACGAGTAACGAGAGATCCATTCTGGAGTACAGATCGACGAGACAATCGCAGACTTTCGCAGGAAGCGGCAGTTTCGGCAGTCGACCCCGCGTGTCGCAAACCGTCGTGGAACGATGCATGTCAACGCAGGAACCTACCGGAGCTCCCGCTCTCTGCGATGAAAGCAGGCGATGACAAGCAGATGTCATCGGACTACAGGAGGGGAAAGCGAGCCCCACTGACACTGTCCACGTTTTGTCCGTCTGGACAGGACAGTGGCGTCTGGCTCGAGTTCCCAGACCGCAGTAAGACTAGTCTCGATGCGCCGCACAAGAGAAGAATGTTTTCAATGTCGACGATGGGCTCCCAAAAGTTTACGACTATGAGGGACGCACGGAAGATCGGGCAGATGATGGGCATGGCGGAAGACGAAGTGGACGCGGAACGTCGGGACAAGTCGGATGTGGTGGAAGAATATGGCGGAAGAGTCACTCGTGGGCAGTGGGCGAAGAGGTATGTCTCTGCACGTCTGCGTGCTTGGTGACTTTTTTTTGTCTGTCTGTTTCTTTTGGGAGTAATTTCAAGTTGAATTTGGTCATCGATATTCTGTTTCGTGCCGGTTTCACCGTTGCTCGTGGTTTACTCGTTTTCGCTGGTGTCTGTGAACAGACCTTCTGCCGCACACAATCAGTGAGTGCTGGTGCTTTTCTGGTCTTCAATTGTCTCTTCGTATTACGTGCTTTTTGTCTTCCATTCGCTGCCAGTTTACACAGGGTTTTGCAAACCTTTCGCAATTGCTTGTTCTCCCTCAAAGAATGCTGTCTTTTGCAATTGTTATCAGCTGTGTACAACAACAACAGATGCGTACGGCGCTGCGAGTCTGCTGGGTCGCGATTGGCTGTGGTTCTGCCAAGCCACCTCGTTACCTTCGACCTTCATTACCTTTGAGAGGCGGCGCAGTGATCTGCAGAAAGCGTAGTTGCATGCTACATTCGCGGAGCTGAATTGACCGGGATGGCTCGCAGTATCCGCTTCGGTCAGCCATAAAGTCAGACGGAGCATAGACAACAGTTGCGGGTTTGCATATTCCCGTGAAGTTTCCCATATATCTTATTACAATTTGAGAGACGGTGCATAATACTAGTTAATTTGAGCACGTTGTTATAATTAATATATAGAAACGAAAGAATAAAAAACTTGAAAAAACATTGTTGCTATTTGAAAGAGTGTGGTCGTCCGTGTATGCTTTTATTCTTTCGTTTTTACGTATGGTTACATAATAATTGTGTTGTGTGTGTGTATATAGAGCCGGAAGATAGTCAGCCCCAATGGGCGTGGTGTCTCGGCTGTAGATGAGAAATTTAACCTGTGCGGTACGATCACGTTTACGTGCACCATGCGGTAACGATACATGACCGTACGCCGGTACGATGCTCACCCCGGTCAAAATGGGCAGGGGATCCTGGGATTGAACCCAGGATCCCCGAGTTCTGCGGCACGAGCTTTCGCTGCGGGACAGTGCAGCAGCATCATCGACTTTTAAACGGGTGGCAAACATTTTCGCTGGGAATGAGAGCTCTGGAAGTTTTATGTGTCACCCATCCTGTGGTTTTCCATCCCCGGTGAGTAGCCATCTTTAGGCTAGAACAAGCGTCGCATTTGTCGGAAAAAAAGTTTGAATTTCAGCAGAAAACATTCTCTCTCTGAGCTCAGGATTCTTTTTTTCTGCATTTGCTTTTTTAGGAACCAGCTAGAGAAGACGCCACGCCAGCCTGGAGACCAGTTTGACACGTGGGACTTCAAGAGCATGAAGGTAAGGGGCTGAAAAATATACATTTATCATTTGATTGATTGGTCGACAAATTATTGCAAGAACTTGATTTATGAGGCCAGTTAAATATTCAGGTCAGGCGCATCCACCTGTTCTGATATTAATGAGTGATTTGTTAGGTGAATCACTAAAGCAACAGTGGTCAAGGAACAACACAGTGATTTTTTTGTGTGTTTGTTGACTGCAATTGACTAATTTAGCTATAATAAACACATTTTAAGAATGATGGATTAACTTGATTAATTAATCAGTAAAATATATAAATATCTAAATGAGGCTACAGTGGTTTTCAGATATTGGTGTTTTGATGTAGGTGATTAAACTGTCACTTAACTAATAAATTATATTTGAAGTATGGCTTCTGTGTATCTTACGTCATGTTACTACAACAAAGCAGTTTTCAGCTGCAAGCTCTGCTTGTATAATGTAGTGCCACGAAGGCCACTGAACAAATTTGCCCAAAATTTACTTTTGTAGCGTAAAAATAACAAAAATATGTTTTGCTTATCCATCAACCATCCAACCGAATATTTAGGATATGTGTGAATTACTCGAGTTTGAGTTACTGAGTGTCTGTTATATAATATGTGATAGGTACCTCTGGAGTCTGAGCTTGTAGGATGGGATTTCAGTCATAACCAATGAGGCTCCTTGTGTGCATTCCGTTTCCAACAGGCGATGAAGAAGGCATCCGAAATGAGCAAGGACATCACCGGCTGGCTTTCCATGTGGTCAAGCTCACTCAAGACCATCGAAGGTGGGTCACTCTTGAGATGCGGGCCTTACGTTTACTGGTGAATGCTACCGGGACCCTACCTCGGAAAAACTCACTCGTGAGAGCACTCACTCACCTCACTCACCATCATTGATCAGGGGTGAGGCGAGGATGAATGAGTTCTTTAACCTGGAAAAATTGTGAGTTTGACGTTGAGTGAGGGGCGTGAGTTCGGTGAGTTTACGAGTTCGGTGAGTTTATGAGCTTGATGAGAAGTTGAAGGTGAATGCAGCCGTGAGGGGGAGGCTGACTGAGTTTTGAACTTTTCTTTTAAACACGAGTTTGAGAGTGAGGGAATTGTTATTTGTTTTATTTTGAACTGGTTGTGAGTCGGTAATTGACCTTTTCCTGACCATGGGAAAAAAAGCCTGTTTTGTGTGACGTCTTTGCTGCTTTTTTTTCTTCTTTTTTTTTTATGAGGAAATTATTAGGTTTTCGATATAATGCCATACATAAAAATTAAGCTAACTAAGTGGGCTTTTGAGTTATGCAAATGTTACAGTAGATACTTCAATTCTAACACAAAATTTAATTCCTCAGACACAATATTTTTTTATAAAACGGTTTAAACCAAGCCAGTGTGGGTGGGTATATCTCAAAAGGAAAAAAGGTGGAAAAGAAAATTGAAATACCCTGTAGGAAATATTTAAAAAAAATTATTTGGACTACAAAAAGTTTTTCATAACTTCCAGCTCCAGCTCAAGAAGGTTTTGAGCTACCAAAACTCAAGTCAACCCCCACGACTGAAATGCCATTGGGCTAAGCAGTTTCTCAACGTGGCCGAGCACAAGTCATCAGAACTGAAATATGACGAACCAACTTCACCATTATACCTACGCTGCCATTTGAGTCCGAAAGAAACGATGAAGGATTTGCGAGAATTGCAATGCTTGCAAGCACACACTGGACCCCGACTCGCGTCAACGTTGATGCACCATTGGTTTCACGCTCGGCCTAGAAATCGTTGCCACGCAGAAAGACACGGAAGCCAAAACCGTAGCCTTCAAACTACTTACAAAGGGGTGCAAAAATGTTCCAAAAGCCGGCCATTCATGATTAAAAACAAATACCTCCGACTTGCATAACAATACCAACATTTATCAGACGTTTCGTCTCCTATACGGGAGACATCATCAGTGCGGCCTGGGAACACCCGACTAGCTACCAGAAGAAGCGTTGGATTTCTGGTAGCTAGTCAGGTGTTCCCAGGCCGCACTGATGATGTCTCCCGTATAGGAGACGAAACGTCTGATAAATGTTGGTATTGTTATGCAAGTCGGAGATATTTGTTTTTAATTACAAAAGGGTGCAGCGACTGTGGGAGCTCCACAGGAGTTTAAAAAAGGGCCTCCGTGCCCATCTGTCACTAGTGATTGACACTGTACGAACCCGGTCGAGAATGAAGTAATTTTTCATGATGGCAGCTCGACAGCTGCACTGCGCAGCACCATGTACACATTGATTTCATGGCAGCCGGCCGGCGTTTTCCTTCTTTTTAATTAATTTGTTGGATTCCTTACCGTTCTCGCTCAACTTGACCTTAGTTCCAAGATTTTTTCTTTTTTTAGAAACGGTTTTCGAGCTTGCACAGTGGTTTGCATTACGACAACTGCCTCGCCATTATGGTGCCTGAAATGCCTTTAAACACACCGGTCAGAAGCACGTTGCAGGCGCCACACCGTCGTGCTTTGTCGTCTGCTCAGGGCACTTTGGTACGGGCGTGGCATCATACTTCCTGTTCCTGCGGTGGCTGCTCCTGCTCAACATGCTCATGTTCCTCATGCCGGCACTCCTCGTCATCGTCCCGCACTGGGTCTTCCCCACGATGCCTCGGAGCGAACTCGCCGCTGCCAACTCGAGCACGCCGGATGCGTTGCCGCTGCCGTCGCCCATGGCGCATTCGGCTGTCGCCTTCACCACTTCCTTCCCGTTTTCGGTGAGTTTTGGCTGCTCCTCCCGCCATGTCTGCTTCTCGATAAGTGAACTGCGCAACTATGAAAGAACTCTAAAAGGAAGAGTGGCATTTTCATCCTTGGCACAATCAGGTTTGAATTGAACTTCTTTTTAATTACGAAGGATGGATTCCTTGGTGAGAGAAATCTGGTTTTGCTCTTCGGGATTGTGAGAAATCGTTACTTTTGTTCCATGGTCACCGCCAAATTGTTTTTTGTTGTAAGGACCATTTTTGTTTTATGGTACAAAGGTATGCTGCCAAGAGTCAAAGTTGGGCTTGGCATGCTCGACCTGACTTGTGAGTGTGCTAAATGTTACTTGCAAATCTTTTAAACCTGTCTGATGGTGAGCTAAGCTTGACTTACAAGCATACTGAACCTGACTTATCCTGATTTACAAACACACTGATATCCTGTCTTATCCTAATTTACAAATGTGCTAAACCTGACTTGTAAACATGGTATACTCTACTAAATATCACATCAAGTATGACTTACTAACTTGCTAACTTTGACTTTAGGCATGCCAATAGTGTCTTGCAAACATGCCAGACCCATTTGACAAATGTGACAAATGTTATTTACAAAAATGCTAAACTTGACTGAAAAATGCTCCAAGCATCTTGCAGACATGCTATGCCTGACTGAAAAATCTGCCAAGCATCTTACAAATATGCTCAACGTATGACCTACAAGCACACTACACCTGACTGACAAATGTGCCAAACATGGCCTAAACATCCTGAATGTGACTGACAAGCATGTTAAACCTGAAACATACTACACCTGACTTACACACGTGCCAAACATTTTACAAACCAATTACGAAACGACTAACACACATGCCAAGCTTGCCAAGATTGGCTCGCAAACACGCTAAGCCTGGCTCCATAAATTCTGCATTATCTGTAAGAAGTAGGGAGTCTGCAGTGATACGGCGATAACTTTCTCGCCATAAAGCATTTTTCGTGAGATTTGAATTCACAGGTATTGTAAGGGTCTTGTTTTAAGAATCGGGGCAGATTTACGCCTTGAGTAGACGAGCGCTGTTTTTGTCGAGCTCCGCCACTTTGCTTCGCGTCACAAACTGCCACGAGTGGCAGTTTGTGACGTGAATGCAAATACAGTTGAACCTCGATTTAACGAAGTCACCGGGGCCCGCTAATTATTTAGTTAAATAGGGAACTTTGTAAAATCGAGGAAGGGAGACCTCGCGCATAGGCTGTGCGGGAAATCCGAACTGGTTCGTTAAATCGGGAAATTCATAGAATCGGGTTTCGTTAAATCGAAGTTCAACTGTAAAGATTGAGATCAATACAGCACTGATTGCCGCGAGTCCTTACGCCTTGCAGACGGTGACTGCTCTTCCCTCGGAGTCTGAGCCGTCCGTCAAGAACCGGACGCTGCAGCTGGTGCAGGAGTGCTACGAGTCGTACCACAAGCGCGTCTCGGGTCAGACCAAGGAGGGCATCTCCCAGCTGCAGGACTTCCTCCAGGGCACTGTGAGTTCCCTCAGGGTCCCGCCGTTCATTCGAGGTGGCAACTTGTGGAGTTGTTGTTTCGACGTAGCCGAAACAGAATTGTGCAACAGTTGCCATCTAGAAAATGACCGTTCAGGAGCCTTTACGAACAAGGGCGCAGTAAAGATGTTTTTTCTTCGAGATTGCGCTGGGACCCGACGACGGAGGCAGCTGATGGTCGCTGACGGAAGAATAAATCGGACAGGACTCCGCGGATAGGGGGAAGAAAAAAAACACGTCTATTTACAAGTGAAGCTAATTTCCGAATGTCACAAAAAGGTCCCACCACGTGCCGTGTCAAGTCGCTGTCCGCCGATTCCGTTGTGAAGATCACGCCGCCGGGGTCCGCTCACGCAATCCTGTCGACTGCGCCTTGACACAGGACGTGGTGGACCTTTTTGTGACATTCGGAAATTAGCTTCACTTGTAAATAGACGTGTTTTTTTTCTTCCCCCTATCCGCGGAGTCCTGTCTGATTTATTCTTCCGTCAGCGACCATCAGCTGCCTCCGTCGTCGGGTCCCAGCGCAATCTCGAAGAAAAAACATCTTTACTGGCGCGTCTTCACAACCTAGAAATGGGACTATTTTAAGACTTAGTTTTTTAGAAAGTTGTAAATGTTGGTGGGTGCAACTGAGGGTGTGAGAGAACGGATTGCAATAAGCATGGTGGTGTTGCTTTCTGCACTAGCTGAACCATACTCTAAAGCTTTAATGTTTACCTAGACTCGGTAGATACAAGGTAGATTTTTTTCTTTGTAATATAGAGTAACTATTGTCATTTTCTCTTTTTGAAATGAGTCATTCATCTGTAATGGCATTAATTTATGCAAATTTCACTAGCTTTAGGATACCAGATAACCCTTGAGGATCCCCGGGTGTACACTTAAGGGGGGACGCGGGCCTTGAAAACTGAAAAATCGCGAAAAAGCTGATTTATTGAAAACCATATTATTGGGTCGTATATCTCCTAATCTACCTTTTCTGTATTTATCACCACTAAAATCACCGGGAAAATATTAAAAATAAAATATCTATGGGGCCTGGGTAGCTTTCAAGTAGCAGTCAAGCGCCAAAATCAACCGAAAGTTTGTGCTATCGGTGCTCCCGTTCTATTCGGCCGACGGCCGCCATTTTTGTCTTGTTTTGAACGTGAATTCTTTCTCTTCCTTCTCCCGATTTTCAAAATGGCGGCAGCCTCTTGGTTTCTGCGCGGTTGGCGTTTTGCCATGTTGCAATTGCACAGCCGTGATTGGACAAATCGCGCGGGAGAGCACGCGGCTACTATTGGCGGTGGCGCGCGTCCTCCTCTACATTTTCTTCCGTCGCTGCCGGTCGCGTCGTCTGCTACGGCAGTGGTCTCCTTGCCCCGCTCATTGTTAGCTCCGCTTCGCTTTTCGCCTTCTTTACGATCGTTCCCGCTGAACTTGGAGCAGTTTCTTGTAGCTGGCTCATCTATTTCGTAACCGCACACAATGTGTGAAACGTTCGGCGTGCAAAAGCGCTCCATGAAGCTGATCAGGATGGCAAAGTTGAAAGTTTCTGCTCAGCGTGTCGCCAATGCTCATCAGGTGGACGCTTCCAGTAATGGATCTTCCGTGCCGCCGACGCCGCCGAGGAAGAGGCCGTTGCTGCATGTATGCGTGGTTTCCCGAGCACATAGACCGCTGCAGTTTCTTCCGAGATTGCAGGCTCTGGCGCTCGGCTGGCGCCTACTGCGAGCAGGAGTGAATCGTCCAGCGCCCATCTCGCGACGGATTTTCTGACGCGCGATATCTCAGTGATATCTCAGGAACTGCTTATCCGATTTGCGTGCTGTCTTTTGTATCTTGTTCCTAACTAACATTGTGAGGGCATGACAATTCTGTTTTTTTTTTTTTTTTCAAAAGATTAACTAAAATTTTTTAATAAACAAAAAAAAAAAAAAATTGTGAATGTGTTTGATTGAAAACTGAAACTTCAACGTTGTGCTAAAATTCTTCTGCAAAGAAATTAAAAAAAGGCTCTGTTATGCCCAGGTGTACCTATCCAGTGGTAACCATGACGAATTTCACAATGCCACTGCCTTTTGCGGATTCTCCAGCATGGGGATAAGGGACAGATATAACCCATCTTGATAAGCTGTTATAACTTGAGAATGAATAATCGCAGTGTCATGAAACGTTGCAGTTAGTCTTATGTTAGTGTTATAAACATGCCCTGAAAATTTCATTCAGGTATCTCTAGAATTAAAAAGAAAGTGTTGTGTCTAAATTTCAACTGGCATTTGCTCAAATAGATTTTTCTTCTACCGTGGCTGCTCATCCCCGTGATACCTCAGGAACTGCTTATACGATTTGCGTGCTGTCTTTTGTATTTTGTTCCTAAATAACTTTGTGAGGGCGTGGCAAGCTTCTTCTTTTCAAAAATAAAGTAAAAAATTTGTAATAAAAAAAAAAAAAAAAATTATGAATGTATGTTAGATCGAAAACTGAAACTTCATCGCTCTGCTAAAATTTGTCTGCAAAGAAATTTAGAAAGAAAAGGGCTCTGTTATGCCCTGGGGTACCTATCCAGCGGTCACCATGATGAATTTCACACTGCCACTGCCTTTTGCAGATTCTCCAGGACAGGGGTAAGAGACACATATAACCCATCTTGATAAACTTTTATAACTTCAGAATGAATAATCACAGCCTCATGAAACTTTTAGTCTTATGTTAGTGTTATAAGCATGCCCTAAAATTTTCATTCAGGTATCTCTAGAAATAAGAAAGTTCATTTTCCATCCCCACCTCCCACCTTAAATAATTTTTTTAGCGAGAAATTGCCCCAGCGTCACATAATAAATACTACAGCCTAAAAGGAATGTGACGTCTTGCCTCATCCGAAAAGATCTGAGGAGCAATATTTGAAATGAAAATGTACGTTCGAAATTGGTAGCACTGGAAAATCCTTGCTCTCATCTTTGAAGGGAGCATGCGTATCAATGTGTAGTTTTAACCCCTCATTGACGAATGTTGCCTACAGCAACAAACTACGTAATATATATTTTTTAATTGTTTTGGTTTTATCACATTTTTTTTATATAGTAGTCTGGCAACAGCGATCCATAGAGGTTATGCAAGGAAGCCTCTTTCGGACTTTTGCCCGGTGTTGTTCACAGGCAACAAAGCTTACCATCCAATTTCTTTTTTATTTCAGCTCTGTCCTTTCATTTGTGTTTGTTGTTCATATCTTTAAAAAAAAGTGAATGTTTTAAACAATTTTTTGTATATCTCGTCAATAAAGGGTTTAGAAGTGTGCCATTTGGTATGTGCTTTGTGCAGGGCTGGATGGAGCTGACAGCGCTGTTTGTGGGCCGCTACCTCAACTCGGTGGACCATGTGCCAGGCACCACGCTCTCGTACAACTTCCCGCTGGCTTACGTCCTGGCCAACGTTGGATGCTTCCTCCTCTGCCTGCTCCTCATGGTCCAGTAGTAAGTCCTTTTGGCTCGCAGAGGTGGGTCTGTGGTAAAGCGAAATTGGGAGCCGTTGTTGTTTCATCAATTCATCAATTCACTGTGTTTGTAAAGTAGACTCATTAATTGAAGCTTTATGAAGCCACAAATTTTGTTTGAAACTTTGGCATCTTGTCTGGATCGCAAGTGCTGCACTTGGACAGAGAGTGAGCATTTGGCAGTGCACAGTTAAACTTTGTAGTAAAAAAAAACAAAAAAAAAACCTGTAGATATTTTAGGGGAGATCTTGTACAACTGTGTGTGTTGCACATCCCACTTTTCCAGCACCCGGAAAGGTGTACGTGAGGCGCTGCTGTTGTCGGAGGGCAAGTTGCACCGCTACTGCAACTTGGTGTTTGCCTCCTGGGATTTCTGCATTACGGACCAGAGGACCGCACGTCTCAAGCACATCAGCATCATACAGGAACTGAAGGCACGTCGGCTTCCTTCTCGATTCACCGGGGATGTCGAGTGAACCAGGAGTTCCTGGATTCCTCGTTTCTAGGAACCTGGGTACTCTACAAAACACCCCTAGGGATTTTTTTTTTTAGGGATTCCTCTAGAACTTTAAATTCCCTCACTTTAAAAGACTCCCTCATATCCCAAACTCAATTTACTTAACCCTTGTTGAGGTTCTTTCCCAGTTTAGGTGCAGTTAAAATCGACCCTTATTTTTCAACTCCTCAGAGTTTCTGGGGACTAGGAAACCCTACATTTCTCGTTTCTGGGAATAGAGAGGTTCACTGGGGCATCCCTAAGGGCTGTGCACTGTAGTTCTAGAAATTCTCTAGCCTCCCAAATCCTTTACTTTTTAAAAATTTCCCTAATTACAGATTTTTAAAGTTATTTTCTTGTTTAGGTGCTCCTAAGTATCCCCAAATTTTAACGCTTGAGGAATTTGCAGAGACTGAAACCCTAACCTACAGAAATCAGGAACTTATGGATTTCTTGGAGTACCTCTTAGAGCAGCTGCTCAAAGTACTTCCAGAGATTTCCCAGAGTATTCCAACAAATTTTCCAAAATCTGATATTTCCTCGTTTTGGAAATTCCTCGATCCCAAACGGTGCATGGGTGAAAATTCCTCAACTCTTTGGCTGCTCTTTGAGGCGACCGGGGGCATCCTTTTTACCTATATACTCCAAAAAGTAATTTCCGAGCCGGTTTTTTCGAAATTGGGAAGAATTGGAAGACTAAATTGGGGAGCTGTCCTCAAACAATAAAAAGCCAAGCTTCATTGGAAGTGGAACGTTTTCCGAATATCACACATGTTCCCCAGAAGTTCCCCAGAAGTTCCCCAGATTTTCCCGAGAAGTAATATGAAGAAACAATCTGCATTCGAAGAAAAATGAACCTCGAAAACACGGAAGCCTAATCGCGTGGAACGTTTGGTTACCTTTCCCGCCTCGCAGAGCGACCTGGCGGAAGAGCGCCGCAACATGGAGATAGCGCGATGGTCGCGGGGCAAGGAGGTGGGCCTCTTTGTGGTTCGCCTGGTCGCAAACGTCGTGGTGGTGGCCGTGGTGGCGGCATCCCTGCTGGCTGTCTACCAGGCCACCAGCTTCTCCTTTGAGGTAAGATTGATTGATTGATTGATTGATTCATTCATAGGTTCTCAAGCTGGGTCCTTAGGAACCCAAATTCCATTGACCGTCCTTTTCTCTAAGTAGCGTTTTTCCCCCATTTCGAGCACTATTTTAGAAGATCTGAGCCAACCGTTGATGGACAGCTACGTGCACGCTCCTCAGTATGTGTGTCATTCCTTATGAAGTCTAAAGGCCTCTGCGGTGCTTTATAGCTATCACGCCGAGTTTAAAAGGGTATCTTCGGCCACGAATGGTTGGAGGTAGGCGTTCCTTGAGATCATAACTTTTGAGAACTCCTGGGGTAAGCGTATGTGTCCTTTACACTCTTTCTCACCGTTCGTTTCCCTTGTGCTTGTCATCTCACGTTGACACTTGAGTACAAGCGCATGTGGGTGTGCACAAACATGTTACCACTTCTGCTGATGCAAGTAAGGTTGTCAGCGTGATTTTGTACACCTGTGTACGCTCAAGCGTATTCGCACGGCAGAGAAAGTTTGAAGCTGTGATCTGTCTCGGTTCTGTTTTTAATAACAATAAGAGTAATAATAATTTATTTTGACTTCTGAATCACAGGTGATAGGCAAGAGGTAAACAGATTTTACTAGACGAGGCCCCAGCACTCTTGCACGGGTCCATATCACATGAGCGAATGACGTTTTAGCGAACAGCGGTCATTTGAGCGAATCAATGTTTTAGAGAATGACAAAGGCATGTGCTAACCACCCTCCCCCCCCCCCCTCGCTGCGTTCACGCCGCTTGGCGGCGGCGGTCTGCGGTGGCTCGTTACTAAAATGTTGACTCACCTGGCCTACCCGTAAACTCCGCTTTGCGGCAGAAAAACCATTCGCTAAACTTTCTTCCAATGAAAAGTCAATGTTCACTAAAACGGCATTGCTCTTTGCCGAGGGTTGCTGCAAGGCGGAGTTCAGCAAGAATGCCTGACGGAGGCACCTACGCGAAGTGACTCAATGTTTTTGTGCTTGTCAATTTTATAAAAGTACAAAATCTAGTACCCCTGCTGGTAATGTCGCAGGACTAATTGAAAAGTATCAAAGCAGCAAAGCTCAACAAAACAAGAAAACAACGGCCGAAAAGGAGTCTAGTCTCGTCTGTGTCCTTTCTGACACCTTCCGTTTACTCCGTAGTGTTACGCATTTGCTGTATCGCTTTTTGCCGACGGCTGCCGAGTTCCGTCATGATTCCGGAGAGGAGGTGGCTCGTCAGAGTGACTCGGCCCTTTTCCGCTCCAGAAGCAGTCGCAGGAGCAGCACGAGGAGGGCGCCTTTGCCCTGGTGGTGCAGTTTGTGCCCTCCCTGGTCATCACGGGCCTGAACCTGGTGGTGCCCCTGCTCTTCTCCCTCCTCATTCGCTACGAGAACTACTCCGTGGGCTTCCAGGTCAAGCTCAACCTGCTCAGGTTGGGCCCTGTCGTCTGCCTCTTTGAACCTGGGGACCATCGAGAGTGGAACAGACGCCCCCGTGAAGTTTGTTTGACGTAGAATTTGTTTTCTTTGGCTCGAGGGCGATTTTAAAGAGAGGTGCGGCGATACAAACTATGCGTTGTGGACAAGCATACAAGGTTGGAGGGCCGGGATGTGACACACGTGGGTAACGTCACGTGACCTCGTCACGTGGCATCATCTTCTGACATTAGAAGGCACTGTACTCGTGTTCATTTCAAGAATCGTATTAAAGTCCGGCCCCTCGTGGAACAGTATACATTTCCCCTTTCATGCGTTGAGTTAAAGGGGCCCTGCGACAACTTTTTGACTGGTTTTTAATTTGCACCGAACCTGAGCGCACTGAACGTAGTAACTTAAAGAAACTTTTCTTTTCTCCAATTTTGCTTTATTTTAAAAGTTATAGGCAAAGTAGAATGACAAAAACAAGCAAAAAATAACCTCCGTCATGACATCGTAGGTCCTGGCTTGATTGGCCCTGAAGTAGTGAGCTCATCGAGCGCTCACGGCTGCCGCACTCAGTGTCGACGGCTCGAGAGGGCGCCACTAAAGCACGTGTTGAATGTGCTGTATGAAGCGGGCAGCCAGGGCGGCTCGCATTGCATTTGCTGCACGATTAAAGGCTAATTGGGCATAACAATTCATTGGCCACAAACGACAGCAAACGCGGGGTAAAGATCAGCTCAGAACGGGAGCCACTTCGTGCTGCTATACCGCCAAATGGCCAAATCGCCAGCCAAGCCCACGCCGAAAGCCTTCGGAACACTTTGAACCAGTGGGATCCTCAAGCCGGTATACGACTGCAGCACCACCACGTACATCTGGGACCTTTCTACGCTCGCCGTTCGTCGGAGCCTCATCCCACTAGCCCTTTCTAGTATGCGCCGTTTTTTCCGCCGCTCGGCGGCAGGTTTGTCAACGGGTCTTTTCTTGTTTCCGTGCTTTATGAACTGCATTTGTTTCTTTTCTGATCTAAAATATTAAACAAAAGCTACTTTCGTACATAATTGAAACGGTTCGCGACACTTATATTTTGTATCTCAACAAAAAAAAAAAAAAGAAGCTTTTAGCGGCTCTGATTAGTAGTAAGCCCAGGACCAAAGACGTCACATATTGCGCGCTGTCTGCAATGCGGGTCGCCCTCGTAGGTGGAGAAGGTTTCCGCGTCGTCCGGTTAAAATATGTCGCACTGATATTTAGTTACTCTCTTGTGCTCGCTGGCTTGCCCGAACCCTGAGGGACGTGGAAACCGCAAAAAAGGTAGACGCTTGAATATGATTGCAGGGCCCCTTTAACATATATGTAGGTGCATTTTAGATTAGCTTTATATTATTTTATTATGATGGACACATTTCTAATGCCAAAAGCATTGTTTCATCTCTCAACAACCAAATCAGTTAAAACCTACTTCGCGCAAAGCTTAAAGGGGCAGTCAAGTGGTTTTTGAGTTCGTGTTTTGATAATGACAGCTGAATTTAGACACCTTAGGTATCCCTAAAAACCAAAAAGTATAGTCATACGGTGATTATTTCTTTAATAAAAATGTAATTGAAGGCCGCCAAACCTCGGATCCATCCGAAAACGAAACCACTCTCATTGGTCGTTGCACGCTTATCAAAAGGATCTCGGGCCAATGGCGTGAGAGGACGTTCCGTCGCGCAGTGATCCCGAGGTAGCCGCATCGGCCGAACCTCTTTGTCATTCGAGCTTCGATCATGGCGGAGTTCTCTACGCTCGAGGACCTGACGCCGTTAGAGGTTGAAGTTCTTCGGCGGACAGCCGACCTGGGGATGATTTCCTATGACGCCACTCTGACGTGCAATGTGGACGATAGCAGCGCTTCGGAGTCATGTTCGGGTTCCGAGGACGACGAAACGCAGACCTATTCGGGCGTTCTTCGATTTGCGGTTGGGGCAAGTCGTAACCAAACCAACGTTTGACATCGCAGCGTTACCTCTGGTACGTGATGTCAAACGATGTCGCCACGTTGACTTTCGCCTCGGGAGAATGGGGGGAAGGCTGGTTCAGACATGTGCAACGAGCGCGTACCTACGACTGCGTCCGTTGCGACCGGAACGACCGCACTGACCGCACCGCACTGCGCCGCGCGTACACACACCTGTAACCACTACAACAAGCGCAGCGGGTCGTCAGCACGGCGACCGCTTCTGAACGCCGCCGTCAGCTGTGTCAGCGGCCCCTCTAAAAAAGGGGACGCACTGCTACTCAATGCCGTAACAGAATATAGACAGACAGTTTTCTAGTCTAAAGCTTTATTATTTTGTCTTGATAGGCTTGCAGGGTACAGCGAATGAAAAAAATAAAATAAAAAGATGCAGCGCCGTCTTGGACGATCACGACTCTAATACACGACATTGCAATAGTACAAATATCGCCACACGCCTTTTCTACGATTATAAAAGACAATGTAATCTTAGCAGCGATATAGCAACGTAGAAAAATGATTTCGTGATCAGATAGACGTTGCGAGCGTTCAGGATTGCTAACACTAATCACTTTTCTCCGGTGATGAAAACGCGTGAAAATTCGTATCCTTTATACGGTACGCGCCAGTAATACCTTGAACTTGAGCACAGGCATGAAATGCGCCAAATCAGAAATCCGGGCGATGTTCGAGGACACAAAGGCTTAGAAAGCACCACTGTAGTTGAAGTAAACAAACACGACGGCACGGGCGTTTCTGCTGTCTTGAGAGTGCCGCCACGACATCGCCGCACGAGTAGGTGGATGTTCCCTTCTAGTACGTGCTGCATAGCGAAACACGACGAAAATTCACAGTCAAGGATAGCGCTTTTACGCGGAACGATGAGCTTTCACCAGGCCGTCCATTCCGACGATCACCACCGACGCCACGTTTGCGGATAGAAGGAGCCGGCCGGCCCGTGACCGGCACGACCGGCCTGCAACGCGCGGAGATACGTGCGCTTCCGCGCATCCCTGGGGAACGGGAAATTCGCCCCCCGCGGAGGAAGGCAAATAGAAAACATACCGTAATATCCCGAGTCATCGCCCATCCCCGAGCCATCGCCCACCCCATTTTTTGGGCCAATATCGATTTTTGAAAAAACACCGAGTCATCGCCCACCCCTTCAAATACCCCAGCGCGGACTCTGCGATCCGCGAACACTCATCCTATCCGAATGACGCGGCCGCGGACCTTATAGTTGGAGGACGTCCGTGACAAAGTAAAACGAGGGAGGGAAAGACACTTCTTTTTGTTTACGAATTTCCTCCGTGAGCGATCCCAAAGTGGTCGTGTATCCGTGCGAAAAGAAAACGATGGAGATAACAAAATAAGAGTTTGTTAATGTAACCGCGGAGTGTTAGGTCAAAGTCTGTCTCCGCCGAAGTAAGGTCACTTCGAACCAGCTCCTTCTTTCCGCCCGTCGCGACCGCGGTTGTGCAATATTTTAGGCAAAACCAACGCGTAAATAAAGCTTTGCTGGAACGCCCTACACAGACGTTTGCAGAGCGTCCCAACCGTGCAGTGATAGCCCGTCGTGCACGGACGCACGTATGTACGCACCAAACAAGAAAGTTGCGGAAGAGCTTGCAATTGACAAGGCGCCCGACTTGGCCCGACGCCAAAATATTTGCCAACGCGACCGCCGGCTTTCCCGCTTTCCCAGCATTGCTCTTGGTCACTTCTTTGGTCCGCTCGCTCGCTCGCTCGCTCGTTGCGCCTGGTCGGTTTTTCTGTTTTCTTGTAGACTTTTTTTTCTTTCTTTTCTTTTTTACTAACTAGGAGAACATAGTGGTGACATTCTTTCACGGAACAAACATTCGCGCTATATGAAGATCGGCGGTGTTTCTAGCGCGTATGCAAGCAACGGACTTCGCAATAGTAAAATATTCTTTCGTGAGCATTTTTTTCTATAAAACAATGAAACTAAATCGAGTTTTGAGTTTGATGTATCTCTTGTGCATCAGCGCTTGGTACGCAGAGAAAAATAGGCAGTTTTTTCCGCTTTTTTTCAAGTGTTTGTGCTCACCCACCGAGACATGGCCCACCCCACTTTTTTAACGAATTTCAGGTGGTAGGGGGGTGGGCGATGACTCGGGATATTACGGTAGTCCCTTGTTTGTGAAACGATAATTGCGCTATCGCGTATTCTAAACTAGAAATATTTTACGTCTTGTGAAATTATCATGCACAACATATTTAAATGAACTGAAAATTGTTTTTTTAGCGAAACTTTAAAAAGACCGCCAAAATTTTCAAACATACGATAATTTCATTGGTCCTCGCAAGTACAGAAAAGAGTCCGCACATATTTTATTCCTGCGTGATTAATAGGCGTTTCTGCCTTCTAAAACTGAAGATACTCATTCACTGACACTTCCTTAACACCATCGCACCAAAAAGTAGCTTCTCCAAAAACCGCTTAAGTGTCCCTTTAAATATTGTGCAAATTTTTTATTTTTTTTTGGCATGAAAATTTGTATATTTTAGGCACATGTCACATGACCTGGTCACGTGACATGGGTGGCGTCGCTTTACATGATCACGTGATATCAGGAGGCACTAGTCGGAACGAACACCACGTGAAGTCATTTCGGACGAATGCTTATCTGAATGGATTCTTCGTTCACAGGCGTTTTGCAGGAACCTAACCACTTTTGGTTTCAAAGAAACATTAAACACCAGCAAAAAGCAAACATTTCAAGTGCCCTAGAGATCAAGGATGTTCCAACTCTCTGAATGAGAAATCTGTTTTCTATCCAGAAATATTTAATGCTCAGACTCTCTTCTATACACACTGCACATTGCTGCAGAACACATCTGTTCAGTACACTGATGAATCCTTGGCGCCGGACACCACGAAACCATCAGATTTTTCTGCAACTCTCTTTTGGGCACAAAGAATCGTCCCATTCTGCCTAGTTTGGCAGAAGTTTGGGGCGTCGTGACTTGATGCCCAGTTTGAAGGACTAATTCTAGAGGTGCCAGAGTGTTCTATCCAGACCTTTGTTGCAACTTGTCACCGGTTTTGCAAATCTAACACCTTTTTGACACATATTTACCAAGATGAATATTTTATGTACAAATTTGCAGCTTTAGGAACCAGAATTTATACGTCTGTGCCAAATTATTTGCATTATTTGCATTCGTAACGTAAAACTTCTGAAAAATCGCCCACTCCACGATTCCCGCTGACTATCAATCACGCAATGTCCGAAGGGATAGCATGAACCGCGCAATGTGCGGTATCGGTATATGTGACAAGCGTGTTCGCCATGGGTTCTCTCTCTCTCATGTTTATCGCACCGGGACACGTGAATCTGCTGCATCCACTATCTGCGGTATCTGTTCCCGTGACCTGCATGTCTGTAGCGGGTTCCCACAATTTGGTCCGTGATCTGCGCGTGCGTTATGGGTTCCCGCGACACCTGAGTTTATAGCGGGCTTTTGTGCGTTTGTCGCATTGCGAAGGGCGAATGTGCTGCATCTGCGTTCTCTGGTGTCCGTTCTAGTAATGGAAGAGTTTGTAGCGAATTCCCGCATACTTATTCCACCGTGTGACTCGGATTAGCCGTGTTCGCAATCTGTGGTATCAGTTCCCGTTTCGCGTAGTTTGTAATGGCGGCCCGCTCCCTAGCCCCCTTGTGCTTATCGCCAATTTTTTATGAAATTTCGGCATTGCATCTCCAAACATTGCTCACCTCATTTTTTCATTTATCTCTTCATTTTGGATGGGCATTCTTTCGGAACTTTACGGTACGTGGTTGTGTGCATTACCGTGAGGGGCTCCAAGCTTTTGGTAAGCACAAGAAAATACTTCATGACTAATTGCTAGACAGTTGTGTTGCATACGTGAAACGTTTAGTATCGCAAACATTTGTATCATCGTTTAGCAGCGGGTCTAGCTTGTTCGGCCAGACGCCTACATTCACTGTGCTCTTCATTGGATAACTTAGCGCGTGGCATGTGTGCACTTGAAACGATAAACCTGGTGATCTTCCAGAATCTTCTAACCCACTCCTTGTCCCCCACCTTGCCTACCTTTCCTCCTTACTCCACCCCTAGTCACATGACACCCCCCATTAACCGATCAGCATTGAGCACCTCACTCCTCCTCTCCCACCAGTAAACCGATCAATGTCGAGCCTCGCGGCACCCTTGCACCAAACGAAATGCCGAGCACCTAGCCAAAGAATGTTTCACGTTACCAAAACATTTATCTATTAGGGCGTAATCTTAATGGCGTGGATGGTTGTTTGCACTGCAGGACAGTGTTCCTGCGCTTCACGTCCATCTTTGTGCTGCTGCTGTCGCTGGATCGGCAGATCAACTGTCCGTCCTCGTCAAACCAGTCACCCTGCCTCGAGGGCAAAGATGAGTCCTGCAAGAAGCCCCTGGTGCGCCCTTTTGACGCGGAACTTGTTACGCGGCTGGCTGGTATCATCTTCCTGTAAAGACTGGTTGGCGTGTTTGCATTTGACTGTGATCAAGTACGTTGTGTTCTCTTGCGACGACCTAACGAATGGATGGATGGATGTGCGAATGGGGTCTGAACCCTTTTAGTTAGGTGGAAGCTTGTGTTACTTAGCCAGGGCTTGAAAAAGTAGTGTTAAACCTTTTGACGGTATGCTTTAACTTTGGAATTAATAGAGCCTGGTAAATCATCTTGCCAGCTAAAGAAACTTGGTTTCTTGCTAAAACGCTGGCACAATCTATTGAGTGGCCCCGTTACACTTCCAAACTGTGCATATATTGTTGTAATGTTGTGAGCATAATTCTTTTACCGTGGGCTTTATATAATTTTTACAACATTACGAGCAACTATTTGTCCTAGATTGTGCATTGATCGCAAATACTTCAAGACCTTCGGCCAAGTTGCTCGCAGACCCGAGCGAGCACAGCATACTTTGTTGCACTCGAAATGCAGATATTTTTACCCAGCCTTTAGTAGTTCTAGGAAAGACTTTGCACGTATATAGGAAAGGTGTCTGTGCAGTGCTGGGAGACAGCCGTGGGGCAGCAGATCTACAAGCTGACCATCCTGGACTTCCTGGTCAGCGTCGCGCTCGTCTTTGTCCTCGAGTGCCCCAGAAAGTGAGTGCAGCGGCTTCTCGACTTTCATCGCCGTTGTCACATGACCTTTCGGTCGGAAATTAATGCATGTTTTGTAGTTTAGGGGTGTCGCTTAACTTTGAAACCTTATTATTTGTGGCGTTTAAACCACAAGACTGGGAAGGAAACTTGAAGATATATAGAAGAAAGGTGACGTGCAGACGGGTGTCTGTCACCTTTCACACTTCTCTGTCACCCTTCTTACGTTTCTTCTAACATATCTTCAAGTTTCCTTGCCAGTGTTGGAGTTTAAACATCACAATTAATATGTACCAGCTCGCCTGCACGTTGACCATTTTTTTCATTAGAAATCTTGTTTAGGCAAAGTTGGAACAAGGTTCCACGTCCGTGCGTTTCTTGTGACATAGGCACCTTGTGACCCGATTGCCAGAAAGATGACGGTGGAAATTCGTCAAAATCTGCTTGTGCACCAGACTTTATCGCTCAAGTTGGTGCTGTATTACTGTGGACAGTACGAGCTGAAACAGCCCTCTGCACTTCTCTAGCTTACTTCTAAATTTTTCAAGAAGCTTTGGTGCAAACGTGCGTTGGAACGCAAAGCTTACATCCCAATCTATGAATCCATTTGAGAGGTAATAGAGCTTGTGCCAACCGTAGGCGTAGCAAGAGCCCAGACCGAGTCTTTCAGCTCAAGCTGTCCGAAGGTGTGCATTAACATTCTTCGTTACGCCTTTAGCTTCGCCGGCAGGCTTTTAGTTGGGACAGAAAAATGGGAGAGGTGACGATTCCGCTTCCAGGCTGACTCGGTCGTGCTTTGCGCAGGTTTCTGGTGACGAGGTTTGACTGCAGGCTGACGCGACTGATCGGACAGCAAGAATTCAACATTCCAAACCGTGTCCTGGATCTGGTTTACTCACAGACTCTTTGCTGGTCGGTACATGTCAGTGATCTTTGGCATAAAGAGATATTGATTATGGCATTTCCCCCTTACTTGTGTGCTTTTAGTGCAGAAGAGAACAAAAACCGAGGCTGTGGGTTTTGTTGCGTTTCTCTTTTTTTTTTCTTTTTTCTTTAATGCTCTTTAGGAGGTGTGGCCAACATGTTCTGAATTTTCTTTTCCCTCTCAAAGCTACTCATTGTGTTCTAGCAGAGCTGCGAACAAACTTAATGCTGCGATAAAGGCATGTGTAATGTCAGTTCAAGTGACAATGCATTTAACTTGAGTGCAAATGTTGCTGGTTTTTGGCTGCTGAAAGCTATTTCTTGACAAAAAAAAAAATCCGGCAGACACTTAAGACTGCTTACGTGCAGGAATGCAAAAGCATTCCTACATCCGGCGCATCCCTACAAGCAGTGCGCCACATCTTCCCATCGCACGTGGCTCTGCGGCTGTGACATCACGCTTCCCCACTGCACAGGCGCGGTGAACCCTGCCGGCTTTACGACGGCTTCTGTGACGAGGCATCTGCGTTGCTGTGCTTGAGGCGCGTGCTTGATGACATATTGGTGTGACCATCCTTCGGGCACAACGCCGCCACTTTTTCGCGTAATGGGGCAAGCAAGACTTTTGCCTTAGCGAGTTTGTTATGGCCATTGATGTTGCGTTCCTCTTTGCACAGTGTTACAGGACTGAACATTGTCTGGCAATGGAGCAGAAGGTGAACACGTTGACTGAATGTTTATCGGCATGCCATCTTGATGTCGTCTGTCATACTTTCTGACATGATTGTGCCTTTAGAAGTAATGTTTTTGGTGATTAGAGGGTCTTGATTTCTCTATGAATAAGGACAAGCTGTTGAAATTTGGCCAGCTATCTAAAATTGTTAATTTCTCCTTCCAGGTTGGGCACATTCTACTGCCCGTTGTTGCCGGCCATCAGCATTATCAAGTACTTCATCATCTTCTATGTGCAGAAGGTGAGTGATTGCGTTCTTATGATCAGCACCTTTTTGATGCTTTGCTAGAGCAGTCCCGCTTCAAGTTAACCACTAATCATTGCTTGTTAGTCTGTTTAGCTTGTCACCTGTCCTAGCAATTAAATTAACAGGTCCATAAAGCAAAAGCTGGCCGTTGAACAGCATCGATCCTTCTCTTTCTCTTCCTCAAAATAAATCGTGTCATTACATCATTACCATCTCAATATCATTGCAACATTCTTTTAAGGGGTGATGTGGGGCTTTAGAGTAATTTTTTTTATTTATTAAAGAATACTTACCATATTATACACTGGTATAACACATCTTGCACCTATTCCAAATATGCAATCAGATATTGAATATCTTTACTAGAACCCGAGTTATGGGAGATTGGTCTAATTTGATAGGTCATTTGTTACGGGTTGTTAGAGAAAATTTATTTTGTAAATTATCAAAATTTTTAATGCAACTGTTTTTACAAAGGTGTAATTTATGCAGTGATGCTATTTTAGATCTTAATGGAGAGGGTTATATTACTAAAAAAAACTATTGTAATTGTAGTCTAAAAGAGATGCTTTCTCATTATTTAAGAAAGTAATTAATTAGATAGAATTCTGAAGTTGGAACACTATAAAAATAGCATCACCGCACAGCTCCATTCTTCCCAACTAAAATGGCACCAAATTTGTTAATATTGTCCCAGACAAACTTCAGAAAACACCTGTAAGGCATCGGTACTTGTGAAAAAAGTGCAAGACAAACCTCAGAAAACGCCTGTAAGGCATCGGTTCTTGTGAAAAAAGTGTGAAGAGAGAAAAAAGCCCTTGAAGTATGTGTAGTCCTATTGCATGTTCATAGAAAATTAAGCCTTCATATTTTTCTTTCATATTTAAAAATTAGAAAAGCCATTTTCTCAAAAGTGAATTTTCCCCAGCTTTTTACCATTTAAAGACCAGCCTCCTCCCTTAATGTCATTTCAGCATCTTTTTAATGTCCTGCTACTTCATTACAACACATTCACAGTGTCTTTTCAATGTCATTGCAATATTATTTTGCAACATTCTTTCAGTGTCATTTTAGCATCATTTCATATTCATTGCGACTTCATTGTAATATTATTGCAAGATTCTTTAGGCGTCATTTCTACGTCCCGGCGGCCTATACTATACCAGTGGCTATCAGCTTTTAGAATCGGCCATTGTGGCACGGGAGCAGTAGGTAACTTGCACATCATTTCAATGTCGTTGCAACATTTTTGACGTAGAACTGCGTCTTTCTCCGGGCTTGGTAGGGGGTGCAAAGTTGGGAAGTCAATGTCACGAAAACTTGGTCACGGAAGTGATGTCACACAGATAACTCCGGAGCGCCGACCGAATTGCATCGCGTCGCTCCCTGACGGCGCGCCGCACTACTGCCGAGAGCCGCGCAGTGCACACGCGCGTCCTTTCTTATTTGCTGGCTTGCTCGTTTGCTTGCTTCAACGCAACGCGCTCCTGTCTGATTGAAACGGCGACAGGCACCGCTTTGGCAGCCGTAATGTCACAATTTTCGCTCGTCGTTCTGGACAGCGGCCGAGCTCGTTTGCTTTGCAGCACAAACAGTTCACGCGACTCGACGAAGCATTGATTTTTCCCCCTCTCATTCCTTGTGCCACCCAGATGTAGTCCTACGGAAATTTGTGCAGCATAAGACACCTTATCACCTACCAATTTTTTTTTTTTTTTTTTTTTCAACCTCATTGTTATTTTACAGTGACATTTCTTGTGTTGCAAGCTGCTATTGGCCTCCAGAATTGTCTTTCTATTAGGTAAAAGGACTTGTATTAGCTGTACCCCCATAAATAAAGTCGGAAGCGAGTCCTGTTGGTCGTTGAATTTGGCGTTAAAGAACCCGTTGATTCATCGTAATTATTTCTTCGTCCTGGAGTGTCCGTACGAACATGACTCAAGAGGCGAGAAACAAAAAGGTTAACACTGTCAAACTGCCAAACCTTGTTTCTTGGTTTGAAACATGGTTTTTGATGTCCCTCTCCTCTTTCTCTTCTTCACCCTGCGTGCAGTTCACCCTGATGCACAACAGCCAGCCGTCCCAGACGCCATACCGGGCTTCACGGTCCAACACGTTCTTCGTCGTGGTCCTCCTCATGGCCCTGTTCCTTGCCGTCATGCCGTTTGCCTACGCCCTCGTGGAGTGAGCCCCTCTTCTGCATTTGGTGGAATCTCGTTGAAGGGAAACCAATCAAATTGTAGATTCTTTTTCGGTCCCTTTAGGGGAAGCTCTAAAGCAGGGTCTCCAAACTTTTTGGCAAAGGGGCTGGATCGGGGATCTGTTGCTGTCTCGAAAGCCGGAAAATAAAAAAAAAAGTAAATATAAATGAGAAATAAACTTAATAGATAATCCTAGATCAGTATCTAAATGAAAAATTGAAAGTTAGAGTAACACAAAAGGAGCTAGGGTGGATGAAAAAGTTACTTTATTTTGAAATTCAATGTTTATATGACATTACACAATAATTGGGACCCAAAAAACTCGCGAGGGATAAATCAAAGCTTATAGGAACTATACATGTTCATGCAGGAAAAGATACTAATGAGAGGGGGAGAACTGACGCTGACAATATGCAGTAGATACTACACAGCACACTATACAGTCGCTGACCGATTTTTCGGACGTCGATAATTCGGACTTGTTAGGTATTTCTGACCTAACGGAAAAACCGGGACCTCTACCCGATAGAAATAGTGCATATCGACGACCCTATGTTTCGTACAGTTAAAGTTCGAAAGTTCAATTTTCCGGACAAAATAGTCACGAGCGATCAGCGGGAAACACCACCGAGAAGCCACCATTTTAGATTCTATGTTGACTGCACATGGATTGGCTTGGTTTGGCATCGCTACTTGAGTACTGCTGAGTCCTACCGCTAGGTGACGCTACGCTACGGCTTTTTAATGCGAAAGCATTAACTGGGGTCCCATGGAGCGAGCCGACGTCGTCGGCTTCAAACGGCCCCTTAAATCCTTTTGCCAAGTGCAGCCAGCTCCCAGCTATGAAACCACGCGAAAAGCCTGACAACGGCACCTAGTTTCCCCGTTTCAAACTCATTGACCGGCGTGCGTCGACAAGGCTCCCATTGGCCACTGCACATCAGTTTCAATGACCACTCACCCCCATGGCGCTGCGTGTCCGTCAGCGCGCCATTAACACGGAGCGTCCAAGGTCAGCCTTGACCGGCGACGAAAAGTACGCAGCAGATGAAATAAGGGAGCGGACGAGTTGCTTGCATGCTTTTGCATTCACAACTCATAGGGAGTGCGTAGGTGTACCCCGAGCCTCTTTTTCTCTAGCTGCACGTCATTATTATCATAATTGTTACCATTTTGCTTTGTTCATTCACCATTCTGCTGTCGCGGACTTGCGCCTCTCATCTCGCCTTGGTGAATCGCGTTTTCGGGCTGCGCTGGCTTGGTTGTCGTGGCCCCATCTATTCTTCTGCCATCGCGAAGTGTCGCCAAGAAGGGTGGAAATTACTCGACCATAACGCTAGAAAAGAAGGCAGCGATTCTCAAGCTAATAGAAAGTGGCCGAACGCTAGCGGAGCTGTAACCTGAAGCGAGACAGTATTGACAGATTTTTTAAGCCCACATAGATGTAATAAAGGCAAGTTTTTTATGTGCTGATTCTTTGGACTGCTCATTTTTTTCGGATGTTTTTTTCGGTCCCTCCGAAGTCTGAAAAATCGGTCATCGACTGTACATGGCAACGCAAAGGAATTTTAACATTTGTAGTTACGGATATGAAACGGGACTAGGAGCAGTGAAACTGGTGATGACAATGTCCAATTAATAATATGACGAGAAAACATGCCTTATCGATAGGCAGAATTTTCTTGTCTTTTACAGCGAAGCTGTTATGCGCTAGGATCTGGGAAAAAAATGTGTCCTCACATGTCAACAGAAAATTCCCCATTGGTCGTGGCAAGTATGTGTAAATAAAAATAAAAAGAGGGGACAACCAGCGTGAGCCAGCCTTCCTTGCCATTATTAGATAGTGAGGTCCTGATCCCTTGTTATCATCTCTAGGCATTTTCCTTGAGGTCGTCCGAGAGGTCGTCCTAGGCGTTGTCCGAAAGGTTGTACTGGAAGTCGTCCTTGAGGTCGTCCGAGAGGTCGTCCTAGGCATCGTCCTCTAGGCGTCGTCCGAGAGGTTGTCCTGGAAGTCGTTCTTGAGGTCGTCCTAGCCGTTCTCGAGGTTGTCCTAGTTGTCCTTGAGGTCATCCAAGAGGTCGTCGTCTTAGAAGTCATCCTTGAGGTTGTCCTAGAAGTCGTCCTTGAGGTCATCCGAGAGGTTGTCTTAGGCGTCGTCCTTGAGGTCGTCTTCTAGGTGTCATCCTTGAGGTTGTCCTTGACTTCGTCCTCGAGGTCGTCCTAGAAGTCCTTGAGGTCGTCTTAGACGTCGTCTTCTAGGAATCGTAATTGAGGTTCACGTGAAGAGGATGGGCTCTAAAATTTTTTATGGTGTCTTCGTTTACGCGGTTGGTGCGTGTTTCAACACCGTTTTTTTTATGTGCGTTCATTTTTGCGTGGTAGCAACAGGCGTGCTGAAAGCGAGCCGCGGGCTGGGCCTTATTGCAAGTACCGCGGCCAGCCATGGGCCTGTCGAAAGACCTCCACTGGCCGCGGTTCGGAGAACCCTGCTGTAGAGCATGATGTGGGGACACTATATGGTTAATGGATGACTACAGAGTTGCCTGTATGCTGAGAAAAACAATGTCTGACCAAAACCGGAGGACCAGCATGAGGGAAATGTGCCATCAGGGTTTCCTTGCAACTTGTGGTTTTTTTTCCTTTTTTTTTCACATCTGGTTTTTACGATTAATAAATATTGGGCTTGAGATTTTTAATTTCTCTTCTCTCAAGAAGGTAGGGTGAGGGAAAGGAAGGCTGGGGAAGAAGAATTAGATGGGACGCTGGAGAGGACGGGGGAAACCTAATCCTCTCTCCAGTGTTCTGTCTGCTTCCTCCTCCCCGGCCTTCCTTCTTGAGTTGCTTTGAGGCTGTTTATTCCTTCTATTATATTCAGAGTTCCGCATTGTTTTTGGACGTGACCAAGCCAAGCCAAGAAACGCCCAATTTCGAGGCGTAAACACCGAATTTACTCGCATAAGAAAAGCACTCGCACGACAAATATGCCCCCCAACAATCATTATTATTCAAACTTTTTTTTTTTTTAGCACATAATGAGCGCGTTTTAAATTTTTTATTTTACGAGTCTCGAATGGCGTCCAACAGGCCTTTCCACTTTTCCTGTGACGTCACGCCACAGGCCCGGCCGGCCAACGTCTGGTCTATTCTTCGGTCGTTCGGCAATGGCAGGGGAGACCATGGTATTGTGCATTTCCTCGAATTCATATTTCTGTTTGAGGTGATTTCCTGACCGAACCAGGGACGATCTGTACGCGACAGTGTGCACTGCGATGTGAACTGTTAGGAAAAGAAACTTGGGCCCCCGGATGCCTGCACTGAAAGGAATTTGAGATCGGGATAGGTAGGAAATGGTTTCGATGAGGCCTCGTTGTGTTGGACTGGCAGACGGTGATTTTACTTGACAACTGCGCTACCGTTTAGTTCTGTGTAATCCATGTAATCCTAACTCGTAGAGTTTTACTCAAAGGCACGCACTTGTTCGCTGATTCCTTAACTGGCTTGGGTCTAGTGTTAGAACCGTGCTGAGCACGAGAGCTTTTTTAAAGACACATATGCAAAGGAAAAAAGCTTTTTTTTTTTCAGCGGAGCTGTTTAGGGCTAGGTTTCCCAGGATCGTGTCCGTGTATGTCGACACAAACCTACCTGGACAGCTACCACCATCTATAATCGACGGTGGCAAGCACACAACCAGTATAGTTTTCGCCGTCGCTCGTAGATGGCGGCAACCTTTCCAGCTATAATAGAAGAATGGATAGTTGGGTGCGTTGGTGGGAATTCATTGTAGGAAACAGCGCAAAAAACGAACGACGACGAAGAAGAAGCACACAGTGTATCGAGTACAGTAGCAAAATGATTTGTTGGCCTAGTTGGTTAAACATTACGAAAAATAAAAAAGTGCAAAAGGCAAGGACAAGAGGGAGACAACACAGGACAAGCGCTTACTCGCAACTGACGTATTAATTCGGAAGATGAGGAAGATGAAGAACCCTAACGTTAAATGTTAGAAATATTTATGAGAAAGGAGTGAAAGGATCTGAAAAGACTGAGAATTGAAAAAGAAAAAAGAAAGAAAGAAAGGAAATTTCTTTCTTTCTTTATAAATGTTTCTAACATTTAACGTTAGGGTTCTTCATCTTCCTCATCTTCCGAATTAAAACGTCAGTTGCAAGTAAGCGCTTGTCCTGTGTTGTCTCCCTCTTGTCCTTGTCCTTTGCGCTTTTTTATTTTTCGTATCGAGTACAGCTCCACTGGTCTCCCTTCTTCACGAGAGTGGAAAGGCTGAACGATTTTAAACAGCCTAGATGGAAAAAGAATGTTTTAAAACTAATTTACAACGAAGAAAAAAATTTTAGAGCTATATTTACGGTGCAAAACAAATTTGTAATGCGCCCGTGACACAAACCTACCTGGACAGCTACCGCCATCTATAATCGACGGCGGCAAGCACACAACCAGTATGGTGTCCGCCGTCGCTCGTAGATGGCGGCAACCTTTCCAGCTATCATGGAAGAATGGATAGTTGGGTGCGTTGGTGGGAATTCATTGTAGGAAACAGCGCAAAAAATGGACGACGACGAAGAAGAAGCACACAGTGTATCGAGTACAGCTCCGCTGGTCTTCCTTCTTCACGAGAGTGGAAAGGCTGAGCGTTTTTAAACAGCCTAGATGAAAAAAGAATGTTATAAAATGAATTTACAACGAAGAAAAAAAAATTTTGAGCTATATTTACGATGCAAAACGAATTTGTAATGCACCCGCAACAGCCGCCGGGGGTCACGTGGTAGACCTGTGCTCTGTCGCGCGGTGCTGCTGCCGCCTCAAAGTCGCGCCGCTGCTGCACGCTGAGTGTAGTGCGCCGCCGTTTCAACGTGTTTCTCCACGCCGCCGCCACCGTCATCTGACCGGTGCACAGGTCTATCACGTCTGCTTGCGCTTTTTGAGTAGCTTCGTTTGGGCTCTAAAACTTACTTATTACTCTTCGTTTCTTTCTGCACTTGAAACAAAGATGAAAAAGTAACTTTTAGAGACCACAGGAAACTTCTGAAAGAACGCAAGCACAACGTAACAAATAGCAACCACTTTTCCATGGCGCCCGCGGACGCCAACTGCAAATTCGTTTAGCGCCGTAAATATAGCTTTAAAAATATTTATTTTTCGTTGTAAATTCGTTTTATGACTTCCAACCAGGCTGTTTAAAAAAAATGAATCTTTCCTTTGCATGTGTCTTTTAAGAGGAGAGGACGACGAATTCCCGCGGAACATGCAACGATCTGGACGTTCTAAGTTCTGCATGCGTATGAAATGCCTTATGACCGCATATTTGACAAATTTGACGACGTAATTCATGACGGGTGAACAGCGTGGGCGACCAGGCTAGAACTTGCCCGGCGGCGAGCCAAGCCGGTGCGACCAGAGAGGCCGGACACATCTGTTGTCGTCACTCTGATGTGGAGAGGAGGTATTAGAGAGGCCTGTCAGTCGAGGTGGTGTCAGTCCAACTCGGCCAGCCACCAAGCCAATTTCTTTTTGCCTTCATGCGATGAAGCCAAGTCAGGTCAGGCCAAGTGTGGCAGTAAATGCATGCGTAATGGCTGCAAGTGGGAAGTTGCGAGAGTGATCAACAGTGAAACCGAGTGACGCGCACAGCTAACAAAGCTGCGGTCAAAGAATTGCCCAGTGCCCGGAGGCACTTCGTTCGTTAGTTGCATCGATGGGGACAAATATGCCGTCTACTGTTGTCCGCTTTCGGACAGTGAAATTGTCAAAGTGGTTATGCCTAGGAACGGTCGTGTTGCTTTTTGTGTCAAGTGAGCTTCGTACGGCACTTTTTCTTGAGCAAAAAGAATGCCGAAGGTGCCCTAAAAACGTTAGCAATTTATAGAGCATGGTTACCGTGCCACACTTACGACCAGCCATGGGTGCACTCCTGTTCACTGGAGACACATTACCCTGCTGCTTCAGAATGGTGACTGAGATGACACTTGTGCAAAGTGTTTAAATGCACAAAACTTTACCCCGCATAATGAACGCACCCTCCAAATATCGGTCAATTTTTCAGGGTAAAAAGCGTGTTTGTTACGCGAGTAAATATGGTATTTGTCTCTAGTAGTTATGTCATTATAGGCAGTGTTTGTGTGACAGGCTAGATGTACACAAGGATAAGTGGGAAACACATACAAACACATCATTGTCCCTTGTCCTTGTTCTTTGTCCACTTTTCTCTTTATCCTTTTTGCACTGTTTCTTTTACCCTCGTCGTGCGTGCACTGACTCGCCCAACTACACACCTTGCTAGATAGCAAACCTCTGTTGGAGGTGTTTCAAAGTAAAGTATGGCCTTGTCTTGACGAGACGAGATGAAGCAAATCTAGTCCGTACAGAGACCTTCTGTGGAGAAAGGGCAACCCATTTTCTAGTGACTAGGGTAGGTGTTCACGCTGCAGTCACCTTTGTTGATCCGAGCGTGCATGACGACGTCTTGGACAGCGTGACGTTTGCTGTCGCAGGATTCCTCCGTCGTTGGCGTGCGGTCCGTTCCAGCGGTTTGGGGCCACCTGGGACGTGGTGCGGTTCACGGTGCGCTCCTGGGGTTGGCCCCTGGTGGACATCGTCAACTTCTTCACCAGCGTCGCCTTTGCTGTTCCTGCCGTGGTGGTCCTGGCGTGAGTGCTCGTGTTGTTGGCTAAGCACGGGCGCGGTCCTAAAGGGGCACTAGTCCGAAATTTTCCATTTACTGTCGCAACTCAATTCACGGGCTCTAAGCACCCTAGAAACCCAAGATTGCATCGATGGGACGACTTCCCCATCAAAAGCCAAATCAAAGGTTGCGACGCGTCCCTTTTTCCGCGATTCGGCGCAGAAACCAGAGGGTGTCGTTGGACGTGCGACGGCCAATCGCGAGCGCTCGCTTCTCGTGCGTGATCGGCACACATTTGAAAGTGAGTGTGCCACCGGTCGGCCCCCCCGCTGCACGGGAAGTGATCGCAAGCAATTGGCTCCCACACGTGCGACTGAGCCATCTGGTTTCTGCGCCGAATCGCAGAAAAGGGGGTGTGTCAGGATTTTCCATCTAGTTTTTGTTAGGGAAATTGGCCGCTCTTCAGTGCAATCTCTGATGTTCTAGAATGCTTAGAGCAGGGGTGCACAACTAAAAATTTAGGCGGGCCAAAATTGGTTTATTGAAAACTGTTTCGGGCCGCACCTAGTGCGACGTGTTGCACATTTTGGCTGCAGTCAGGCTTCCGATATCATGTGTCATCTCACTCGTTGCCGTCGTCAGCACATCTCGCAATGTCATGTCCATCATGGAAGATAGAGGGCGGCTCTTGTTGAGAGTCATCAGTGAAAAGGTTTGCTCACAGACATACTTGCTCCCGAAACGTGACGACTATTTTTTAGGCGTGGCCCACCAGGTTTCCGTACTTGTTCTTGTCCAGGCTTTTGTAAAACTCGTGCAGCTGAAATTCGAGATGAATAGTCTTCAGCGCCGGTGGACACTGGAGGTCGATAAGTTCCAATTTCATTGTCGGATCACAGTCCTCCAATCCGATGATGCGACCCCTAACTACCCTAACAAAAAGGGAGGGGGCTGATAGCGTCCGTGGTGAAAGAGGGAAGGGATCTGTTGAGATAGAGCAACAAGTTTTCGCGTTCCATGTACAGACATGTTGAGACAGATCCACACCATGGACAGGGACAGCTGCACATGCTGTTTTATTGTTCTCTGTGGGATTAGTGAAGAGGGAAAATTTCAGTTGAGAAATTGTAGTTACTTCGCCGAAGACAGAGAAGTAGGTCAGAGGGTTTCACTGCTGCTTGCCAAGCGGAGCGGGCGCTCAATGGATAGAATGGCATAGTAAGCGAATTTCTGTGCTGAGCCAGGACGCGGGCCGCTAGAAAAGCGCTCGTGGGCCACATGCGGCCCGCGGGCCGTATGTTGTGCATCCCTGGCTTAGAGCCTGTAAATTCGAGCAGCCTGATGGAGAATAGTCATAAAAAATATTTAGAATGAGAAAAAAAAAATGTAGCTATATTTACGGCGCGAAACAATCTGTAGTTGGCGTCCGCGGGCACCCACAGGTCTACGTGACTACTGGCGTGTGACTAGTAGTCACGTAGACCTGTGCGCCGTTGCGCTGCGCCGCCACCTCAAGTTACGTTGGAGCCGTTCAGCGCCGCTGCTGAAAACCCCAGAACCCCCACATCCATGCCACATACTGATCATGACACGCTGCCAGCTGAACGAGTTTTTTTTTTTTGCTTTATAGAAACTCAGCTTTTCGACGTCACACCACTGTGGTGGCGCTGCTGTCAGCAGTGTGCATGCGCAGACGCGTCACTTCTTCCGAATTCGGTTTCTGCGCATGCGCAATGCCCACACCTGGTATGGGCAAAGCGGACTTGTCTGTGAACAGTGAGTTGGTGTATATGCGCAAAGTAATTTAAGATATTGTTTCAAACAACAAAAAAAAAACTTCACAAGTCGTGTTTAGTCAAAAAAAAAAATTCAGAAAAAAAACTTTGAGCTTTTCCACTCTGGTGAAGAAGGAAGACCAGCAAAGCTGTATTATAATAGGGGAAATGAATAACATAGAAGTTTGGGCTAGTTGGTAAGTTGACATGATAAAAACAAAACAGCACAAAGACAAGGACGAAGTAAAAAAAACCACAGGACACAGCGCTGTGTCCTGTGGTTTGTTCTACTTCGTCCTTGTCTTTGCGCTGTTTTGTTTTTATCATGGGGGAATGAAGTAATGGCCGGCCGCAAGTTGTCAAGCCAGAGGTGAAAGGCTGCCGCAATCTATGAGCGTCGGTGCAACCAGACACCCGGCAAACACAACACTGTGGACAGCTACCACCATCTATGAGCGACGGCAGCAATCGGAGTGTTGTGCCGACATTTCTTTGCGGACAGACACGATCCTGGGGAAACTAGCGCTTAACAGCTCCCCTGTAAAAGTTATTGCTATTATTTAGAGACCTTTCTCCAGACGGCCACCTGGAGAAGAGAACACTCCAGCACGTCGCTGCCATCACTTTCTGACCGGCGCACAGGTCTATCATGTGGTGCTTGCGCTCTTTTGGGAGCTTCCCATAAGTTCTAAAAGTTAGTCGAATCTCGTTAATTCATACTCTCTTAATTCAAACTTGTGGATAATTCAAACTAACATGCAGGCCCCATCCTATGCGTCTCGATGAGGAGATACTTCTGATAATTCAAACTTTGCTTTATTCAAACAAATTTTCGGTCCCCTTCGATTTTGAATTAACGAGATTTGACTGTACTTATTAATCTTCAATCTTTTGTTTCACTTGAAGGGCAACTCCGCTCAATTCCAAAAATTATAGGCTTACATGTGATTCCATTTCGCAAAGCACTACTAAGCAGCCCTACGTCTTCAGACTCACGAAATGTGGAATATTATTTCTGTAATTTTAGTTTAAACATCAGCAGATACCGAAACCGAAACTCGGTTGCAACAGGCAACATTGATCTCGTGTCGTCAGAGTCATGTCCACGTCACGTCGAACCACGTGATCCAAAAGGTCACGTGATCCTCCATGCGACGGCAGGCGAACGTAGAGCCAAGCGCAAGTGTCGTCTGCCCTGCAATTTTCACCAGTGAAGTTTGCTACAACATCCAACAACATCTGCACCACTGCGGCCCCAGCCTACGCTTCGGGTTGCAATCTCGACCGAGGTACCCGCAATTTGTTGCGGGCTTATTGCCTCGAAGGTGTCGTGTAACTGAGATCTCGGTTACGTGTCACAAGATCTTCAGGTGGTCCAAATTAATCGTCAGGCCTCCGCTTGGGCATGCTAGATGCCCTTCGTAGGTCTGGCACATAAAGCTCCAACTTCACATTTATTTTACCGAAAAAAGCTGAGCCTTCACGCCTGGTCATATATGCCCGTTCACTGGGAAACGCCCGGCAAGTAGTGCGACCGACGCGGTGGTCGTTTGACCGTGCATGTGTCTCCTGCTTCAGTAGCCTGAATTGTGTACCTTTATGAAGCTGTACGGCAGACTACACGTTTATTGTCAATAGCAAAATAGTCAGCGAAAATAATCAATGACGTGATAAGTATGCTCCAGCACACATTCCCTTAGTTTCAGAGCAGAGCTGGTCTTTTCACGCACGTTTTGCTATTTAGCTGGTAACAGCAATTTAGTTAGTGTGATGAGCTCAACCAATCGGAACAGATCATTGTTCTGCGATTTGGTGACAACGGCTTCCCGGAGCCCCACCGGCACAGGATGTTCGTCCGTACATTCAGAGGCGCACTGTTGTGTGGAGACTTGTGAAAGACAAACTCCCCGGCTGGTCAACTGGTAGTTCGAGCAGGCAGCTGCACACCTGTACGCCTGTACCGGAAACAAAACATTGTTCTTAAACTACAACAGCGGCGGGATGAAATGCACTGCCCTCAGTTCCCAGCTCTCGGCTGGCGCGCAGGGCAGCGCAAACTAGCACATCCGGGTTATGGTGGTCACGTGGACGCCATATAGCCAACACCGGGAGGAGGAACTCATGACGTCATCGTTCAGTTTTGCTCCGAGAAGCAAAAACAAACAAAATGTGAGAATGGCGTAGATATGCCTCTGACGTAGTGGCTCAATGTTGGCTGCCCCAACACCGTGGCACCTCACGTCACACGCCAGAGTTGGCAGATTTTGGTGACTTGGCTCATTTGAAAGTTTGCTGGCCAGTTTATTAAATATATAGACAGAATAAGATCATAATATTTGACATCTGGTTTTCCTAGATGATACTGAAAAGGGCTGCATAGTTTTCTCTATATTAAAATGAAGCGGAGTTGCTCTTTAAAACGAAGATTAATAAGTAACATTTAGAGTCAATAGGAAGCTCCCGAAAGAGCGCAAGCACCATGTGACTATAGTAGCCAGTCACGTGACTCTAATAGCCACTTTTCCGTGGGCGCCAACTACAAATTCGTTTCGCACCGGAAGTAATGTTCTAGACTTCTTTTTTTTTTTGTAAATATATTTTACATTTTTTTTTTCTATCTAAACTGTTAAAAAAAATATTTTTTTGCATATGTTTTTTTAAATAAAGGCTGATTCATACATTTGCTTCCGACTGTTACCAACCACGTTGCGACTGCTTGACGCTGCTTACGACGTGATGACACACTTGTGCAGCCTATCGGATAGCCCTGGAACGCTTTCGACATACATATATCTCCTCATTTTCTATGAATCGTTCTTTTGTCGTGGGCCTGAAACACTTTAGACAACAATGTGAGCGACCATTCTTCACAGATGGTCCGTAGATTTGATCTTGCAGATACTGCAAAACCTTCGGCCTAGCTATACGCTGATCAAAGCTGTTCTAGGTCTACCTTATAAATGGCGCCAGTGTGTCCTCCAGTCTTCTTTTGTCGTAAGTGGCCACATGCAGTTACAACGTAGCCCATCTCACTCAAATGCAAATCTGTGCATTCAGCCTTCAGATGTGTCCGTTCCGGAACCTACCCCGATTTCTACCCCATACTTGGTGTCGACCATTTTGTGCTACATTATCGAGGCTGGCATAGCTTCTACGGGGCACTAATGCCGTCAAAACTACCTGTGCAAACGCTCGGCCTCATTTGCAGCCTTCTTTACACGAGATTGCACGCGATTGAGATGCAGGAGGACGCCACGCGCTAGTGCGATGGTTTGGGGCTGCAGCACTGCGGAAGATAACACTAAGTCTCAATGGCGTAGCACGAAATAGTTTATGCAAGGTGTGGTAAACTTGTCGTAGGGTAGGTGTCACTGACTGGGGTTAGGCGAACACACTTTTGAAGAAACTAGAGGTTTTAATACCAGGGTGACTAGTGACCGGGAAAACCGGAAATTGTCAGGGGAATTTTAATTACCGGGAAAAATCAGGGAATTGTCAGGGATATTGTCAAAAAGCGAGCCCAGTCAGGGAAAATGAGCCAGAAATGCCATCGAGTGCCCTGAGCAGAGACTTGAGAACTTGGGGCAGAAAAATAGGCACAAAATTCTGCTTAAGAGTGGAGCGCGGGCTCTGCTTACCCGATGGAAAGGGAACAGCCGACATATCCAGTCCAAGCCTTGGATTCGATTGAGGGTGCCAAGCCTAAAGACGACAGTATACGAAAGAGTGCATCTGGCGGCCATGCTGCCATTGGGTTATTGACGTGTGTAATTGAGCGTCGTGTTTTCATCGTGTTTCCGGAAGCGGCCTCTTCACTGACGATGTCGGCGGCAAGCAAGTGTTGGTTTAATCCAGACTGGACGAACCCGAATATTTCGGAATATGCAAGTTAGATTAAGCCCGTGCAAAATGATCCTCACAGTGCTCAATGCTCAATGCCTTGTGTTGTAATGGTCTTATATATTTAACCGCCTCTACAGTGGCCAGGGAATTTCACCTAAAATGTTCAGGGAAAACCTGGAAAAGTCAGGGAATTTCAGGATAATAATTTGCTAGACACCCTGTAATACTCGCTTTAATTTCGCTTAACTTTTTTCGTTGGCCTATGCTTGTTTGTGGCAGACGAACTGCGGGTCTTCGTTTACGTTAGCAGACGACTCGCATGTCTGGGGCTGTGACGATCTCAGCTCTTGGTGTTCGCCGTCCTCGTCATCCTTGCTGCAGGATCACCGTGTACTACTACTGGTCCGTGTCGGCAGCCCACGTTCACATGGAAAAGGCACTCAAGGACAAGCTCGTGCTTGAAGGAAAGGACAAGCAGTTCCTCCTGGCGAGGATCACAGAAGTGGCACGGCAGCAAACTGTGCCACATCCGTCCTAGAGGGGGTCATCTCGCGCATTGCGGAACATTGCATGCGTGTTTATTTATTTGCATCTTGACGCACTGCCAGCTCGGCGTTGTATAGACGTTTTCGGATGTGGATCTCCTCATAGACTGCCTAACGAAAAAGGTCTAAAGCCGTATCCGAACGCCATAGTGGCAGGGCCACAAGAGGATGCTCTCATCTGCTAGCTTGGTTTTCGTTGTGTAAATCTCGCAGCTCAATGGTTGCGTTTCAGGGAGTCATTGCAGTTGTGCAGTGTCGGCTCAGTTTTTGTACGAACACGAACCCTTGTGTATTTGTGGCTGTTCCCACATGTTGTGTGTAAGGATATTGACAAAGGGAGTGCCTTAGGTTGTGCTTGTTCGGTTATAAATGCCAACATTCGTGTGAACCAGTGCTTTGTAAGATAAAGCCTGTTTAAACATTCTTCTAAAATGTTGGTGTACTAACTGGATCTTACTAGAGTGCTATTGTGCTTGTGCACATAGCCCACAGTGCCCCATCTTGTCTGCTACCAGGGATTAAGTTCCCCCTTTAAAAACTATTTCCCTCATCGAGTCTTTCTTTTGGGGATTATTTCCAACATATAGGGATCATGTCCCTCCCCTGGGGATTGTCCTTCCTCTCTCCTTCACTCTTCTCTCCCAAATACTCTCCACCTCTAAGTGGAGAGTGTGCTCTGATTGGCTGAGCTTTGTCCTTCTCTCCTAGTCTCTTCTTTCCCTCCTTTGCTACCCTCACTCTTTGGGAGAGGGGAGTATTCTATAATGGTCTTCTGCCTTGCAGAAAAATGGTTTTACTTGTCTACCACTTTTTGGGGCACTGAAGACTGTACCTGTGTCTTGCACTTCGGAACAATCCAAGTGTGAACAAGTGAGCTAAGAAAATGATTTGATTTATAAAAATGGAGTGACTAAATATTATACATTCATTTTGTTTTTAAGTTGTGTTGAACAACATTCACCACATGTAGAGCAATACCACTCAAAGGCCTTGCCATAAAGCAACTGCCACATTGTTAACAGGAGATGTTGCGAAAAAGAAGAGAAATAAAAATAATAAGTAGATGTAGATACAGTAGCTGAACCCTCGGAATTGGGTGGCCGCTTGCTTTGCCTGGCCATGTATATGACCACAGCGATGCCGTTTTATGGCTCGGCGCAAGGAGAAAAGTCCAGACATACGCTGTCGGATTGAAGCCTTTATTGTATCATCTGGCCTCGTCAAATACAAGGAAGCAATAAGAAAACTGCATATATATATGTACATATCAGAACAAATGCTGCGTGATGGGCACCAAGTAAACTGCCATATCTCAGCATATAAGCAGTATTATTTAAATGGGTCATTCGGGACAAGGGGTATAACATCAAGGCAACCTGTAACATTGCATGTTGCATGCCCATGAAATCGGGTTTTATTATAGTGTTCACACATGTATGTGTGTCTCGGTATATAGTATATATATTTATGTCTGTACATTGGTGATATGCTATTAGGTAAAGGTAACTTGTAAACCTTTTTAAAAAGTATGACACAAGGCACAGATGAGATCTGACGACTCGAAGCACGTGTCTTCTATTTCTGTGAGGGGAACATGCAGAGTATGAAATCGTATAATCCGTAAAGCGAAAGGCAATCGTGCGTGGATATGGGGGGAATGCGCATTGTACATTTGTGGGTGAAGGTTTACCACAGGCAAAAGATTGCAGTGCTGTGCTTGTATGGTAAAAAGGTGGGGGAAATAGTATGGCACTCGCTACAGGCAAAATTGACTTGAGAGTGTGCGTGGCAATTGCAGAACACTATAACGCTACAAGTATATAGCTACCTTGGAAAAAAATGGTTGCAGAACTTCAATCACTTGCATTAGAGAGGATGCGAGGGGATGCTGGCGTGTGTATGCATATTGCTGTGGCGATAGTGCATAATGTACGCTAACTTATGTTCAAGTTTTGGTCTGTTTGTATCTTTTTTTTTTCGTTTGCGCTGCGGGTTGCAATAGACGATCCTGTAAGCTACAAGCGCGCAACCAAGTCTAGTTTGTTCATACTCGTGTGTTCTCACTTGCAACTGATACATTTCCTAGGCTAGCCTTGAAATAAATCAACAAGTAAACGGCGATGCACGGCTCGCGTGACCTTACGTTTTGCATAGAGATCGTCCTCCCTTACAGCACCTTACAGCACCTCCTCTCTGCCGGAGGTGCTGTAATCACGTTTTTTTTTTTTCTGTTGATATGGATTTATTAAGAAACTTTAATTACAATTAGCAGACTACCCATAGACCATTGCGTCTTTGCAACAAATAACTAGTTTGTTTCAATGGTAAAGCAAAGCAAGTAAAAACACTTTTCTCTAAAGATTGTTTTTTAAAGGCAGTTTCCATATGATGTCAGTAAACTTAAAAAACTCTTAACTCTTTCAAATTGAGGTGTCTTATAGGTGGGATCGATTTGTAATGGCACCTTTTAGTTGGAAACTAGTATCATTATCTGTTGCAGTTAACATAGGCGTTTTACTAAGTAAACACCCCAAATTCTTCTCTTTCATGAGCATGTTCCCAAACAAGCCACAATTCTGTACCATTTGTATACTCCAAGTTATTGCGCAGGACCCAGTTAAAAACCCGTCATAGGTTTCTCCATTACATTTATGAGCCATAACGCCTAATGGAAACAGTGTAGAACCATGCTGTGGAAACACATGCAGTTCCTATCCCTAAGAATCTTCCCATTCGGTCACTTGTGGTGTGCATTTGGACTTGGTGGCAAGAACCATGAAAGTAGTAATTAGTACTGTGCGAATATTCGAATAGTAGTTTAGAATATTATGCTATTCGATTCGAGAGCAGTTGTAATATTCGTGCCTTTTCAAGTGTTGGCGACCTCGAGTTGCGTGTTTGTTTACTGTCTAAAAATACGCAAGAAACAATTTCTAAAATCAAAAATATACTCACACGTTCGGCAAATTAAATGGTACAAATATTATGGTGGGAGCTCTCAAATATATTCACCGTAGTCATTTCATCAACTTCGTTTAAAAATGGGCAAAAGAAACCAATCAATGAGCTCCAGCAACGCCTGCGCCATCTTTGCCTATCTTGGCGCCCTGTATTCCAGTAAACAAGTCATACATGAATTAATTAGGGTCTCATTCTCACAAATCAGCCCACTTAATAATTGCACGTCTGCAATAATTATCTTGCATGCCACTTTGCGGCCAAGATTTATGAACAGCAAGTATTCAACATTCAATTCGAAAATATTCTGCCAAAATCGTTATTCGCCTCGAATTTGATTCGAAATCAAAATTCACTATTCGCACAGCCCTAGTAGTAATCTCTTGGAGATGCCCTCTGTAAACCTTTTTGTAGGGTTCTTGTCCCTCTAAAAGTTCTCCTTCAGAGGTTTTCTTACCATCTACTGCCTGATGGTAAGATGTTATCCTGATGGTCTCCTGGAGGCTGTTTGGGGTTTTTCGTCAGCCTCTGCTCTCTATGCCTGGTTGTTTTCGTGGGGGTTCTTTCAGAAGTCTGGCTCCCTGGGAGGTTCCTTTTTAGTGTTTTGTGAGATTCTATAGATATAGAACGTTTCTCTTAGAGTTCTTTGAGGTTATTCAGAAGTTTCATATGAATTATTTTACTCTCCATGGGGTCAGCTTGAGAGTTCTTTGATGGTCCTTGGGAAGTTCATTTTAGAGTTCTTGAGGTCCTTCAAGAGGTATGTTTTAGTGGAGATTCATTTTAGAGTTCCTTGATGTTCTCCAAGAGCATTGTTTTAGAGTTCCTTGTGGCTTTCCAGAAGGCTATTTTTTTAGTGTCTTGCAGTTCTACAAGGGCATTATATTACTCTTTGTGGCTTTCTGTGAGGTTTTTATTTGAGTTTCTCGAGAAGGTTTATTTCACTCATTTGAGACTCTAGGAGCTTACTTTTAGAGTTCCTTGATGCTCCCTGAGAGGGTTTTTCAGGCTTTGAGGTTTTCCAAAAGGTTCCTTTGACTTCTTTGAAACTCTCCAGGAGGTTAATTTTAGTGTTCTTTGAAACTCTGTGAGGAGTATTTTTAGGGTTCTTGAAGGTTTTCCCAAGAGGTTCCTTTTAGGTCTTTGAGACTACACTCGATGTTTTTATTATTTTTTAATTTTTTTTTTATTATCTCCAGAAAATATTTTAGTGTTCTTAGAGGTTCTCCAGGATGTTCGTTTTAGGACTTCAATACTTTCCAGAAGATTCAATAGGGAGTTCCCTGGTGCTTTTGTAGTTTTAAATTGTAGTCCCTTGCAGCTCTCCTGGAGGTTTATTTTAGAGTTCTTTATGTCAGATTCCGCGACATGGTGCTTGAGGCTGTCCATGAAGCGGCCGGTATCTCGGAAGAGCGTGGGCTTTAGAGATGTTCATTCTGGAGAAATTGCTACTATGTTTGCACTACTTGGAAAATTTGCTAGGGTTTAAAACTTTCTTATGGGCTTGTGTGTGGCCATGTGTGGTGAATTGATCTCCGATTTAAAATTCTGTTTCCGCTTTGACATCGCACAATTCGGAAGTCGAGAAAGCTTACTTTGTCGGAGCACCAGTTTTTAGAGCACCAATGATGAAAAAGGTGTCTTATTAAGGCAAGCGTTACTCTCGCTTGTGTTATGATGACATCAATGATTTTTCTTGTTTATTATCCACTTTAAAAAGGATATGTACTAATTTTTAGAGCGCAGCTCTTAGGCGCCTGTTTCCGGCTTGAGCGGCGTAGCCGTCGGCGTAGCCGTGCGGTTCGTTATGGGTAAATTTCCCCGCTAAATCTAGCGGAAAAAATTTCACCGCTAAATCTAGCGGAAAAAATATCCCCGCCAAATCTAGCGGAAAAATTTCCCCGCTAAATCTAGCGGAAAAATTTCCCCGCTAAATTTAGCGGAAAACTTTCCCCGCTAAATCTACCAGAAAAATTTCCCCGCTAAATTAAGCGGAAAAAATTCCCCGCTAAATCTAGCGAGAAAATTTCTCGGGGTCATGTGACACCCCCAGGTCACGTGACCCCCCACGTGATTTGGGGGGTCACGTGTTTCAGGGGGGGGGGGGTCACGTGACCTTTGTGGCCTTGGCTGCTCCTCCTCAAGAGCTGCGCTCTAATTCGGCGTTACGGGGAGTTGTAAACGGCTTTCATTTTTTGGGTGTATACTTTTTAACAACTGACGTCTTGCACAAACTGGCGGGAGCCACTGAGACCGAAACTAATAATGCTGTGAATCAGAGGCAGGTATGTGAGACGTCACCCCCAAAGTTTGTGCGGGTCCGGAGGCTCGTTTCTTTTCACTTCCGCTGTCAGGCGGGGTACCATCAGTACGGTAGGTCCCTAGACTTTTAACCGTGCCCGTAAAATGAAACGTCGAAATTCGCTTCGGTCTTCCTTTTTATCAATACTCTTTTTGGTGAACTTTGTGCCTTAGTAACGGGAGAGGGAGAGAGAAGGTGTCTCGGTGAAAAGTGGCGAAAGGCTCGAGAAGCCTGCCAAGGAACAGTCGGTGAAGTTGCGTGACACCGATGTCGTGCCGCGATTGGTCCCTTTCCAGGAGTGCACCATATGCAGGATGTCTGTATCCCAGAGGGAGGGCGCCCAAGTTGTCCGTTTGGGACAACTGCCGCCGGTCCTTAAAAACGAACGTCCCTAAAACCTACACTATGCAACGTCGTTTTGTGGGCTCAGTTTGCAGTAGGGATCCGGTTTTACGTGCATAGGAAACGAAACAACATGCAGCGTCACTTGGCAGCCAGGTGAGCCATCGAGTCGCCTCGCGCAAACATCTCCGCCTATCGAAAAAGTTTCCGCTGGTCTGTTTCGAAGGGAAGTTCTTGCAAAAAGGAGGCAATGTGATTATCACTTTAGTTGACGGTCGCTATACATGTGCGGGGACTCTGACATAAAACATCTCTGGACGCCACGTGAAAACGTCTCGCAATGATGTCCGTAGTCCCGTGGCGTGTTCCCGGGTGACAAGATTGTGCTTTCTGTTAATCTTCAGGTCTCTTTTTTCCGTCCTTAATGATTTCGAACCTAAGTTAAGACGGAGCCATTCATACTGCTATTATTGGGTGCAGGGCCGTACCCAGAAAAAAATTTCGGGGGGGGTTTTCGGGGACAACGGCGGCCATTTTGTCTGATTTTCGCCTATGAATCGTGCATCGGTGGCATATAATGAAGAGTTATAGCAAACCGAAGAACCGGTCCCGGTTTGGTACCCGGTAGCCGACCGGTGCCACTGCGCGTGCGCAGAGGTGGAGATTAAAATCGGCTGGCTGCAAGTGCACCGACCAGGGCCGTACCCAGAAAAAAATTTCGGGGGGGGTCAGAACCCCCTAACCCCCCCCCCTGGTTACGGCCCTGATTGGGTGGTGTTTTAAAGATGACAACGGTTTAACTTTTGGGTCGTCGAATCCGAGAGCGTGTCTAACGGGAAAGTCCCTTTTGGTTAGCGTGGTGGTGAATAGACTTGGCGAGAAGGAACTTCATCCCTTGGCCAAACTCTGAGTAAACCTTAATTCAAGGTGCTAGTTGCTTCAAACATATTCGGATCGGATGGTCTGGGAGCTGGCTGTGTTACGAGGCATTATTCGACTCTCCCTAGTGGCGATATAATCGCTGTGCACGCGCACTCGTCTGCTACACGTATCGGCGTATGGCTGATATTGATCACGTGATCACAGAGTTTGTTTGCACCATGCAGACGGCTTTCCGGTTTCTGTCTCTTCTTGGTGGGCGCCGAAAGCGTATCGTCTGCGAACAATCTGTCGAAAGTGGGAGGCTGGGGATGAGGGTATTGATTCGTAATGGCTGAGCATGATCGGGGGTCAAAAAGGCACAATGAAGTGTTGTTTTCGGACTTCCTCCTACCGTCGACGTCAGTCTTGGCCCATGGAGGACGCGGCCATCTGGACCAGCTTGCGTGTGGACCGCTTGCGACTGTTCCCGGACTGCCCGTTTCTGCGTGGACCGAAGGTTGGAGATAGGCGCATTTATATCGAGAGTGAATAAGGAAAATTTGGCGTTTACAAAAACAACTCGTTCAATATGTTTTGTTTTTTTTTAGAGCGAAGCTAGCTCTTAGGCGTTTTTTTCCGGCTTGAGCGGCGTCGCCGTCGGCGTAACCGTGGCGACGTTTCGGCACCGTGCCGAAACGTCCGCGCGGGGTCACGTGTCACCCCTTTCGGGGGGGGGGGGGGGGTGTCAGGGGGGTCACGTGACCCCCTGAGGGGGGTTGGTGACCCCCTGAGGTCACGAGAATCACGGGACCTTGCGGTTACGCCGACGCCGCTTGGAGGGAGGAGCAGCATGGTGAGGAGGAGGGGTATACCCTTTCCTCAGTACCCTTCCCTCCTCCTCCTCAAGAGCTGCGGTCTAATTCGGCGTTGCGGGGAGTTGTAAACGGCTTTCATTTTATTTTTATGTTGACACGATTGATTTGTGGAGTTAAATATGCATGCATGGTGAAGAATCCTGATGGGCTTAAAGAAAGCATGAGGCTGGCCATTTCAAATGCAAAGACAGCTACGAATGCTTAGAAACTAGCCGTTTTGAATGGAGCAACATTGAACCTGACTAAACAACTTGAATCAAATATTGTATTAAATCAAACTTGATGACACCTGTTGTGGAATGCCTAACTACTTTATTATAGAACTCAAGAAGGTAGGGCGAGGGAAACGAAGGCTAGGGAGAAACACGCGGAACGCTGGTGAGGAGAGGGAATTCCTCCTCCTCCAGCGTTTTGTCTTCTTCCTCCTCCCCGGCCTTCCTTTCCCTTGTCCTCCCTTTTGTGAACGTTAGGATTATCGAATTTTCCCAACCAATCTTTCGTTTTTGCAAGGATGCCGCAAAATAACGATCGAAGCTATCACTAAGTGTTGCACTCCGGGAGCAGTTTGCAAGCACTGGGCAGTAACGTTATTACCTTCGCCGAAAAATGCTGGGCGTAGCATGCGAACCGCCATTCTTTGCTTGGTTTAGAAGTCACAGTTTACGCTTGCGTTAGCAGACGAACCACAGTTGTTCACTTGGGTTACCGTCAACGAGCTTGAATGGCACGGTTTCCGCCATCTTGTCCGTTTGCCACATCACGGATCAGATGGCTACACCCAGAGCTGGGCAAGATCATGGTCAGCAGATTAAGCCATCTGGGGCTGTTTTCCAATCTTTCTCGAATAGATTCGAGTTGTTCCGGCAGGTCATGTCACGTGACAAGACAGATAGAGCAACTGGACGCGGGTAGGTTTTCGAACGTTAAGGTACAGAACCTTTACCCTAGAGTAAGATTGAGTAAATTTTGAAACATGACCCTGCTGACCGTGATCTGGCCAGTCTGATCTGCCCACCTCTGGGTGCAGCCATCTTGATGTTACATGATCACTAATGTGGCGAACGGACAATATGGCAGCAAATGGGGAGGTGCCATTTTCGACCACTTGCGCCGTGGCCGTGGCACCGCGGGTGAGGCCCTTGCCCTCACCCGCGGGTTTTATTTCACATTGTCCACACCTCTCTGTCATCTATTGGGCAGGAGATCGAACTATAGGGGGCGCTCTGACCCGTTTGTTTTCCCCACGCTCGGTGTTTACTCAACACAAGGCCTGTACACATGCCAACAGGCCTTATGGGCATGGCCATGTCATCTTCTACAATAGAGCGCGGGGCACAGTTTAATGTAAAACATACTAACAATCGACGAAGCGACGTTAAGTGCCGGATCTATCTTCTGAGAATGCGAGCTTGACCCACTTCGGCTTTTGTGCTAAGCTGGGATCGTGCATGCTGCATTGTTCATCCAGGCCGTCGTGGAAGCAAAAGAGCCCCTCCTCCCCCTCGCCGGAGAACACGAACTCCAGCCGAACGCTGACGCCGCGTTCGGTTATGTCGGCCGAGCGCTGCGTCATTGTATTTGTTGTCCCCATCCGTGTAGTTGATAAGTTAGCCGCTTGGGGCGTAACGGTCTGTCCTCCTCAATACGTTGTCGTCCTCCCCTTGTACATATCATCTCATAATCATCATCACTAGACGTGGCGCCGCGGGCCTCCGTGGTACAGGCTCGCTTTCCGCGGTGCCACGGCTCTCTTGAGCCAATAAAGATTATTATTATTATTACTACTACTGTTCTCAGTTTACTCAAGCTCGTTGGTTTACCATACAAATCACAGTTCTTTGTTTGGGTTACCATACAAACCGGAGCTCTTCGTTTGCAGCAAGCAATGAGCTAAGGCTCGCTATAGCCGCCGAATAGACTATGCGGATAAAAAATACTCACTGCTTGCCGGACTGGCGGTACTTGTCGATGTGCGTCCAGAGGCCAGAGAGCAGCGTGGAGACGTCGTCCAGTGCGTATTCTTCGACCATGTCCTGGACGGTCCTGCCGAGGGCGTCTTCGATGGCCAGGTTGGCGCCCCAGGACAATAGGGTCCGCACGCAGTCGGCGTAGTTGCTGCGCACAGGACTCGCGTATTAGCCGCGGCGTTCGACCTCCACGCGCGCTGCGGCAAGGAGCGGAACTACGGTCATCTCACTATGGCTTCCGAGATATTTTTCGCGCGTGGCTGCGCTTGTATTTTGAGCCTGATGACTGTATTATTTTTTTATATATATATATATTTTTTTTATAAACGGCCCACTTTGGCAAACGCTCGGAGAGTAGCCAGCGAAGAGTATATGTCACATCCGGCGCAATCGTGACGTAGTTTGTCTCGGGATGAGCAAACCTGCGCCGAGGCTGACGTCGTCAGGATGCCCTAGCCGTTCCAGCCACCGAAGCCGTGCTTTTGTACGAACTTTGAGTGACGCTTGTTAATCTATAATCACGTAGAGGGAGAATAGCAACGTCTGGGAGACACAAAAAAAAGAGTCCCGTTGAGTGGGGAGTTCCTCCCTCCCCTCATCTCTTGCGCTGGCCCTAGAGCTGTCGGGAGGACTTCAGGTTCAAAGCATGTATAGTTCTAGGCGAGACAGTTATCGTCACTACCTGTCAAGGTTCCCAGACGGGCATTACAAACGAGGCTTCAGCGAAATCCACGAGGTGCTCTTTGGTAATCATGTCATATAACACCCGAGACTGTGGTGGAAGAACTTGGGAACTTTTTAGTAGAAGGAACATACACAGAAGCTATCACCAGCTCGCCTGCACACTCACTGTCTTTTCACTTGCTCTTTGCTAATTGTCCAATTTGTTTTAAAATTCCTTTTCGTGTCTTTTTTTTTTTAACAAGATATTAATGTCCGACGTGATACTGCTCTTTTTAAAACGTACAGACCAAAAAATCAGCGCCAAAATTTCGTTGTAGTATCCCTTTAAACCAAATCAGAGTAACTGTGCAGTTACCCTAGCAGAGTAACTGTATAGACTCTGCTTGCGGAGCATATACATATATGCTTCGCAAGCAGAGTCTGTAAAGTTACTTTACAGTGTACGCTCTGCTTGCGAAGCCAGAGTATCCCGTTCAGGTTCTTTTCGCCGTCAATTCCGTATTGGCGAAGAAGCGTTCACGTGCGCCGAGCTGGATCCAAATTTCATGCGGGAAAGCGAACTCGCAGGAAAGTTTCGGGCAGTGCATGTTTCTCGCTTTGCGTTTGCGAAATATATATGCTACACTAAAATCGAACGGACTAGGGGCTCCCTTGACCCCATTGGAGACTATGTGTAGCCACTGGGTACAGCATTCTTTTGTAACAGAGCGATGCTTTACAACGCGTTTCTGAAGTCTGGGAAGCAGACGACTCGGAGCACGGCACATCCGAGCACCGCGGACCAGACAACAACGTGCAGCTACGGCTTGCGTAGGAACAAAGTTTTCGTCGGCTACTACAAATGACGGCCCTACGGAGCACGCGACGCTTCACATTTGCGCGGCCACGCCATCCGCTCCTCCTGCAGAAGCGACGGGCGCTTCCCGCAGTGTGGCCTTGAATCCAACATGGCTGCCCTGAAAGCGCCATTGCGATACTCTGCTCCGCAAGCGGAGCATATACAGTTATTGTAAACCAAACCAGAACCAATAATACAAAAAAAGAGAGCCACGAATGATCATCATCATTATCATAGGCGGAAAGTTTTCAATTTCCCGGGGGAGGGGAGGAGGACGGGTCCGCCCCCCCCCCCCCCCCACCCCCTCCCCCGGCAAATAATATCACAAACATTTTGTTTGTAATATTGCTGGAACAATGCTCACATGCGAGGTCCCACCTTAGTCCTCCGTGTCTCGAATGGGACGAAGACAGTGAGAACAGCACGCAAACTAACCAACGGTGCAGCGATAAAGAGCTAGTAAAACTGAAATTATAATGCAATTAAATGCACCTAGCTGTGTTTGGAGATTTATGTTTGTCCTTTGTCCCTCTTGTTCCCCTTCTCCAGGGATTATTTTCGTCATAAAACTGAAACTTCGTTTTCTACAATCGCTCGTACAAAGAGCAGAAAATAAAAAAAAGTCGTAGGCACGGTCGCGGAGAGCACGAGGAGTGAAACTCGCGTGACTTCCTGCGAACCCACTTTTAGTGACGTATGTCGATGCCTCCCCTCTGACCGCCCCGACACCTTGCGGTACACTGTTACGTCACAGTGCACTGGCGGGAACTTTGAATTGGGCCTCGTATTTCTATTTTTTATAAAAAAAGCTACGCACCTCTATAGTGAAACAATTTTTTTTGTAATGTCCTGACATGCCATTTCAACGCCTAGCATGAAAACAATTTTTTTTTTTTGGCGTGTCAGAGGCCCTTTAAAGGACCTTGGCAACGATATTCAATTGGAAGGTTTTTCACTCTACACGAGCTTACTGGCACACCTGGGACTCAAGGATACCCACACGCAACGCCACTGGCCAAGAAACTCCTTTGTTGCGGTGTAATTTCAAGGACAAAAGCGATCATTTTCATTCAATCTCTCCTTTGCAAAATTTGATGACGTAACGTGGGGATCGCAGTACACCCAAGTGACGATATTTGAATGCGGTTCATAGATTGGACCCGAGCATTGCGTGGGCACTCGACTTGGGCTCGTGATAATTGCTAGCTCGAGAAGCATTCGGGTAGTGACCCGTGTCCAATCGCTGCAACGACGACAACAGCCGAGCCATAACAATGTCTGGAAGTCAGCGCGTGTCCTGCGCTTTGCCAACCCCAGCGCGAGGCTATGATCAACACTGGCGGCATATAATCGGCTCCAGATCACGTGGCCGCTTGTTCTGGCTGCGAGTTGAGGGGGTGAACGCTGATCGTTTTTCTTAAATTTTTTTTTTGGGACGTCTATTGCGTGGGGTGAAGAACGAACGCCCGTTTCATAGGTCATTAACATTAGGGATCCGTTTTAAGCGGTATTTTCGCAAAGTACAAAAATTGTTGCATCGCTCCTTTAAAGGAGCGGTGCAACGATATCCAATTGGCATGTTTCTCACTTGACACGAGCTTACTGGCACTAGTTGGACTCAAGGATACTCACACGCAACGCCACTGGCCAAGAAACTCCTTTGTTGCGGTGTAATTTCAAGGACAAAAGCGATCATTTTCATTCAATCTCTCCTTTGCAAAATTTGATAACGTAACGTGGGGATCGCTGTACACCGAAGTGACGATATTTGAATGCGGTTCATAGATTGGACCCGAGCATTGCGTAGGCACTCGACTTGGGCTCGCTATAATTGATCGCTCGTGAAGCATTCGGGTAGTGACCCGTGTCCAATCGCTGCAACGACGACAACAGCCGAGCCATGACAAGTGGCCGAGTGGACTGAAGCGCTCGACGCGCGTGGAGCGAAAGCTCGCGCTGCAGAACCCAGGGATCCTGGGTTCGAGCCCCACCCCTGCCCGTTTCGATCTGGATGAGCATCGTACCGGCGTGCGGTCGTGTATCACTACTGCGTGGTGCACGTTAAAGACCCCAGGCTAGCGGTTGTACTGCACTGGCTAAATTGCTCATCTACAGCGTGTGACTCGTCGCAACTTTAATGGCAGACCAACTACACGCTGTATAAATTTCCCCAAAAAACCCCAATTATTATTCTGGAACTCAGCGCGTGTCCTGCGCTTTGCCAACCCCAGCGCGTGGCTATGATCAACACTGCGCGGCATATAATCGGCTCCAGATCACGTGGCCGCTTGTTCTGGCTGCGAGTTGAGGGGGTGAACGCCGCTTGTTTTTAATTTTTTCTGGGACTTCTATTGCGTGGGGTGAAAAACGAACGCGTGTTTCATAGGTCATTAACGTTAGGGATCCGTTTTAAGCGGTATTTGCGCAAAACACAAAAATTGTTGCATCGCTCCTTTAAGGGTGAACAGAGTATAAGGGCTCGTTCACACAGTGGCGTTCGAGCGCGACTGCCACCACTTGCGCCTCGCTAAAGCCTAGTTCACATGCAGCGGTTTTGGCCCTAGAGCGGCGCGATTTCTGCCGTCGCGGCGCTCTGGCCAGCACCAGCAATTCTGCGGCACGAGCGCCGCGACGGCAGAAATCGCGCCGCTTTAAGCCTAGTTCACATGCAGCGATTTTGGCCCTAGGGCGGCGCGATTTCTGCCGTCGCGGCGCTCTGGCCAGCACCAGCAATTCTGCGGCACGAGCGCCGCGACGGCAGAAATCGCGCCGCTTTAAGCCTATCGTAATCGTAATCGTAATCTTTATTGGCTCAGGAGAGCCGTGGCACCGCGGAAAGGCGACAGCCCGTACCAGGGAGGCCCGCGGTGCCACGTCTATAGTGATGATGATGATGAGATGATATATACTAGTTCACATGCAGCGATTTTGGCCCTAGAGCGGCGTGATTTCTGCCGTCGCGGCGCTCTGGCCAGCACCAGCAATTCTGCGGCACGAGCGCCGCGACGGCAGAAATCGCGCCGCTTTAAGCCTAGTTCACATGCAGCGATTTTGGCCCTAGGGCGGCGCGATTTCTGCCGTCGCGGCGCTCTGGCCAGCACCAGCAATTCTGCGGCACGAGCGCCGCGACGGCAGAAATCGCGCCGCTTTAAGCCTAGTTCACATGCAGCGATTTTGGCCCTAGGGCGGCGCGATTTCTGCCGTCGCGGCGCTCTGGCCAGCACCAGCAATTCTGCGGCACGAGCGCCGCGACGGCAGAAATCGCGCCGCTTTAAGCCTATCGTAATCGTAATCGTAATCTTTATTGGCTCAGGAGAGCCGTGGCACCGCGGAAAGGCGACAGCCCGTACCAGGGAGGCCCGCGGTGCCACGTCTATAGTGATGATGATGATGAGATGATATATACTAGTTCACATGCAGCGATTTTGGCCCTAGAGCGGCGCGATTTCTGCCGTCGCGGCGCTCTGGCCAGCACCAGCAATTCTGCGGCACGAGCGCCGCGACGGCAGAAATCGCGCCGCTTTAAGCCTATCGTAATCGTAATCGTAATCTTTATTGGCTCAGGAGAGCCGTGGCACCGCGGAAAGGCGACAGCCCGTACCAGGGAGGCCCGCGGTGCCACGTCTATAGTGATGATGATGATGAGATGATATATACTAGTTCACATGCAGCGATTTTGGCCCTAGGGCGGCGCGATTTCTGCCGTCGCGGCGCTCTGGCCAGCACCAGCAATTCTGCGGCACGAGCGCCGCGACGGCAGAAATCGCGCCGCTTTAAGCCTATCGTAATCGTAATCGTAATCTTTATTGGCTCAGGAGAGCCGTGGCACCGCGGAAAGGCGACAGCCCGTACCAGGGAGGCCCGCGGTGCCACGTCTATAGTGATGATGATGATGAGATGATATATACTAGTTCACATGCAGCGATTTTGGCCCTAGGGCGGCGCGATTTCTGCCGTCGCGGCGCTCTGGCCAGCACCAGCAATTCTGCGGCACGAGCGCCGCGACGGCAGAAATCGCGCCGCTTTAAGCCTATCGTAATCGTAATCGTAATCTTTATTGGCTCAGGAGAGCCGTGGCACCGCGGAAAGGCGACAGCCCGTACCAGGGAGGCCCGCGGTGCCACGTCTATAGTGATGATGATGATGAGATGATATATACTAGTTCACATGCAGCGATTTTGGCCCTAGAGCGGCGCGATTTCTGCCGTCGCGGCGCTCTGGCCAGCACCAGCAATTCTGCGGCACGAGCGCCGCGACGGCAGAAATCGCGCCGCTTTAAGCCTAGTTCACATGCAGCGATTTTGGCCCTAGGGCGGCGCGATTTCTGCCGTCGCGGCGCTCTGGCCAGCACCAGCAATTCTGCGGCACGAGCGCCGCGACGGCAGAAATCGCGCCGCTTTAAGCCTATCGTAATCGTAATCGTAATCTTTATTGGCTCAGGAGAGCCGTGGCACCGCGGAAAGGCGACAGCCCGTACCAGGGAGGCCCGCGGTGCCACGTCTATAGTGATGATGATGATGAGATGATATATACTAGTTCACATGCAGCGATTTTGGCCCTAGAGCGGCGCGATTTCTGCCGTCGCGGCGCTCTGGCCAGCACCAGCAATTCTGCGGCACGAGCGCCGCGACGGCAGAAATCGCGCCGCTTTAAGCCTATCGTAATCGTAATCGTAATCTTTATTGGCTCAGGAGAGCCGTGGCACCGCGGAAAGGCGACAGCCCGTACCAGGGAGGCCCGCGGTGCCACGTCTATAGTGATGATGATGATGAGATGATATATACTAGTTCACATGCAGCGATTTTGGCCCTAGAGCGGCGCGATTTCTGCCGTCGCGGCGCTCTGGCCAGCACCAGCAATTCTGCGGCACGAGCGCCGCGACGGCAGAAATCGCGCCGCTTTAAGCCTAGTTCACATGCAGCGATTTTGGCCCTAGGGCGGCGCGATTTCTGCCGTCGCGGCGCTCTGGCCAGCACCAGCAATTCTGCGGCACGAGCGCCGCGACGGCAGAAATCGCGCCGCTTTAAAGGGGTACTCCGCCGTTTTCTTCATAGTCCCCGATTTGCCTAAAAGCTTGCTAGACACACCAACAAACATCGCTGAACTAGTAACCCAAATATTTGGACAAAATAACGTTTTTTCGTGCAGTTACAGAATTTACAATTTTGGACCTCATCGTGTTTTTCAAAGTGAAAAGCTCTACGGGCAACATTGAAAAAGTGACGTCATGGTTGTGTAGGAGTTCACTCTTTGGGCTGTAGACTTTGTTCACATCTGATTACAAACAGTTTCATGGTGTCAAATGAATGCTTTGTAAGGTCGCTCCAGCCCCCGCGCAGCAGCGCGATACAAATGCTCAGCATAGTTCATATTTAGACTGCCTGCTCGAACTGCAATCCAGCCCAACCGTGACGTCAGGGCAATGAAAAGCGCGGGTATATTCGAATCTTCGTTTTGGCGTCGTTTTCATTTGCCGATTTCACAAAAACTATTCTGAATTTCACGATACTAAATAGCATACCGAAAAGAGTAACTGATGGCGATTTCGAATATATGGTTAGTTGGGGTTGCTCAAAATATCGCCGGAGTTCCCCTTTAAGCCTAGTTCACATGCAGCGATTTTGGCCCTAGGGCGGCGCGATTTCTGCCGTCGCGGCGCTCTGGCCAGCACCAGCAATTCTGCGGCACGAGCGCCGCGACGGCAGAAATCGCGCCGCTTTAAGCCTATCGTAATCGTAATCGTAATCTTTATTGGCTCAGGAGAGCCGTGGCACCGCGGAAAGGCGACAGCCCGTACCAGGGAGGCCCGCGGTGCCACGTCTATAGTGATGATGATGATGAGATGATATATACTAGTTCACATGCAGCGATTTTGGCCCTAGAGCGGCGCGATTTCTGCCGTCGCGGCGCTCTGGCCAGCACCAGCAATTCTGCGGCACGAGCGCCGCGACGGCAGAAATCGCGCCGCTTTAAGCCTAGTTCACATGCAGCGATTTTGGCCCTAGGGCGGCGCGATTTCTGCCGTCGCGGCGCTCTGGCCAGCACCAGCAATTCTGCGGCACGAGCGCCGCGACGGCAGAAATCGCGCCGCTTTAAGCCTAGTTCACATGCAGCGATTTTGGCCCTAGGGCGGCGCGATTTCTGCCGTCGCGGCGCTCTGGCCAGCACCAGCAATTCTGCGGCACGAGCGCCGCGACGGCAGAAATCGCGCCGCTTTAAGCCTATCGTAATCGTAATCGTAATCTTTATTGGCTCAGGAGAGCCGTGGCACCGCGGAAAGGCGACAGCCCGTACCAGGGAGGCCCGCGGTGCCACGTCTATAGTGATGATGATGATGAGATGATATATACTAGTTCACATGCAGCGATTTTGGCCCTATAGAGCGGCGCGATTTCTGCCGTCGCGGCGCTCTGGCCAGCACCAGCAATTCTGCGGCACGAGCGCCGCGACGGCAGAAATCGCGCCGCTTTAGGGCCAAAATCGCTGCATGTGAAACACGCTTAACCCCCCATTCACACTGGAAGCGGATCCGCGTTCGCGAAGCGGTTGCGAACGCGGTTGTATAAAGATTCAGTACAATTGCACGCGCACTCGGTGACATCAAATGCGCGTGCAATTGTACTGAATCCTTATACAACCGCGTTCGCAACCGCTTTGCGAACGCGGATCCGCTTCCAGTGTGAATGAGCCCTTAGGGCCAAAATCGCTGCATTTGCGTCTAGCTGTTGCTATGGCGACACGACGAGCCAACGGGGAGGCGATGTGCAGCACGAGGCAACGCAGTCGACGCACCTGTGTAAACTAGTTAAGTGAGCGACCCGTAGAAGCGAATGGCGACGGAGCACCCGCTCGTGGCATGTGTCTTGCACATTTCGACGACAATATTTAGCGATACTTATTTAAAAAAAAAACGCATTTTTTTAAGAGGCTTTATTTACAAGCGGCTCTGCTTACAAGTTGTGTACAGCGCGACGAACGGCACAGATGCCGCAAGAGCTCAGCTCTAAACATGCGGCAGTCAAATTTATTTTATAAATATTTAAATAACGGGAGGAAAGAAGAAACATGGGTAAAAGTCTACATTTGTTCAAACAACAGAAGCGTGTGTCCAGCTGCAGCGCAGGCCTGACGGCCATCGCTTCGGTTCACTACAGTCGCTGAACATTTTTCTTTTCTTTTCCATGAGACGCGGAGAAGAGCTGTGGAAAACGGCGTCTTTCTGGTCAGAGGTCCCGTAATGACCCCAAATTATTCCATCGGTCCAGGTTTTGATTCCAAACATGACCTGTGTTGGCATTTTCTGTCTTATATGCCGTTAGAGGCTAGAATATCACATTATAAAGTCACTGGATCCTGGGAAAGTAGCGCCATTTTGGTTCATGGAATCAGCAGTTTCTCAATGACCTCTCCATTCTTTGTGAGTTGATCCACATTCCCGGTGACAGGTTGCTTCGTAAAGACATTTCTTAAATAGCGAGATTTTGTTATCCACAAACCGGCGAAACAAGCGGACATCTTTGCACCGCCACCACATGCGGAGTCGGTGTTTGGCGACATTAAAAAACATATTTCGTGTCTTGAAATGCGCAAGAACAACAATACTGTCGTAAGAGTTCTGTGGAGATAAGCATGACTGATAAATCTATTGCGTGCATAGTGCCAAGTACGCTTATATTGGCCAGGAGTCGCTTTCGAAGATTTGAATGGAGCTAAATGGCGATTTCCATGGCAACGGAGATCGATCAGCCATTCACCTTGCGAGGTTTTAGTTGTCTGCATGTTCGTGCCTGGTCGTGCTCGGCTAGCAGACAGGGAAGGCAATGGCGCTACTTTTCCAAGATCCAGTTATCCAGTTGCTTGAGCCAGAGGAGGCTATTGTAAACAAATGCGTATAGAAAAAAAAAAAAAAAGGAGGGGAGAAAAAAAAAAAGAGACCACATGCAAAAAGGACAACCATGCATTTAGTGTACTCGTGATTTATTATTAAATTTCCTCCATGTTAGAGGGTTCCCGCACGGATAGTTTCGCCCGAATTTCGGTCCCGGAAAATTGGGAGTATGTGATCACGCAATGATCACATACATAAAGTCGAATTTCCACATTGCCGCACTAATACCGACTACAGATCATTCATACCTCGTACGTCTGTTGACTGGAAACACCTTTCCACATCCATTGCCACAATTGTTAATCCTGTTGATTTTAAAAATGCTGTATCCATACTACTAGAACTTGATTCATGATTTGAGTGTTCTATTAACTTGTACGCAGCGGCGTAGACTTTCCATTTTCCCGGGGGAGGGGCAGTATGAGAAGTTCTCCGGGGAGGGGGGGGGGGGGGGGGGGGGTACTGCGCGCAGTGCTTAAAGCCTCCCGCAAGCTGAGGGGGGGTCTCTACAAGAAGGTTGGGGGGGGGGGGGGGGGGGGGGGAAGAGGGGGGTTTCACGAGATGTACTAGATGCACATAAAATGAACTCCACTGCTGACTCTACCCACTCTGCACCTGTAACCCGCAAATTGATAATCCCAAAATAAATGTTACATCCCTGAAAACGAAGCTATTTACTCAAAGAGATATTTATACTTCACTAATGCTGGGGCTGTGGAGGAGGGTCTCAGACCATCCTTTAAAATCAATGGGGGGGTCCGAGACCCCCTGAGACCCCCCAGACTTTAAGCCCTGGCTGCGCGTAACCTTCTCGCCATAACTGGAGATTGAAGCTAACGAAAGCACGCTGGGATTCCATTTCCCATGCATTTTGTCAATAAAGGCAACGTGGGCGTTATTTTGTTTACATGCCACTATAGAAGCTCGTTACATGGCACGTAAACAGCGTCACGGTAAGGATCATAGCCCGGGCTTGGGGAAGGGGAGGCTCTGCCCCCCCTCCCCCCCCCCCCCCCTTCCCGGATCTCAACAGGGGGGCACGAGTCCCGATGCCCCCCCCCCCCCCCCCCCCCCCCCCCCCGAAGTCTACGCCTATGCTTGTACGTAATAATCTCACCCCCTCTGTAATGCCTTCGGGCCCTGAGGGTACCGATAAATGAAATGAAATGATCACCTGATGCAAATCCAGTACGAACCCTTCACAGAACGTCTTCGATAAAGACCGTTCACTGACCTTGATGGCCCAGTTCACTGCTTGAGTGACGAGTCTTGCGACCTCGTTGCTGACAACTCCTTTTCCAGAATTTCGCGGCGTTTTTCTTTTCTTGTTTGAACCGAAACTAAACAGCGACCCGTTGAGCGCACAGATAAATTGTCCTAATATCACGAAGACCGAGTTAAATCCAGATGCACCTCATCCACAACTGGAAGACTCGGGGGGGAGTCGGTTCCTAATGGCAGGACGATAATAGCTGGCAAAAAGTTTGCATATAAGAAGGGTTTGGATTTGGGCTAGTTTGTTGAACACGTTTAGGGGTTTAACCCCTAAACAAATTTGCATATAAGCTAGTGGGCCTTTCAGAGGATGCATTTTGAAATGCCCATTTTTAAAGACAACGTCTACTGTCTGCTTCATTCGCAAGATTTCGTTTGCTTACTTTAGGGCGGCCAGGTGAAGAGGTGTGAAGCCATCCGCCGTGATGTTGTCCACGTCAGCTCCGACTTTGAGCAGCACCTGCGGCGAAAACCATAACAGGAAGTATGTGGTCTCATCTCACTTTGTCTACACGGTCTCCGAAAGTATGTAACACTTACTCGAGTATTATACATGGTTAAAGCGGCGGTACAACAATATCCAGTTGAAATGTTTTATTTTCTTTTTACTTTAAACGTGCTTACAGGCACTAGTGGGACTCAAGGATACTCGCACGCAATGCCACTGGTCAAGGAACTCCTTTGTTGCGGTGTAATATCGAGAACAAAAGCGTGCGTTTTCATTTAATCTCTCCTTCGTGAAACTTGATGACGTAACTGGGGGATCGCGGTATCCTTCAGTGACGATATTTGAATGCGGCTCATAGATTGAACCCGGGCATTGCGTGGGCACCCGATATGGGCTCTTGTTAATCGATAGCTCGGAAGCATTCGGGTGTCCAATCGCTACAACGACGACAACAGCTGAATCCTAAATATGTCTAACTTGGAGGGGGATCGGTGGCCGAGTGGGCTGAAGCGCACACCTAGCTCGACGCGCGTGGAGCGAAAGCTCGCGCTGCAGAACCCAGGAATCCTGGTTTCGAGCCCCACCCCTGCCCGTCTCGATCTGGATGAGCATCGTACCGGCGTGCGGTCGTGTATCACTACTGCGTGATGCTCATCCAGATCGAAACTGGCAGGGGTGGGGATTGAGCCCAGGATTCCTGGGTTCTGTAGCGCGGGCTTTCGTGCACGAGCACCTGCAGCTCCTTTGGAGCGAAAGCTCCACGGAAGCTGGACGTGGAGCGAGCTTTCGCTCCGCGTGTTCCGAGCTGGTGTGCGCCAGCCCCTTCGGTCACAGGATAGCCAGGGGTGGCCAGGCTCACCCGGCCTAAGAGCCGCTCGCGCTTCATGACTTCCGCCGTGCTTTGGCTGTGTGTGCGCGCGCGAGGTGCACGGCACGAAGAAGCGTTGTCAAAGGTAGGAAGCGAGCGCCAGAGCCGAACACTGAAAATGGAACCGGCCAGGAGCGCCATTTTTTGGAAGGTCTGTAATAAGCAAATCTTAGCAAAAGCGGAGCGGAAGTTCGTCTGCTTCTTGAGCAGCAGTTGTGGTGACGTCAGTACGACGCCGAGCTCTGATTGGTTCTGAATGAAGGATAGTGGGTAAACCTCGAGGCAGCTTGCTTCGAGGTCTACCCACTATCCTTTAATCAGAGCCAATCAGAACTCTGCGTCCCTCTGACGTGTCCGCAACCCCTGCAAAAGAAGCAGACGACTTGTTCTCCAGTTAACGTGTTGGCGTTTCCCTTTACCTCGAGGCAGGAGTTGTGTCCGTTCATGGCGGCCAGGTGCATGGCCGTGTAACTGGTCGGGTCCAGCGCGGCCACATCGGCTCCTTCCAGCGCTAGATACTGTGAAGGGAGAGATGCAAACAAAACATAGTTGGGCGAAGCTGACCTGGACAGCAGCACGCAGCAGAATTATTTGTGTGCACTCTTTGTGAAGTGACGCGTTATCACTGACGTCCCTGCAGACTTTCTACCAGGAGTTGACCTTCTTCACCCATATACGATGAAACAGTAGCCTGATACTCTACTATGTAGTTAAAAAAAAAAAAGAACTTGCTGGGATTGATGGACGAGACCGCGCACACACAAATCTATACGCCTTAGTGCGCCTTTTAATTTAATTAATTAATAAAAAAAACTGCTCTTGGTTTTGCCGTTGCAATGAGCGCCACATAATACTACTACTCACGTGTGGACACGCAATATAATTTTGATGGGGGCCATTTTGTCCGGATCCTCATTTTGTCACGTGATAATGGGGCCACCAGAGCGAGCGGGCTTACCTTTACGACCTCCGATTGTCCATTGGCAGCCGCTAGGTGGATGGGGGTCCAGCCTCGTTCGTCTACTGTCCTGAAAAAGGAAAGGAAAGCAGAAGCCTGTTTAGGGTGGCGTTGATTCATGAAAGATTAAGGATAACCTGTGGCTGTCCTCAGAAATCCAACCCAATCGACGTGTGTGTTTATCCCTTCCTTGTCGTCAGTTTGCCTCCTTTTAAAATTGCGTGTAACCTAAACCGGCTCGCCTGTTAACTTTGTCTTCAACGGACAGAAGCGGGCACATTTTTTGTCCTACCAATAGATGATGGCAAACACCGAAACGTCTTTGAGTGTCATTCGAATGCTCCTTTATATTCCGCTTCCCGTAACATAGTGCCGGATTACGAGGCCGCTGCATGTGGCACGCTTAGCCGCCAGATTTGACCGTCGCGAGTGCTGCGGTGAAGACTGTTACTACGCTCTGTCTTACAATAACTTGGAAACACGAAGAAAGCTATGGACAGACTGCCCTGTATGCAGCCACATCAGCGTCCATTTTGGTGGCCTTTGCTGCTGAGTGCGCATCTTCTGCAACGTATACGTTTCGCACCCCTATATATATATTTTTTATTACGATAGGATGAGGTAGGAAGGGCATGCGTAGCGATTGGAGTATGTGTACGAAGAAATTGCCTCGTAAGCTTTCTACGCCATTAATACGTTTGAACGACAGTGTACGTACTCCATGCGCTTGGAGTCGCTCTTGAGCAGGAGCTTGATGACGTGCAAGTCGCCCGTTCGCGCGGCCTCGTGGATGCTCAACTGGGCCACGAACTCGGCCTCGGTCATCTTCTTGTACGACGGCCCCACGCCGAAGTCGCCCTCGTCTATCTCCGGCTGGCCGGGGGAGGGAAAGAGACACACGCGCATGTCACTTCTCGATTTCCCTAACGTATTTTCTCGGTTTCTTAGTTTGACAGATCTGAATATTTTTTTCAGTCAAGGAAGTTGCCTCGCAACTCGGGAACTATCAACGTTCATAGTCCGTTGCAGCAAAGAAGTTCGTGCAACAAATGCTCAACACTTGAATAGACATTTTGCAAAGCGTGCAGCGCCAACAGCAGCGCCCACGGAAATGCCGGAAGCTGGCTGCATACAAAACCGGCTGGAATAGACGACGAACGACACATATGCTGAAGAGGATCAGGACGTTCTCATGATTCATTGCGCTTAGTTGGTACGTGAATCACCAGAATACACCTAATATTTAGTGTTACTGTCTAGGAATAAACATAAAAATATTTTATTTTTATTCCTAGACAATGGACACTTACTTCCGTCCAGTTCTAGATAGTTATTTTGTTTGTTTGCTTGAAAATAGGATGCACACGTAACAATAACCAAAATTTGAGCGAATTTAGCTGGTATACTTCATGGAACACAGGCCATCTGCTGGGCTGCGTTCCTGATGCCGTAAAGTCGGCCATAACAAGAACCAGAAATTTCAGTCGGTACAAGGATTAAGCATTCTGAGTGTCGAATGCTTCGTCACCGGCGGTGTTCATGTCAATACTGTTCCAGGTCCGGCCTACCTCCTGAGGTCACGCCAGTTAGCACAGCAATCTTCTTGACAGGGCGCCTCCTTCATATTTAAACCTCCTCCTCCTCCTCCGTACCCTTCCCTCCTTCTCCTTCATATCCCCCTCTTCCCACAGTTTCCCCGCTAAATTTAGCTGAAAAATTGACGCCACGTCACTTCAACACCAACTCCGTTTCCCCGCTAAACTTAGCGGGGGAAATGACGTCACATGACTTCGTGTCATGTCACCTATGAACGAATTCAGTTTCTCCTCTAGATTTAGCAGAAAAATTGACGTCACGTGACCTCAACACTAATTCAATTTCCCGCTAAATTTAGCGGGGAAACTGAATGCGCAGTCTTGCATTATGGGACGTCACATACCTACACACCAATTCAGTTTCTTCGCTACATTTAGCGGCGAATTGAATTGGTGTATAGGTTTGTGACGTCCCATAGTGCAATGCGCGCGGTTACGCCGACGGTGACGGCGACGCCGCGAAACGCGGGAACGAGCGCCGGAGAGCTGCGCTCCGAAATACGCCAGTTGCATTTCGCGCGCGCTGTATGCGGTTAGCGTTTGAACAGTGTGGGCTTGACGGCTTGGTCTCATGCATCTTGTCACGCAAATAGCGACGCAAACGCGAAGCGCGTACCTTAGCCTTGTGAAGGATGTCACTGGTGTCGATTTCGATGGTGGGCCTCAAGAACATCGGCGCCGAAGAAGGACCGGCTTCGCTCGATTGGTCGCCCTCGGCATCGCCTTGGCTACGAGTGCTGGTGTCAGGATCGGCTTGAGCTCCGGCTTTCGTCTCGCCTTCAGCGGTGGCTTCAACGCACGCTTCAGCACTGGCTTGACTGGTACCTGCTGCGACGTCTGGTTCGTAATGGACATGGGCTTTGTCGTCGTCGATCCTGCTTTCGCTGGCCGTGGTAACCTCGGACACGTCTTCGGTCCCCACGGACCGCGTGTCTTCGGCATCCGTCGAGGAAATCTGCTCGCTGGTGACCAGTTCCGTGTCTGGATCTGTTTCCCTGGCCTCCTGTTGGAGACAAAGGAGAAACAGAACAGGTGTGTGATGGCAAAACAGAACATGAGGGCAGTCCAAGCTGGAAGGACTTGAAACAAAAGCTCTTGGAAACATTGAAGTGTTAGATGGCCGTTCGCTACGGTGCCCGGAACACGTCTTAGACCACAGTCACCGAGAAGGAGGGAAAGACAAAGAGGAGCTTCAGTTGTCCCGCCACCATCGCGATCTTCCTACCTTCGACAGCGGTTCGAAGTCTCGTATACCTCCAGCCCGCACGCGGAGCCAAAGCGCAGCGGAAGGCACGGAGCGCGTGCTGAAGGCTGGGCGTTCGAAAGACACGCCCTGCTGTTTTCTCTTTATCTGTGACTAGTGTACTTCGCGTCCCATTCCGCCCACACATTGGAAGTGGACGGGAGTGGCACAGATGACGTCACGAGAGCCAGCCCGGCATAAGCTGTCAGATGTCGCTCTCCTGGCAATTGGTCATGGAAGTTACAGCAAAACGTACGAGCGAACTCGTGTCGCTGTCGTCGTGGCATCCCAACTTCCGGCCGTAAAGAGCGACCTGCAGCTGAACAGGATCTACCTTTGCTGCTTTGCCACCGCCAGCTAGGATCGCGGCAGGCAGCAGCATGACACTTCTATGTTACAGTCAGGGGAAAATTAAGGAACCATTTTTGGGGACGCCGTAAGCACGCACCAGATCGTTTTGCCAAGGGAACTAACTTTACATGGATTAGGTTCAAGCCTGAAGAGGCTAAGACTCTTAGTGAAAGTTCGGCTGCCACTCTGATTCTTCCAGGCTGTTTCTTGTACACCTTTGGGATCGTAAAAAATTTGACTGCGAATTTGGTCTGTCTGCTCGGCTGCCTCTCTCTGACATTGGTACATGTGTGCTCATCCAAACTGCACGCACACTCACGCGGCTGCGACGTCGCGCCTCTGCGGTGGCGCTGCTGTCAGCACTGCGCATGCGCAGGCGTTTCACCTCATGCGAATCGCAAGCCATATAACCTCCGAATTTCTGGAGGCGTGCCTCCAGCAAATAAAAATTCGTGGCGGAAAAAAACATCACGTGAACGAGCAAAGAGGGGAGCCGCCTGAACATACCTCCTGGTCTTGCAACCTGGCTTGGTGGATGGACGTCGGTGGCCAGCTGAAGGGTGCCCCCTCCGTATTGCTCCCGAGGTCCCCCCTATGAAGGATGAAACGAAGGCGGTGTTCGAGAGAATGGGGGTGCCGGACACCGAATAGTATTTTTTTGCACGAGTACGTCTCCATGAGAACGTGAGGCGGCCACGTGCCCATAACTATCGATTTGTCGCTTTGGATAGCCTCTTGATGTGATTGCCCAAAGGTGAGAGGCCATGTTAGGTAAGGCTGCATGGGAGCTTGTGTAGGGTAGGCCAGTCCGGGGGCTCTACGTTAACTACTCGGCAAGACCGCCGACCGCCGCAATTGGTCAGCGCCAAAGTGCGGCGGTGGCCAATCGCAACGGTGGCGATCTCAACGACTTTCTCGCTGAGTGCCCAACTAAGAGCCTCAGGTGAGGTTCGGTGGCGCTAGGTTAACGTTAACAAGTTAGGTCAGTTCGGGAGAGAGGTCAGGTGAAGTTAAGGTGTCAGACCAAGCCGCGCGAGGTCGGGTCTAGGCTGGTGAGATTAGGTGAGCGTAAGGATGAGTAAGTTCAGTAGGGTCGATCAGTCCAGGACAGATGTTCGGTTAAGAAAAGTCATCGGGGTAAAGTTAGGTTAAGCCAGTTCATGGCAGGGCAGGTCCGCTTAGGGTAGCTAGAGTATAGCTACAACCTGCTGCAGCTTTCGAATAGCGGGGCAAGATCCTTCCATAAAGCTCTCGGCACGCCATGATTGGTGGTTCCTTCGTCTCTCCTCGTCTCCAGCGTTCGCTTTGCTAAAGTGGAAAGAGTGGAATGTCTTAAGGAGGAGCTTAGTTGTACCGCTATTCTTAACCTGCTACAACCTATAGATAAGTCAGAGAAAGACATCGAGGTGAGGTGAGGAGAAGCTTAAGCCAGGTCAGGTAAGGGGAGCTAGAGTAGGGGAGCTTCAGTCCAGATCAGGTATGCTGTAAAGTCGCTGTGACACTCACAATACATCATTCAAAAGGCAGTCTACAGACACTGCCTGAGGCATGCTTCTTCATGGTATGACGGTCGTCACATTGGGCATGCGAAGGCTGTCTGCAGATATATGCTTCGAAGCATAAAACAAACATATGCTTTGGACATGTCTCAGGCCTGTTGTTTCGTATAATGTATGAGCAGACTGATTGCGGCTTAGGCAGCGTAGGTGTCTGGTAGGTGAGGTCCTCACCCGAAGTCGACCCGGTCTTCCTCGTCGGTGTCGTCTCTGTTGTCCGAGACGGAGGCGAGCGCCCCCGAAGCCGTCGTCGTCCCCGAAGACGAGGACGAGGACGAAGAGCTCCGCCCGCTGGACCGACTCCAGCTTGAGTCCTGCTCCTCGGAAGAGGACGTCTCGCCGTAGCCCGTGTCTCCGGCCGCCGCCGGGTCGCGGCTCTTACGCGTCGCGGGGCTGCGCGGTTTGTCTGTCCTCTGCGTGCAGACACGTCCCCCCAAAAAACAGAACAGACAGTGAGAATCAGAAGGGAGTATTCACGCACGAACTCACGGGCAAACGCCTGAAGAAAAAAAGAGTGTCTTGGAGTGCTTAGATATAGAGTTCTATAGAACATACATGGTGTCTAGAGTGCACCTTCGGTGACTAGTATGTTTAACATCTTATGCAATGTTCATATATCGGACTCAGTCCCAAAAGTGGCAAGTCGCAGCTCGTTCCAAGCGCCGTACACAATACAAAGAACTAACACCCTTAAAGGTGTAATGTTGCTCGGAGTTCTGGCAGACACATTAAAAAAAGGGTCCTAAGTTCTTAGCAGCACCCTAGACATATTTATACGAGTAGCAGGTTCATAAGCAGCACGCGCTAAACAGTTGCACATGCACAACAACCATAAATACAGACGCAATAAAACATGCACGCAACCTCAGTTATGAAATTTACTCCTTCGCGGTTGATCGCGCCTTAGCAGTTACGAAGGTTACACCTATATTATGATTATAATGCAATTATAATGTAAAGGTGCTAGCGAGTTGGACAAGAATGACGAAAATAATCCCGGGAGTAGGGAACAAGAGGGACAAAGGACAAACACAAACACAATTGTGCTTGTCCTTTGTCCCTCTTGTTCCCCTTCTCCAGGAATTATTTTCGTCATACAGGTATGTTGCTTTTTTCGTCAATATTTCACATAAAGCGTAATATCTTGAAATTAATGTATCTCCTATGTCAAAGGGATTGAATAGGCCATGTATAAACGACCTTCTTTGAGCTGAAGCGGGTATGATGTCGTGAAAACCATTTTCCACACCTTTAAAAAATGGAGGGTGTGGTCATGTAATAACAGATTTTTTTATTAAAAGTGGGTTCATTGCCAGAGATGAGGGCGCTGAAAGGGTGTAGCCATATGCACACTGTTTACACCCTTAAGGGTGTAAAATGTCTTTTTTGTGTATAGGTGTTTACCTGAGGATGCGAGTCGTAGTGTAGGGTTCTCCTGAAATCGGACGTCGGGTACGCGGTCGTCCATCGCACCGACGTGCTGCTGCTGCTGACTACGCTCGAGTCCAAGTCCGAGGTTCGAACGTCCCTCGAGTGAGCCAGGTCACTTGGCGCTGCTGACGACGCCTCCGGGTCAGGGTCTGTGTGGTCGCCCGTCAAGCAGCTCTCGCCATGTCGGGGATCTGCGAGATTCGTCATCTCTGTCGTTGGTTTGCTGAATACAAGTTACAAACGAAGGATCTTCGTACATTAACCGAGTTAGCAAACTTCTTCGGAGTTGGCGTCTTGTATTGGGGACTCCTGAGGCATGTTTGAGAAATTTCTCGAGCAACTTGGGACAGGGTGGCTAACCACAAGGATCATGTAGGGAACACAGAGCGGGCTACTGGAATAATACGGGGAAATTCGTACAAAGACGAATTGTGGAGGGGAAATACCTCAATTTGTACACGACAGTGAAAACAACTAAGTCCAGAACTACTCAAAAATCCAAATCAATTGAGTGTTCGTTTTATAAAGAAACGTTTTTTTTTTTTTTTTGTTTTTTTTACTCACAATTACGCGATTATTGCGATCTATCATCATATGTATTCCTAGTTGCTGAATCCCTGCTGTGTGCGGACGGCGGTTCTTCGAGTCTTTTATTTTACACGTCATAAAAACAAAACAAAACAAAGGATGCCCACACAAAAGACTTGTTTTGGCTTTGAGGCTATCTCACTCTGATTTTGCGCTGAACCCTATCTGGGGGTACAACGCCCTGGCATCACTATCATTGGCTTTGGGAAAGGGGCATTTTGATGATGTTCCTTCGAGACTTTGTAGGCGAGCGTTTTCGAAGGCAAATTACTCTACCTGACGCGGCTTTTATTCGAGCGAGAAAAAGATACCTAGAGGACCCCAAGAGTAAAAATCTCGATACTAATTGAGCCACTCGTTTGAGATCTCTAAAAAGGGGAAGTAGTCGACCTATACCACAATTACTCGTCTAAGCAATTCGGTAATGAGACAGAGGGACTTTCAAGAATGGGCGAGAGAACTGGGCCCGTGGCGGACGCACATCTTTGGAGAGGCGATCCGCCGCTTCCCAAGGTCGAGTCCGTCTCCGTGCACGGCTCTTCTTCCGTCTGCGATGAGTGGTGCCGCAGCAGACGACGTCGTAGACAATACACCGAAGGCTGCAATGCAATTCAGGCGAGCATGCAGAGTGTGAGCTTGGCACAAGCTTCGAGAATAACTATGAGATATGTTACGAGAGCAGGGCAGATTTAACCCTAGCTGTAAATCTGCAAGATGCTGCTACCCTTAAACAAACGTTTTATACGCGAGGGTTTGCGCAGAGAACTACAACTTTACGGCTCCGCGCAGCCTGGAATATAGCTGTTATACTTTGTTTTGGGCTCGAAGTCGAGACGCAGCCGATGCTATATACGAGCAGATGGGAGCAATCAAGCAGCGTGAAAAGTGCACGTCACTAGGCCTTTTCTGTTTATGTTGGGTTCAGCGATGATACAGAACACGTAGAGAAACGCGACGAACAACGTGACGGTGCGCTTTTGACGGTGTCAGATTGGTCTCATCGGCTCGTCGCGTCGGCTGCATCTGGACTTTGGGTGAAACGACGTACGGAGGATAGGCTGTTGGCAAGTCTCAGTAACCGATTATGCTTCGTCATCGTTACGAATGCGTTTCGTCTGCTCGTTCAGCACTGGCTGCCTCCGGGCCTTCGTCCGGGTTCCACGTCATCACCTCCCAGATGGCAATTAACCCGAGAGGCTAACGCGGGGCACTGATTGGACACGAGTGCTGCGTCACAGTTCGGCCGGGACTCGTACCTTCTCGCTGCTGTCGGCACTGCGCATGCGCAGATGCTTTGCCTCGGGCGAATTCGGTTTCTGCGCACGCACAATGCCCACGCCCTGTGTGGGCAAACGCGGGCTCGTTTATAAACAGCGTGTTGATCGATAAAGTAAACCTGCCTGAGGCGCATCTGCAAATAATTCCACCATTATGTCCGCAGGGAATGACGTGTCTTTGTGCACCATGTATAAACAGTGTGACCGCGACGGCTTCCTTATTTAGGCGGTGTTTTGTGTTCCACTCACCAGGGTGTACTGCGTGGTCGAGATGCCCGAGCTGCTGGACTCCGGCTCTTTCCGACTCCGGTCCTCCGTGGTTCGATGGCCGCACTGGCTGCTCCACTCCGACCTCATGGTACGGCCCCTGCGGCGTCGACGAGGATCGATTTCCGGGTTCGTGCCACGGTACGACTGTCGTCCCTTTCAAAGATGCCCACTTCACCGAAAATACGCTTAATTCGTAGAGGAGTAGAGTAGGTATATACTTTCGAGTGGCGCCATCTTTGGTTATTTTCAGTTGCAATCACTCCAGCGCAGTGGCGTCACTAAGGGGAAGGGGGGGGGGGGGGGCACACTGCGCCGGGTGCGGTGCTCAGGGGGTGCAGTTAAGAAGTGAAAGCGTAATGAACATGAACCTCTCTCCAAAGTCTTAACTACTGATGAATATAGTACGTGCAATCAGGTCCTTCAATTTTAAGTGTGCCGCATATTTGTGACAAGTGTGGAAGGGAACGCGGCCTGGTAGTCTTGTCATCATAAGATATGACATGCCCAAGAACAGGTTTCAAAACGGTCGATATTAATGTAGGACACCTTCAATATCTACGGCGTCACTTCGCAAATTTCCAGCGAACCAATAAAAAAAAAATGTAGAGTGCACCAAGAAAACAACAACAACATGGCGTGTTGTTTACTTTGCTTCATAGGGACAACAAAGTACTTTTAGAAAATAAAAAATGAAAGACGTTTACAATTCTCTGTAGTGCCTAATTAGAGCGCATCTTTTGAGGAGGAGGGAGGGTATGCCCCTCCTCCCCCTCCTCTAATCTAGCTTCCCTCCCATTTAGCGGAAAGTTTATCAACATTTTCCCGCTAAATTTAGCGGGAAATGTAGCCAAAAATTTCCCGCTATATTTAGCGGGGAAACTGAATTGGTGTTGACGTCACGTGACGTCAATTTCTCCGCTAAATTTAGCGGGGAAATTTTCCTTTGTGACGTCACGTGTGACGTCATTATGGGAAACGTCGCACATAACGTGTGACGTCATTATGGAAAATGTTCCATAATGCAACGCGCGGTTACACCGACGCAGCTCAACAAGAAAACGGGTGCCCCTGCGCTCTAAAAATTGACAGCGACCTCTATGTTTAACGTTTTATGATGCATGAAATATAGTATTTGAGGACCAATTGTTTAGGTTTGTTTAGAAAACATCAAGCAGTCGTTTCGGGGAATGAAGAACCTATATTTTTATTAATTACGCCGCTATGTTTAACAGGGAAGTTGAGCTCGTACAACGGCCACGTGACATCAATTTTTCCGTTAACTTTAGCAGGAAACCAAATTGGTGCAATAGGTCACGTGACCTATCATCAAAATTGGTAACACGTGACGTCAGGTCGCGTGACACCAATCTCCCGCTAAAATTAGCGGGAAAACGATTGATCTGGTCTCGTGACGTAGGGGCACGTGACATCAATTTCTCCGCCAAATTTAGAGGGAAGCTGAACTCGTGTATAGGTCAAGTTATGTCAATTTTCCCAATAAACTTAGCGGGGACGAAACTCATTTGCAAGTGTCGTGACAACAGGTCACGAGACATCAAGGATCCCGTTAAAAGAGACTGAAAAGTTAAACGGGTGTATGTGTCACGGGACTTCAATTTCCCGCTAAATTTAGCGGAAAATGGACGGACGAACCAGCGGACACATTTTTGGGATATGGGTGTTTCGTTAAAAACCATTTCATGCTTCAAAATTTCGATTATTTTAAAATTTCTAAAGCTGGCCGTCAGCGGTGGAGTAATTTTACACCGATAATCTGAAGAAAATAATACGCAGGAACAAAACAAAACAAAACCATTGCGTTGGGACATTGGGGACTCTGCGTTTCTTTAAAACAAGCAGCGTTTCTTGTGTCTTGCATAGTTAAGCTTACATTCCCAACTAAGCTCCGGCTGGAAACGTTGCAAGGGCCCAGACTACATAACATAAGGCGGTTTCCTTTTTACCTGTTTCTGCTTTAAGAAAAAAAAAAAGTGGATTGACAAGGGTGATGAGCGCATAAAGGAATAGTGACTTTTAGTTTAGAGCGTCTACTAAAGTCACTGAAAATGGAAAGTGTAGTCACTACGGGGAGTGGGACTTGTGGATCTTTTCAAGAATGCAGACCCACCTTTTTCGCGCTGAGGAACTGCTGTTGACTGATTCTGATGACTCATGACTGGATTCATGGCGCTGCCGAAGAAACAAACTCGAGTTAATCGGCTTTAACTAAACTCAATGTTTAACGCGCTCGCGGCGGGACTGGCAAATACCGCGTAAACGAGTCGGCTTTACTTCCTGTCCAGTTGAACGGAAGTATCGCATATGGTTACTCTAAGCGAACTCTCTGGAGTAAGTACGCACTGTATTCTTTTTGTGAAAGTATCTATGAACGTACCTGTATTAAAAGACATTTATAAGCAAAAGTGTACTTATTTCTTGAAATATGAGTGAACCTTTTTTTTTTTTCATCTTGAAGCTAATAGAAACCTTACTCCGGGATATAGGAGCGTTTTGTATAAGGTTCTTGGGAATGGTGCGTATGATCTAAATTGCTATGGTTGTCCAATGCCCCATAATGACATTTTTGTCTTTACTTCGATGCGTTCTTTCTGGGTTCCCAATGAGGGCAATGTTAAGCTAGGCAAGTAGTTTCCTCCTCATTTTCAGAAGAAACAAAAACAAAACAAAAGTGCACCACCTGCTGCAGATAAATTAATTGTAACTTCGCTTTGGCCTAGTTCATTGTTAATTGAACGAGGCCACATCGTGGCGTTGGGGTTCCGATTCGACCTCCGTACTGCAAAGTATAGGGTTCGAACCCTAGGTGACTCATCCCCCGTAAAGCCTTCGGTGCGTTGCTCATAGCCTAAGTTGCTGTCCAACGTAAAACTCCAATGTTGCACCTAATTACACTCTTAAAAAAAAAAAAAACACGTTCTCAAAAGGGTGGAACAAGCAACTTTTACACCCTCAGTCGGGTAAGGAAGGAAGCGCCTTGCTTATTACCTCCTCGAGGGAGACAGACATTAGCGCCCCCTATATAAGACATGAAAATGAACTAGACGCGGAGAAAATTATACAAGCTTGATCATGCTGATAAAGAATGGTAAGCGCAGAATGGTGTGGTAGGCCTTCCAGGAAAGAAGAGGGGGTCGTCTGAACGAGCACCGCCAACCGAAGATTCGATCTCATTTCTGACTCACGCCGTGAGATGGCGCAGCATGACAGGAAATGCCGCAAAGAGCTCGACCGCCGCCTTGCGCAACTGACTTCGCCTTTGGGTGCTTCATTACCGACCCTCGATATCTGAATCGTCAAAGCACTTATCTCACAATATCGAGGTGATGAGTTCAAAAATCTTTCGAACTTGTTGTTGGGCTAGTTGGTGTTGACTGTATTGAACCATGGTTAAAAGCGCTAAAAAAAGACGTACACGAGAAGACGTAGCGCTTGTGTTTGTCTTCTATCTTGTGTACGTCTTTTTTTAGCGCTTTTAACCATGGTTCAATATCGTCTTATAGGGTTCCCTGTGGGCGTAACGTTTTTCGGTGTCGGTTTTTCGTTACAGCCGGCCACTACAGTCGGCTGTTACACCCGGCCTCTACAGCCGAACGTTATAAAATTATCCATGTAAATCGGCTGATAAAACACGTTTTGTGTTAAAAAAAAGTAGGTGCGTCCGTTTCGGAGGTGGTATATTGCAACTGGCGGCTCACTTACCCTGGCAGGAAGTGGGGACTTTCGGGCGGTTCGAATCTTTAGACGTGGCAAGCTGTTGCTCCTCTGCAAGGGACGTCACAGGATCGTTATTAAAAAGAACACGTGAAACGACTAGACTTTACGATCAACATAGGGAACGGCGCCATATTTGCTGCAACACGCTCTTGACCCAAAGGAGCTCAGTGCAGTGACCCGTGGGCAGCACTTCAAGCGATCCGCTGCGCTGTCCGAGATGAAGACGCCAAGTCTCAATTTTACCAGTACCACGGTAAATGCAGAGCATTGCTCTCTACACCGCCAACACATTGAAGAGTCCTCGTCCCGGCAACAAATACGTCAGAGAAGGCGCCGGTTGAAGACGCGTTCTGGGCACCGTGGTGACACCGCTAATGCATCGTACCATAGCCTCCTCTATACTCACAAAGCCTGGCAGTTCGACGACGGAGCCATAGAGTGCCCAGTCGCAGATCTGGAGCGCGAGGATCTGGCAGCACAGAGCCTCAAAGAGCCGTTTCTCGGGGAACCTGGACGTCAGCGCACAGCTTTTGCAGCGGCGAGGGCCCGAAACACACTTGTTCGCTCGGGAGAAGTGTGTTTCGGCGTCTCGCCGCAGCGGGGCGCCAGTCACGTGGCTCTCCTCTCATTCGTTGTCTGCCGTTCCACCTTTTCCTTTTCAGTGGCCGCTTCTCGTGGCGATCTGCCAGGCGTTGTCAGGTTATAGGTCAGGTTCGTCAGGTTATACTGCCAGGCTATGATCGTACAGAAGACAGACTGCAGACACCGTATGGGGTGTAATTCTTCCGTGCGTGAAGAGATCCTGTCACCTTGGTGCCACAAAACAACTGTCTTCAGACATGTTGGAAGCATACGTATTTATGAAAACTAACAGCCCGTACTAAAAAAATGCCATATATGGCCATAACAAAATATCGGGCGAGTAATAGAATAGAAAAGTTTATTTCTGACATACATGTGTCAAATGTCAAATATACCTATATTATACAGATAATATGTCCACACATTGCCTTATTTACTCGATGAAGCCTTTCAGGACCCAATCAGGCAACATTGGCAGTCGCCATTTCCCGTTAATAGAGGGAGAAAATCGGCTTAGAAGGGCGGGAAGAATCGTATGGTGGTCTTTTTAGACTTGGGCTAGGTGGCGCAAGCTACCGCCCGTTACAAAAGGTATAGTCATTAACATCCATCCATCCAACCATCGGGCACAAAGCCTGCAACTGGATCCGAGTCGTCGCCGGACGCTGACGCAGACCTCGTGTTCAATACGAGCTGAGCCGAGGTCACGCCGAACGCTGGTACGGCTCTCGCGTCCAATACATGCGCGCAGCGCGTGCCCTAACAATGGCGTACTCCGATAACTGGCGCTGCGGCTACTAGATGGCGCACCCTTTTAAAACGGGTCTATTCTTGATATGGCTACATACGGCATTTCTGTACGGGAGGCTTCGAGTATTCATGAGGCGCGTCGCGCGTCCACGAATAAATCTGTCATAGTTTCTGCGGCAGACACCGTGTGTTCTGTATGGTGTACACGTGCAGAGTGACTGCGGGTTCCGGTTCATCAGACACCGCGCAGTGCGAGGCGTACTCACGATGGCAAGGACTAGAGTGGCGGGCCGGACGTGGGTCCTTCGGCGGCCCGCCGCGCCGGACCCGCCGGGCAGCGGCCTGTCCGGGGAGTGACCCCGGTCCAGCTGGGGCTCTGGCCACGAGTCGACCTCGAGCCAGCCACCGCCGCCGCCGCCGTCGCCGGACGCCGGCTCCTCCTGGCACGTGGTCCTGGCACTCCGGGGCCCGGACACGTCGTCCGGGGCGGTCGCTCTGGGGGCGGGAGGGAGGACGGCAGTGGTGACGTCAGCAGAAACCACGGATGTCACGTTAGATGCAAGAGGCATGGCATCGATCAGCGGGGATCACGGGTGTCGTGTGAGGTACAAGACGGGCGACATCAGCGGATACGGCATAGACGTCACGTGAAATATAATCTGAAATCGAGCCTCCTGAAAGCTTCGAATGGTTGCTGCCCTTGGCTCCTCTTCAAGTATTTCCTTCCAGCTTCGGCTGCCCTTCTGTTGTGCGTGCTTGAGCGTGAGGTATAAGAGGAATGACATCAGCAGAAGTCACGTACACGTCACGTGAAATACAATTTGAAAAGGAGTCTCTTAGAAGTCTCAGAGCGTGAAGGAGCCGTCAGACTCTTTTTCAAGGATGACGTCAGCAGAGACCACGCATGCGTCAGTTAAAACAAAATCTGAAAAGGAGCGTTCTCAAATCCTTAAAATGGTTGCTGCTTTAAGCTGCTCCTTTTTGATGCCATTCCTATTTGCTTTGAGTGCATTCTGCTTTCTGTAAACGTCAAGCACAAAAAAAAAAAAGATGACTTTAGCGAAAATTGTGTATACGTGACGTAAAATATAATCTGAAAACGAACATCATCGAAGAGAATCGATGCTGTCTTGGGGTTTATTTACAAGTTCTTCCTACTGACTCCAACTGCCTCTGAGTTTATGACCTTGCGTTTGACTGCCTATACGTTTTGTTTGGCCACCAGAGGCCTGTTAGCGATGACTTCAGCGAATACCTCATGTCGCGTGAAATGAAGAGGGGTGACATCAACAAAGGTTATGTCTTGTGACATGCACAAAAACCGATGACGTCGAAATTGACCACAAAGAGTGACACCAGCGGAGGCAAGATATTAGATCATATGAAGTATAAGAGGCGTAGCAGATACAGATTCTACGTGTCATATGAGGTACAGGAAGAATAGGATCGGCAGAAACTACAGAAAACATTGCATCAGAACACGCAGTAATGATGGTAATGACATCGGCACAGACCAGATTCCTAGTGAAATACAAGATAATTAAGCGACCTAAATAGAGACGTCGCTCGTCTTGCGGCTGGAAGGTTTTACGGATTAAGGATATCCCAGCTATTATACGCACGCCAATAAACACTGCCGAAGAAGTCGTCGATATCCTCTCCAACTAAAGTAGTCGGACGTTTTGCCCGTGTCAAACTGTAAGCAGGGCCAGATTTGCAAGTGAAAATGACAACGCTGTGTATTTATTTTCTTGCGATATACTAGTGTCGTGGTTATCGGGTAACGGCTCGCATCTTTCGGTAATATGTCTACCCAGAAGAAAAAAAAATGACCGACGTATTGATCGGCATCCCCTAGGTTTTCAGGTCAGCCTTTAAGAATAGCCAAGTATTAGGTGGGAGGCATACCCTCGTCTTTAAGAAAACTAGATACAACCAATCCGAAAGAGGTTGGTCGTCGATGTCCTAAAAACTCAGACTAAGAACAGCAAGGGTCGCTACATGCAGATATACGCCCGAGGTACCAATGATGTATCATGCTGCCGCGTTGACCACTTGTTTGTTTTCGTCACGTGACGGTGGGCAGCGCCATTTTTGTTGCGTGGAGTCTCTCGAATGCGGTTGGAAACATTGTATATGTATAGCTTTCTAAGGAGACCTTCTCTGTTCCAGACTGAACTCACGTGGTTTCATTCTGCTCCGTAGTAGCAATATGTATTTCCGTAGTTTTCCGCGCTGTGGTTTGAAAGACGTCTCAGAATAACTGGCAACCCTATAGACGCATTGACACTGCTCTTGAGCCAAGCCCATACAGCGACTCGGAGTCCGTTCGGGATTGTTGCTACCAAAGGCTGAACAAGCTTAAATATGTTCTGATTATAAACATCTCGCCTTAGAGATATTGGAAGCTTGGATATTCAAAGCTCCGCCGGCTCGCTTTGTGTTATTGATGCTAAAAATAGAGCCGATGTCTCGATATAATAGGACTCAATACGGCGAAGTAACTTTATTATATCGCGAAGGTGACTAGATATGTCGGAATATAGATTCCCCTCATCGGTAAAATATGTCCAAATGAGTCGCCTTCTAATATTATTTTATGCATGTTTTCTAAAAAAAAAAAAAGTATCACAGAAAAAAAAAGAAAAAAAGAAAACGTTTTAGCTAAATGAGGGGACTGGCTCCTGAAAGAGGGGGTTTACCTCCACAACACCTAGTATGCGGGGAAGCTTACATTCACTACTGCTTCCTACACAATAGACTCTAGGTTAGAGTAATAATGTACTCAACGAATGCATGCTCTACGCCGTTTAAAAACAGACTAAAGGCACATTCGCACATCAACCGTTTTTTGCGTTTTCTTACGTAACAGGTCACAGAAACATCCGTGCTTTGAATGTCGCGTCGAGTTGGTTGTCACGGTTTATAGGAAGCACGGATGCCCCTGTGACTCTCGACGTAAGATTACGTAAGCTCCCGTAACTGAAGGAAACGTAAGCAAAGAAACGTAAGCAAACTTGTTACAGTTTCTTTATGCAGAGGGAAAGTCGTCTGCTTCTTTTGCGGGGGTTGTGGTGACGTCAGAAAAACGCCGAGCTATGATTGGTTCTGAATGAAGTATAGTGGGCAGATCTCAAAGGCCTTGACGTCTACCCACTATCCTTCAATCAGAGCCAATCAGAGCTCGGCATCTTTCTGACGTCACCGCAAGTCTCGCGCAATAAGCAGACGACTAGCTCTCCGAATCACAACTGGTTTGGACTAATCGTGTAAATTTTGTTGTGGACATTTTAATACAAAAATGAATGCATGAATGAATGATTGCTTGAATTGATTCTTTTTAATCTTTTTTATGAACAATAAATAACTTGCTTGATGTTTGCGCTTCAACACAAAATTAAGCGCGGTTATTTTGATTAATGAGCCAAATCTTAGGCGCAATCTTTTACTTCACGATCCTCCCTAGGAGCCTTTGGTGTCGTCACCAATAGCTAGTTTCGACGCGTTGCAGGCCGACCTTTCATTAATTTTAGACGGAAAGAGAGAGAGAGAAGAATAGAAAGAAGGGAAAAGAGCGCATTGTTCGGGTTCAGACGCTGAGCACTTCCAGACCTCCACGCGCCTGCCGCCAAAGACATTTTCGCTCTTTTGTTTTCGGTGGAGCAAAGACCGTTCCAATAAAGGGCTTCTGGCCGGTGCCATTCGCGGCGTTCGTGCGCATGGTGTGGGCTTTTGTTCGCTTTTCAGACCGGCAGACACGCGTGGGTTGGGCTCTGGACCCGTGTAAAGATTGAGATGAAGCTCATGTATAGCACACTCTAAATTAAAGCCATCATTACTGATATTTCCCGTGCCTTGCTGCTATTCCGAGTTTAAAAATGTGCGTCTTAGAACCACTTCTAACCACTGATGACAGTGGTTAGAAGGGCTGCAACGGGGTCTTGTGAGATCGTAGCAATGATTTGTAGCTTTCAGAATTTACAAAAAGGGGAGGTCAGTTATGGTCGAGTTCATGCATAATGTTCGAAGGACGTCTGACCGTACGGGTCGTTCAAATGAGCAAACCGCATTCTAGATTTTCATTTTGGCCAATATCCTACATTTGTTAAAAGAAAAACTCAAATAGTATAGAAATTTTAATTATTCATTTTTTTTAAACAAGAACGACAATCTGTGGTTTTGTCTCCCAAATTAAAAAAGAGAAAATGCTTAAAGGAATTGTTTAGTGTATTCAGAATATAACTAGATTTAACTTTTCCAGAAGTCCAGAGGGTGCAACCCCCCCCCCCCCCCCCCTCTCAATAAAGCAGAACACCACGAGGCATTAGCGTCGATTCCACTGCAGCGACCGCCTCAGTAGCATCGCTAGTGCTACGGCACGGCCACTAACCTTCGAATACCTCGCCAACAAATAATTCAATAGGGCCGCCGCACACTTACTGCCGGTAACGACAGTCCTTCGACGATACCGTCGGTTTTCACGCAGGCGTCCGACAAGCAAGCTCTACCGTCAAAAACAATAATCCATTGTTCCGCAACACTACCACCGTCGTCGCCGCCCCGTCTACTCCCGGTCGCCCCTAGGCTCTCAGTGCGGCGGGAGCCACGAGTTGGCCGGACCAATCAATCGCGTCCTTCTCGTCACGTGACCCCTCTCTCCGCACGTGAGTGTTCTCACGGAGAGGAGTGCATGGTTGGTAGGACGAAAGCCTGGCTTTCACCGCTCTATCAGCTCGGGGATGAACGGTGTGCATACCGCCGGGAGCACTTTCTCTCCCCCTCCGTTACCACTTTGTCCTCCTTCCCCTCTCCTCTTCCCGAAAGGCCAATAATTTCATCGTGGCCAGGGGAATCCAGGCACAGGCGGGAGGGGGTGGGCTTCGCCGCGTGGCATTGACGCTGTGCGGTGAAGCCTGCCCGGGCAAAGCGCGCGCATCGATTTTTGTTTCCCCGTTGCCCTTTCACGCTGGCGTGGCGGCCGTGCTCGGCTCATTTTCGGTTCGTATGAGTTTTTGTTCTCTCGACGTCGTCATCGTCGTCGTCGTTGTTTTTAAGGTTGTGCCGGTTGTTGTCGTGGGAGGGCGCGCCTGTCGGCGCAGCCGAGGAGAGAGCCTAGATAGAAGAGAGTAGAGTCCATCTCAGACCGTGGGGAGTGTTTGCAGTTTAATGGCGGACGCCGCCCGCGCAGATTGGACGCAAGTGCGCGCGCGTCGCGTTGTCGCGGGGTGATGAGGAAAGCAGGCGGAAAGGCGGAGACGCTTACAGGCGATTAACGCTTTCGTCACCCCTTCGCAGCTCGCGTGGCAAAACGCGACGCACAAACCACGTGACCCCGTAGAGCCGTTGGAAACACTGCCCGTAATCTAGGCACATTACAACCGAGCGGCGCTGGTATTGTATGCTGTACGGGAGAGAGATAAAAAGAGCTAAATAAAACGTACATAAAAAAAATGGACAATGGTGACGTGACGGCCTGGTATTACTCGGGTAAACGAAGCGGACCTGACGTGTTCGATTTGCTCAGGAAAATAAGAATTGAACGAAGCGAGGTCTCACTCAAGAACTATGAATAGGGGGGTCTTTGAGGTCGCATCGGGTCCGCTCAGACGTGCACGTACGTTTATAAGGCTTGCAAAACCCCCTTCTGCGATTGCATCGCTCACACGAATGCCCCACCACGACGGCCCAGAAAACCTGTTTGCATCATGCGCGATTTAGGGCCGACGTTCCGTAAAATCGTAGCATTGCTCGTACATGATACGAGAGACAGTCTCTCTGCATCTGAGGCGTGTTCGATTACTCGGGTAAACGAAGCAGATCCATCGATTTTATTCTTCGTACGACGTCGCGTTGGTCGTACCAAAAATGTTTTGCTGACGTGTTTCGAAGCACGCCCATATAGTCCGATTTTGTGTGACGGTTGCCGCGTTCGAAATCGATGTAGTTAGGTCGGGCGACAATTGATAAAGTAAACAATGGAGGCGTAACAAAATGAAAAAAATATAGACAATAAAAAAATACACACGCACCTTTTGAATCGTGATTCTTCCACTTGGCGAATAAGCGAGTCGCTATTTTTTCCCCCACTCAGCTACGTCATAACTCAACATGGCGGCCACCACAAAAAAAGAAAAGAAAACGGTCTGTATAGTTTTACGATATATATTCTTTCACGAATAACGACAACCAGCGCACGGATGAGGCAACAGATATTGAGAGAACAACATATCGCATTCCAGTTTATTTTGCTGCTCTGCGCCGCCATATTCGCTTCCTAGAACCTGCATCGTCACACAGTCGGCGCTTCAAAGAATGACGGTCTTTGTAAAAGCACAAAGTGTATATCTAAAAAAAAAACTAAAAAAACTTAAAGTTGACTAACCGAAAATCAAAAAAAAAAAAAAAAAAAAAAAAAACGGCAACGCAGTTACTTTTACTTTTTACAACCTGGGGACGTGATCGCCAACAACTCGGGTATTCTGTGAGGTCAGCGGCAGAAACGGAAGGCTCTGGCTGTTGCGCGAAAACGCGGTGACCACGACAGTTCCGGTTGGGTTTGGTGCTCATAGTTTCCGAATTGACGGAGGACGTTTGGTGAACGGACACGAAAGCGCGTCTTGTTTGCGTATAGCCGACCTTGTCCCACAAGGTTAACAACCCACAAACACTCATCGTGGACATTTCACATGCACCTTGTCGGCCATTTTTCGCGGGCTTTTTGAAATTCGCCAGCAATTAAGCTACAGAAAAGGATGTTAATGAACATTGCGCTAATGAGGAGAACTTCTCGGATCTCCCGAAATCTGCTTTTGTCAAGTTTCCGTCTGGCCTTCTCCTCTTTTTCAGGCCTTCTCTCTCTCTTTCTCTCTCAAAAGGTTTCGGTAGTACTTTTGTCATACCTGAAGAAAAAAAGAAATCATCACGAGCAAAATATGTCTTGGGTCGTTAAGTCACTTTGCAATCGTATACGTAAAAATACTCACATCGCGACTTTCGACTAAAACGCCATTGGTTCACGCTATGGTCAATTGATCTTTTATGCGAGCCAATAGCAGCGAGGCATCACCCGCGAGAGAGCCCTCTTGCGGTGGTGACACTCTACGTTGTTCTCGGTCGTAACGCCGTTGGGTCCCCACTTTTGTATCTTGCATTTCCACAAAGTTACCGTCACCAAAGACCTATTCGATATTTAGAAAAAAAGGGTTGCGCTAATCAGATGAGATCACATTTATCTCGTAAATCTGTTCAAGGGGTTCGTCATGTTCCCGATGGAACTTTGCGCAGCACTTCCCCGTAACCCATCATAAGTCATACAGCATTAGTTCGGCCATCTCTGCGTTTAGAAGCTTTGGTTGCCAGAGCGTCATTCCCAACGAGCTCGTGACGTCACTCAGGGCGTGCCAGGCAACCCCAAGATTGGTTACCTGGTTCAACGCACCGGCTCGAGTGGTGGACGTGAAAGGTCGCGGGATCACGTCAAACGTGGGCGTCGTGACGTCACGATCTCGCGTGGTCACGTTCGCTACGTGACGTAGGGCCCAGACATGATCAGTGACCTTGTTTGTTGTCGGGAACTGTGCGGCAGAATGAACGCGGATCACGTGACAGTGGTGTGAGTTGTCTGCGATTGGATCGGTTCTTGGAAATAAAGCCCTCGGTAGTTAATTTTCTTTTTTTTTTTTAATTTTTTCCCCTTTGTTTTAACGTGACTTGTTGTGGAAAAACAGCAAAAACTTAAGTGCAATGAACTTTTTTTTTGTTTTCTTTCCGGGAAGTGTTCTGCGCATGAGCGGTCGCTATCTTCCAGTGATTGCGACGAGATGTTTCGGTGGAGTCGTCTTACGGCTTATACCCGTACTTCACGACTAGGATTTATTAGTTTTGAACGAAAAGTTTGACGGTGTGTGCAAAGACAACTTTAAACGACAGTATCTGACTAGGGTGCCTCGGCAACTAGGGTGCCTGACTAGGGTGCCTCGACAACTTTAAACGACAGTAACGACAGTACCTGACTAGGGTACCTCGATGTACATGAAGGCACCCTAGACCTGACTGTCTCACATTAAGCTTATTACCGTCAACATAGGGAGTATTCAATGGTGGCTATAGCTATGTGCGCGGCTGCTGAGTGCGTGCTGACGGCGAGCCTCCACAGTTCTCATGCAACGTGCATTCCGCACCATCGAGATTGCCGGTCTTAGAAGGCTAATACCGTGAGCTCGTTCTGAGCATGCGCTCTAAACATCGCCCTCGAATCTGGCGCCCAGTGAATACAAACCGGTTCAGACACTTGCGTTTGAGTGCGTTTGACTGCGTTGCGTCGAGATCCGAAAGCGAGTCACCGGCACATCTGTGCTTCGTATGAAGTGTGGACTCCAATTCAAGGAATCATCTTGGCACGCGATATAAGGAGCAGGGATGTCCAGGTTTCTCGCTGCCGCAACGCAGTCAAACGCAACTGTCTGAACCAGGCTTAACGCCTATTGAGACGTCAGTGAGCATTTGGTGAATTGTGGAAGGCTAACCCTGGCAGCGACGTTCTAGGTCGCGCACGTCACCAGTACTCCGTTCACCGCTAGACTAACAAAGCGGTAAAAGCTACACGCTTTTGGACGTCAACCGTCGATTTTGCTCTTGCGTTATCATGCTTTGTGGGGCTTAGTGAGTTGTAGAATAGGGCTCCGCCACACCTTCGGGTCCCCCGAGCTAAAGCCGCTGGGTCCAGAGAAAGTGTAGCGCCAAGCTCTCCGTATGGTCGCCATTTCGTTTCATGGAACGAGCAGTTTCCCCTTGACCTCTGCCATCTGGTGGAGCCGATTTAAATTCGCCGGTGACGTGTTTCTTGACTACCGATATTTTTTTTATCCACACACAGGCGAGACGAGTGCACATCTTCTGACCGCCACCACAGGCGGCGTCGGTGCTTGGCGGAGTCGGAAAATAATCTCCCTGACATGAAATACGCAAGAACAACAATACCGTTGTAAAAGTCCTGCGGAGAAAGGCATGATTGTTCAGTTGATTACATACACGTCGTCAAATACGCTTGTATTGGCTAGGAACGCTTTCATTGCGAGATGATATGCTCTATAGCGGTCTTGGTGCCACTGGTTCAGAGCGACCCTTTTGTTGCTTGGAAGATTTGAATGGACCGATATGTCGGTTGGCGTGGCAATGGAGACCGATCAGCGAATCACCTTGCGAGGTTTGATCGTCTGCATGGTAGTATGGCTAGCAGGCCGTAAAGGCAATGGCCTAAAGTCACTAGATTTATGAATCCAGTGACATTAGCCCGAGCAACTTGGGGCGTCGTACTGCCCATGCGGCAAACCTGCGCATGCGCAATAGCTGCTCGGGGGGACCCAGAGCGTTGGAGCTCCCATTCTAAAACTCCCTACTCTCACGAAAGGCAATCTTCATGCGAGCACATCGCTTCCACGACGCCAAAGCAGCATAGCGGTGAGCTGAGAAGAGTCAGCGATTTAGCGAGCGGCGGAGATTTATCACTGTCGCTCGGTTTTCGGACTTCTAGAAAACGTCGCTCATCGCCTTGGTCGCTTGCTCCCATCGCTTTCATGCGGTTTGCCTTGTCGCACGACTGACCGAGCGACAATCGGTTTATACTTTATTCCTGTTACTTTTTCCTGTCGCAGAAAATCCTTATGGGTCTATAAGAAAATAATCGAAGAATATTAGGTGGAGCGGGATCGAACCTATGACCGGAGTCAGACACGCCACCGACTACGCCACGCAAACACTTTTTTTTCTTCTTGATTACATGGAAGAAGAAGCGATAGGCTCACAACGTGGTCATTCAGGGTTCACTCTACGCAATCATAGCATACATGTTAAAATTCTTTGATGTCTTAGAGGCTATTAAACAGGCAGCCAGTCAGAAACTACTGCTTGAATATCATACATGCTTCTGACGCGGATTACAAGCTCAATAAAATGTACACGTACAGTTTTTGGGTGCAAATTCTTATTCCTTGTGTCCAGGCGGGACTTCCACATGCTATACAATGCTAGGAGCATTACAGTGTCATACGGGAAGTTATCTCTGATGATACAGGTAGGAAACGAATGACTAGGGTGTAATATCAATATATTTTTTTTTAGAGTGCACTGCAAACACCCCAGAAGAAATAGGCATTCCAACAGTGAATAAAAATATGCTCAATGGTTTCAGGCCTTTTACATAATTTACAATTTGTTGACCACAGCATGAATATTCCTTTCTCTTGTAGCCACACTTTGGTGGGTAACACTGAACAATGTAATTTGAAAAAGAAAGTTTTGCTGCAAAAAGGGGGGGGGGGGGGGGGGGGACATCTTTACCCGGCGCAGTATATTGTGTTGGGAAACGTCGTTGTCAAAAACTGAAAAGCATCGACTACTTTTCTAAGATATCCTACTGACACACAGGTTTCGTCTGCCACGGAGGATGCGATAAAATCTGGTAGAGGACATGCCAGTCTAATTTGAACGACTTCACAAGAAAAAGGGTGCTCCTGGTCTCTTAGGAAAAGAAAACGTGAAACGAACTGACGTATAAATAAATGGGGAAGGCCGAGTCTACTATCTGATACACGACAAAACAAATTGTCGCGACGCATGGGCTCCCAAGTCGACTTCCATACTGAAACGGCGAAAACCCTGTGCAATTTTTCAATACTTGTCCGTGTGCAATGCGGTACCTGCAAGACATACCATAATTTAGCCGCCAAAAATACATTACAGATAGTGACAAAATAGTGCAAACACTGACAAAATATTTTCGTGACTAGTTATTGGCATCATCGTTTCAATTGAGTTGCAACTCCGGACCAAAGGACGTGCTGTTTTGGTAGCGCTTCAATGGCACTCCTAGGTAGTCGCACGGAGTGCAGCTCCAATTTATGCCTTCGCATTGCCTGGGCGTCGTCGCCCAGGCTCAATGCCAGAATCCTCGACACTTTTCTAGATTTACTGAGGCTCTAGTGGCCTCATGAAAGCTGCGAGTGAGATCCATGGCATTGGTTACGCTTTTCTTGTCTTTACAAAAGTATGCGACATCGTCGACATATGAAAGAACTTTAATTTCAATGTTGCTCAAAGTAAAGCCTTGTATTTGTCTATTTCTTACTATGCTTTGGCACAAGGGTTCTATAGATGTAGAGTGAAAAGTAATAAAGACAATGGACAGCCATGTCAAACTGAAGAACAAATCGGGATGCTTTCTGTAACTTTGTTATTTATGATTAAGCGTGTACAACAGTTTGTGTACGACCATTTTAACGCTATGAAGTATCATACCACCAACACCACTGTGCGACAAAATCATAAAGAGAACATTAGGACTAACACGGCGAATGCTTTTGCAAGATCAACTTGCAGCATCGCGACCAGAGAGCTTCTGTTGGCAATACATTCTAATACGCCTCTTGCAGCACGGATATTTGTCTGAATGGACCTTCCACGACACACGTCTGGTGATACCCTATTAAATCGCAAATGACGCGCTGCAATCTATTTGTCAGTATTTTTGCAAATGTTTTATAGTCCACGTTGCATAATGTAATTGGCCGATAGCCAGTCACTTGTGGAAGCTTGTTTTTGTCATCTGTCTTTGGAATAAGAATAGTATGTCTATGCAGAAAGGAGGGCGGAAGACTTTGTTTCTAATAAACGTCTTGAAAAATATCCTGCAAGATGGGACATAAAGTGTTTTTGCGAAGTTTATAAAATTCTGCAGTAATACCATCCGGTCCCATGGGGTTTTCTTTGTTGGAAGGGCATCCTCTGCGTTTTCTGCCTCAGCTAAACTGATCTGTTCTTCAAATTCTTTTGTGTGCTCTTTATCTAACTGGGGAATCAATGTTATAAGTTCCTGTAGATATTCTTTATCTGTGAAGGCAATCTTAGTGCGGTATATCTTTTTGTAATGTTCAGAAAAGACTTCGGCTATAGCTTCGCTATATCTTATAATCATATTGTTTTGCCTTATATCTTGAATTTTTTCAGTCATCGCATACCTTTTCTCCTCCCAGGATGTATTTCCCAGGATATAGTTTACAACACGAGAACGTATAGCAGCGCCTTGATAACGCTCTTTGTCAAATTTATCTAGTTCAGCTTTTATGCGGACAATATCTTTCAAACCCTGTCCAGAGTTTTGATATTCAAGTTGAACTAATGCACGCAATTACTCATCAACGTCCTCTCGGTATCAGACTTCTGGAATTTTATAACACTAGCTCTCTCAATTGCTATCTGTTTTAATTATTGTTTAAAAAGCTCCCATTTAAGATATATGTGTTCCGTTGTTCTCCCTATTTGCTCAAAAAGATCAGTCGCAGCAGTGACAAAGCTTTCATCTTTTAGCAGTTGATTATTAAGTTTCTGTATTTTCCAGTTTATACTTTTTTTTCTTCGTTTCCTTCCCATTGTTATTCATACCATGCAATGGTCTGTAAAAAAAAACTGAATCTACGACATAACCGCTTAAATTTTCTATAAGTTCTACTGAGCAGTAAATTCTATCAAGTCTTGTATGTGATGTGTTTTGAAAACGAGTATATGGTGAGTGTTTTTTTGCTTTAGCTGAAATGATGCAACATCAAAAATATTAGACTCGTCCACCATGTCCTGTAGCAGTCGTTCACTTTTGCCAGTTCGAAATTTATATGGTGCTCTGTCTGCACCGTCTCAAACGCTGTTAAAGTCTCCAAGCAGAACTACCATTCTATCACAAAGTAAATAAGGTCGCAGGTGATCAAAAAATTTACTCTGGCATTCACCTCATTCGGGTCATAAACGCATATCACTCTCCACATTATGTCGGAAACTCGGAAGTAGCACATAATGAAGCGCCCGCAAAGGTCTGTCGTGAAAGATAAATCAAACAAATGAAAATATTTCCTAATAAACAATAAACATCCTGCGGAGAGATCTACAGCACGGACTAAGGCATATCTCGTAGCCATACAGGAAATGTTGTATGGCCTGTTATAGCTGTCCTACCGTTGAGAGTTTTGTTTCCTGTACGGCCGGAAAGACTACCTCTTTGTCTTCAAGTAGACGTTTTCAAATGATACTGCTTCTTTCGGGAGTTAGATCTTCTTGCATTTAGGGTAACAATACGAAGGCTATCAGTTAAAGGTAATGAAAGTGGAGGAGGGGGATGAGGATGGGAAAGAAGAGAGGGAGGAGGAAGGGCAAGGGGAGGAGGGAAGATGGGATTTGTTCATGTATACTCTAGTGTGCAGAGGAGGTTTTTCGCTTACTGGCGAAGGTGTCAGGCGGGTGTTTTTTTCCTCTCGGTGCCACTCATGTCCTTGCACGTGCAGGGGCTCATGTCCATTATTGACGGGTCACTTTTGTTGTGAAACGTTGTATGTCCGTCCGCAGACACCGCTGACCGTTTCGGTACCTCAGTTTACGGTGTTGACAAGATGTCCTTGGTCGGTCCTTCCTGGGAAGCTGCTTTCACAGCTTCAGTCGATGCTGTGTCTTGGAGTATCTCCGAAGCTTCCTTTTCAACTTGTGTTTTGCTCTCGCTTGAACTCTGAGCCAGTGTCTCTCTAGGCTGCGCTTTAGTGGAGAGAACATCTCCACTCAGCATCCACGACCTCGGAGATGACAATCAAAAGTTAGGGGTTAGCGTCAGGGTCGTTGCCAGAGCCTCGTAGTACGCTTGCATAACTTGAAAAGCATTCGTTACTTTCATTCCCAAATTTTCCCACAACGCGCGCATTTTGGCTTACGGCACTGTTGTCGAATATGACCGACCTCCTTGCATCGTAGACACAAGGGTGGTCGTCCTGACATCACCACAAGGGATTGTATACCGTACACCTTCAAGTAGGTGAGGGATGTCTTCCAACGTCACGGTGTCGTGCAGAGTTAGGCAGACCCCTTTATTCAGCGCTTTCAAGATCTCCATTCCTGGCACGCGCCACTTATCTCGCGCTATGCTTCGAACCGTGCCGAACGGTGCTAAGGCTTCGACGACCTTTTTATCTTCTAAGTATGACGGCAGCCAGAGTAGCTTGAGCTTCACATCCCTTAAGTTCGGGACGATGATTAAACATATTTTCTCCTTTCAGGCTGAGTTCTTTCGCGGTTTTCAACTTTTGTTTTGTGGCGTCTGGACTAGCCAGCGTCGCCATCCACATATGGCTCATTTGAAACTGCCCGACACAACTTGGTTCAGATCGACGACTCCTTAAAGTCCATCGCAGAAGTCAACTGCACGGTAGGGTCGACCCGTGAGGTCAGCGTGGAGGAAGGCGGAGTTTACGCACAATGCTCCAGATGGAAAACGAGGAAGTATAATCGTATACTCATCTTTGGGCGGTTGCCGGTATAGGAACGTTTCTTGGGGCCACGGGTGCTGCTGCAGGGTTCTCCGAGTACGTCTTGTGATTTTCGTTACCAGTATAAGAGCTAGAGGTAGAAGGGTTTCCTCGGCCTGAGGCCGATTGTTGATTTTTAACGGAGGACATGAAAGCACGACCGTTCAAAACGGTGTCTTCTTCTTTCTCCTAGGCCACGCAAACACGCTTGTACGGCTTGAAAATGAGCGAGGGTTTATATTTAGCTATCGCGTTCCACTCTTAAAGGGGAAGCTTAAACATCCTCCTGTAATTCCTTTTTTTTTTTTTTTTTTTCAGCGGTGGCTGCTCTAAGTGCATCCACCTATAACGATACCACATATAACGATATTCCGCTTATAACGATTAGTTTCTAGAGGACCGTGCGTTTTTGCGTGGGGCATCCAGTCCAGATAGTATACAGTACGACAATCGGTTCCATACCGACTGCATCTTCGGGTTTTCTTCTTGTCGTTATAAGAGGATTGTACCGCTCTGTGTAACACTACTGGTCCGACCGCAGTCAACGCTGTACGTTCCGACGGAGGCAATCAAACTGCGTCAAAATTGCATCGTCACGGCGTTTGTCGTCTTCGTGCGCTTGCTATACTTTCCGCCAAACCAATCAGTGGTCCTGCTCTTTGTGTGTGTGTGTGTGTGTGTGTGTGTGTGTGTGAGATTGGTTCAGTCCATGAGAGCAAACGCACAAAGACGACGACCGCCGTGAGGACGCACACGCGGGCAAACAAACGCAAGCACTGCGCGTTTGCGTTAGCGTTGCGCGTGTTCCGTACCGCGCGTGCGCCGAGCCCCAAGACTGCGGTTCTGGATTGGCGTGTGGCGACGACCGGCAGGCGCGGCGTGGAACACGGAACGCGCTAACGCGAACGTATACTCCCACGCGCCATAACTAAAGCCTTCGAATGTGAAACGGAGGTGTAGTACCCCAGTGTACCCGGCCAAATCCGGCGGCATTCGTACGCACAAACGCACGTGATCGTGAGGTGAGAGTGATTCGCTCCGCCGTCACTTTTTCCCCATCGCCGTCCCCCTCGCACAACCACGTCATCTATGGTAAGACCTCAAGGCGCCAATGGCGCGCGATATTATAATGCGCTCACTTATAACCTCCTTACTCTATGCACCCCCCCCCCCTTTTTTTTTTTTCTCTCCCGCCGCCTTCGATTGGATTGGATTTAGTGACGTCCCCTTCGTAACAGGTCGTCCCTTGTTGAAAGTTTCGGTGATGGCCTGGCCACAAGCAAGCTTGACTGAGCCTCATGGCTAACTTTCTGGCTGGTACATTCCGTGGAATAAAAGGTTTTCGAGGAAATATGAAAATTATAATTGATTTGAGTGTTACGATACTCAGGCAGTTACATACATCGGAAACATTACGATATTTGCTCAAGAATAACAAAAACCGACACTTTCGTGAATGTGGCCCATAGGATTCAATACAAAAATATTCGTAAAGCCGTGGAAAAAAAAAAAAAACACGCGCGCAAAAGTTTAATTTTAGCACATGCGCCGAAGCGTTGGATCATGTCTAAGAAAGTGGGAATAATAAGAACCCGAACGAAAAAGCCGAAAAAAAAAAAAAAGGAAGCTGCACGGTTTTTTAATGTGTCAACACGTCGCTCGGTCAGTTCGTACGACGAAGTTCAAAGTTGCCTGACGACTGGCCGCCCGTTATCAGACGGTAGCAATCGTCTGCACTTTGGAAAACAGTCGAATTTACCAGACACGGCTTGGGACCAAAACGAAAACAGATGCCGCCGACTTTATAAGACGTTGAGTTCCGCGCACGCGTCTAGGATGTACATCTACGATGTGCAAGCGCGGGGCAGATTTCGAAGTTGCAACAGATACTACTAGCCTCGTGAACCGAGGGCAATTGCAACATATCCTTGTTTTATGATGCTGGACCAAAGTGGATTGGTGCTAAAAAATGCACGCCGCGGTAACTCAGGACCGTTTTTTTTTAATCTTATTTCTTAGTTCGGACCCCTTTGTAGATTTTTATTTACATTAATCCGAAACAAATTTCGTATGCGAAAGTCCTTGTTCGGGCGAAACGCGAAGTGCGAGGACGGTAAGCGATTAATAATTACTACTTTTATTATGCGATATCGCCGTTACGGCCTAGCACCGTTTCATTGTTCGGCCAAACAATAGAAGCGCTAATGACTCTTTTTTGTTTTGTTATTACTTTAAAGAGCCTTTTTGTCGAGCCTCGCCAATCCCCAATAAACGTAACGATAAAAAAAACAGCAACAAAAAGTAAAACAAAACCGGTGTGGCTTCTTATCGCGTGAGAATGGCACCTCAAAATCGCATATTTTATTCTCCTTCCTGTCCGTCGTCGAGCAATACTCGCCGCTTTAAAAGAAAGAGAGGGGAGCGTTCAATGTAAAGGAGCTGACGCTTCCAACGATTCCGTCACGCCCCAAAAAGTGGCGGATGTGACGTCACAGTCCCGGATCACGGACAAACCGAGCCGACCAATTGGATAATAATAATAATATTACTTTAATAATAATTCATTTATTTTTCCAACAAAAAAGCTGTACCTCCCACCAGCCGCCATTGCTGACGGCCAAAACAATCCCCGTCACCATAGCAACGGACCGCGACGCCGGATCACGTGACCGCATATCGACCAATAGGGCAGCACTGCCCCCTGCGAGCCGCCATTGCCGTCTGCCAAACGATCCCGGCCACCGTGGCAAGCAAAAGGACCGACCGTCTGCTTTGAGTAGGCGAGAGAGCAGAGAGCCTAGATTCAAGAGACTCAAACCATGGAGTAGCTTTGGGCTTGTGTGCCTCCTTTCGTTGCTTCGGGGTGAGGAGGGAAGAGGGCAGAGAGGTGGAGCGCTTCCAGACGACCGACGCTTTCGAGTCATTTTCGCAGCTTGCATCGCGAACACGGCCCATAGATCACGTGACGTCGATCCAGCAGTTGTAAACACTCTGAAATCGATGATTATGCGACCCCACGGTTCCTAGCGTTTCCGGTGGCCGCCTGCAGTCGCGTCGAGCCGACTCCGTACGTATTCGAGGCCCCCAATACGACAGCCGGTATTGAATTCGCAACGGTCGATTGCTTAACGTCAACAAGCAATGAAGGTACACGGCCCGCCTACACTCCGGGGCTGGCTTCGCCACCGAACGTGTTGTTGTTGTTGTAGCGGGGCGAAGCTGCAGTTATGCACGCTATTCGGTCGTTCCTTTTACTTCTTTTTGGCAGACGACATTAAGGCATACGTGTCGTCTGCTACGAAAGCGCCAGGGATGTGTGTTTCCGAAGGCGTGGTGCGATAGTGCGGGTCGATGAGAATAATAATAATTGAATTTCCTCGGGAGTGTTGAGGAGCGGCACGCAAATGCTGAATTGATCGATTAAGGATGCGCCTCTTAATGCCGAAAAAAAAACCTTTTGTACAGACTCACGAGCACACACACACATTATAGTATTATACTGAATTGACTTTGCCTGTGTACACTGTGCGACACTATTAGCGCGAACAAGCAATAGCCTTTTTTTTTCTCTTAGGATCAAAATTGTTACTTCAAAAACCATAATAATAATTAAAAAAAAATTAAGCTTTTTGGGGAGTAATATTAATTTCCTCGTTTATGTGGAGAATAAAGATATATGTAGGTGTATTTGAGATTAAATATAGTATGTTATCTATCAGACCTATCAAACGCCAAAAAACATCGCTTCTTCGTCCGAGAACCAAATCTGGTAAAAACTACTTCAAGCGGCGTATGAACAATGTGGGAAAACATTTTTTTTTTTTGGTGAAAACGAGTACAATGTGTTTAAAAGTGCTCGTTTGGGGCACTTATAACCTAAGCAAAGAATATTGTGCCCGCCAATAGCTTTTCAAAATAATATAAAAAAAAAAACACTTATGTCGTGCTAACAGTGTCGCCCATGTACATAGCTAAAAACTAGGATTGAGATTTTAAAAAAAAATAATAATATACATTTGCCAGTTTAAAAACTTTTTTTCCTTTTACTGAATATTTGGAGCCTTGCCTATTTTTTTTCCGTCAGGTTTTTAAATCTGGATGTGTCATCGCTTCCTGCAGTGTTGGGTAAAGTACATATAAAAAGTACTTGGAGTACAAAGTAAATGAGAGGTTATGTACTTTAGGTAAGGTAGTAAGTACACCGGTGACCGGGCGCAACGTACTTGAAGTAAAACACTACAAATACAATCTTCTATTAGCTGTGCCCTATACAGCATTTTCCTTTATCTCCGCCGTTGAACTATTATGGCGAACAAATACATATTACCCTCTTTTTTTTTTTCATGCACTGAATTCAAGTTTTACGGTATCTATGATAGGAGTTAAGCCACGTTTACACTGCTTATACGTCATACGACAGTCTGCGGGCATCCCTCGATATCCGCCTGATGTCGTCAGACAAGCGTCATCGGTGTCGACCGCCGCGATCCTGGCGGCGTCACCACAGCGGTGGTGGAAGTGTCAGACGCCTGTTCTCCTGCAGGTCGTTCTTTCGCGGCTTTTCAGTCCACGGAAGCTTCGTGCAGCCAGGAGTTGCGACGCTGCGACGACAGCGACACTCGCGTTCGCTCGTGCTTTTTCACCGGCATTTCTACACGACCAACCGCCAGGATCGTGACGTCCAACAGCGTCACACTCCGGCTTTCGTGACGTCATTCGTTGCCACATCGTCACCAACTTTCGGTGCATGGGCAGAAAACGACGCTAAAGAGACCTGTGAGATACGCGTTGCAGCCACCGTAGTTGTAATAAGCGGTTCGAGCGAAAAGTATCGTCTGCTAATAGACTCACTGCAGACGGCGGCTGTTTCGACGTGCGTGTTCCTTTGCTCGCAGACACCGTTATTTAGCGTTTTTGTCCACGCGAACATTTTTCGGATTTCAGAAAAGAGCGGCCATTAACGGAATCTGGAGAGTGCGTGCGAATCCCTTAGATCGACCGAGATTACGCAATAAGGATAATTAAAACCATAATGAAACGAACACTCCGATCAAAACTCTCCGACCAAGTTGCAATTCGCTAGATCGGTTACGGTACCACAAAAAACCCGAGCCGAGAACTCCGTTTTACGTCACGATTGACTCCAGTGGACGGTGTACGAGCCAATCGTAGCCAATCCAATGTCGCATGAGTGTCACGTGACAAGCTTCGGCAGTGGTTCACGCCCTGGATTGGCTGGAATGGATCGTAACGTGAAACAAAGTTAGCTGAAGCTCCCGCGGTCCGTGATTCATTAAAGCGACTTCATCTCGACTACCATTTGTTTCGAAATCGATTTAAAAGTTAATTCAACTCCTTCTATTAAACGTGCCCGTCTCTTCGCTAAAACAAGAAAAAAGAAAAAAAAATGGCGATTTTTTTTACTCCGAATCAAGGCTGTATTGATCCGTCTGAGCGACATTGATTTACTTTAAATTTTTCTTTTATTTCGATTTGCTGCGGGTTTTTTTTTTGTCCTCTTTTTGAAACCACCTTAAAAATAGTAAAAATAAAAAAATGGTGCACGGCAGAGAGTTGCCAACGAGGCCGTACCGTTTATTAAATTACAACGACGTTACACGCCCTAATTATTAAATGTTTTTTTTTGTTTATTTGTTTTATTTGGGAGTGAAAGTAGGCGATCAGTTTCGACCCTGCCTCATTTTGGCACACACGTCACGTCCTACAGTCATGCGAGTTGAACCGGCTCCTATAACGATACGCGCCCGGGGGCTGGTCGCGGTAGAATCCCTACATAGGCTACACGCCTAGAGCATCGAAATTCCCGTTCGCCGATCATCTCGTGGGCGCCGCCATTTTCGTTACCTTGTGCAGAGGGGACGCAATTGACGGGTCTTGCGATTTGAAAATGCGGTTTCGGTATCTTTAGATACAAGGGAATAATCGGAAGCCGTGTATTTCCTTTATCTATATACCAGCCCGTTTGTCGTTTGCACACTGGTTTATGAGCCCGCTTCCGGGAGGCTTGCTGAAAGCAAAAACGCTGAAAACCAATATTAGGGGCTGTCGATTAGCAAGATAATCGCGATAGTTAATACCTTTAACGAAAGGTACGATCAATGACCGCCTGGGAGCAAGCAAACTCACAAACTGGCGTGCACACGACGAACATCCGGTATAAGGAATTGGAAATGAACGGCCGCCGTTTTTTCTCAATTTTTATGATATTAACAACTCTGACTTAAGCTTTGAAAAAAAAAATACAGATAAATCTTCTTACGAAACTACTTTCGCGTGGTCAATATCACGTATGTACGTTTGCAATTCGAATTTTCCAAGGCGTGCCAAATGGATTAGTTGTTACGGCCGCACCCTGTACATACTTGTTACACGCGGAGTGCCCAATAGTAATAAATGTTTGTTAAGGGTAATGACGTAACGTTAGATTTTTTTTGCTTTGTAATCCTTCTGAAGGGGATTATACGCGATGTTCACGTATGATATACTCAAAACTGGAGTACGCGTTCAGGAGTTTACTCGGAGATAGCTTTCCCAAATCAGAAGGGCGTTCAAAGCAAGTATAAACGACCGCAAGGGTGAGGCATAACTATACGAAACTGCGAGGTGAATGTCTGCCCACTTGCAAAGGTTTCATGAGCAGTGCCGGAAATCGTTCCATTTCTCTTTTTGCGTTTTGGAACAGAGGAGGAAAACTGCCTTCTTTGGTGCGATCTTGGGACGTTAGGATTGATCAACGAAGAGAAATTTTATTGGAAAGCAGGCAACTTAATAACTTAATAAGCCTGGAGCGAGTAGTGGAGTCGGGTGTAAAAAAACAATAAATTAAATAAGAAAAAACGACAACAAAAAACATGGAATGGTAGGTTTGGAAACTGACAGTACACCTTTATGATTGTATCGAACCGTTTTTCTTTAATATTATACAGTAATTTCATATTAAATGTTGAAAAACAAATGCTGGACTTTCAGAAAACTTTCGCAACTTCACGTGATTGAACGTTCAGTTATGTTTTCCGAGTAAACCTATAGTTTCTTTTTTTTTTTTTGCGTCATGGAAAAAAAAAAAAAAAACAGAAGGTTCTAAATTTAGATGGAAGCTAACAACCACAATGTAAAAACACCTCCGTAACAAGTTAAGCCTCGTTTTGCCTTATTTTTTTTCTTGCTCCGGTGTCGGGCTACCTTCCGTCACCTCGATTCCGGTTTCACGGGCTCCCTGAATATTTAAACAAGCCGAGCAAAAAGAAAGAAAGAAAGAAAAAGAAAAGGATGTACTTGGATATGTTCGTTTCCTATTTATTATGTCTTCTCTTTTTCTACACGTACGCTCGCTCACGCGGTTTTTTCTCTTTTTTTTTTCTTCTTTTTGTAAGAGGCTGTAAGTTTCTCAAGTTTGAGATGGTCGTTGCATCTTGCGAAGTTTTTCGGCTACTTTCTCTGTGGAGATTCAGAAAAAGAAAATCGTGCGCGTGCCTATAGCTTGAACCGCATTTCCTCGTAAAATGGTCCCCGGGACTTAAAGCGTCAGACCTTGAATTTTGCACGGCAGTATAAATAAGGCCCTTTTTTTATGGCGATCCGAGCAATCTTGCGGAGCACCATGCACTTACTCGAAAGACATGTCTGTTCTTCTGTGAGCAGCTGACAACGCTCGAGGGTCAAAAGGCGAATTTTTATGCCCGAAAACGATGGGCATTGTTTGTTAGGTCGGTGGAACCAGGTGTTATATGAAGAGAGCATTAAATGTTTTTTTTTTTTTTAATCTTCTACTAATTAGTGCTTTTTAATAAATCGCGTTCTTTTCATGGAAAATGACTACAATATTTCCCTTTTGTTTTTTCACAGATTTCTCGAGGAAGACCCAGTTATTACATAGAAAGACCGGCTAGACGCGCGCAGTGAATGCGGCGGAATCCTGCGTTTATTTTATTTATTTTTATTGTTTTTACAGTGGAGCTGTTAAGGGCTAGTTTCCTCAGGATCGTGTCCGCCAGCAAACAAATGTCGACACAACCCAGAGTGAAAAGGCTGGACAGCTACCGCCATCTATGAACGACGGCGGCAACCAGACAGCCGCCTTGTTGGTTGTCTGGTTGGATATTTTTTCTTTGCGGTCGCCGTTTATGTTTTCTAATGTCTCAGTAATCATGATGTGGTTTTTCTGTCAGTGCTCATTACTTTGACCACCCGTTTTTGTCCCCAAAAGTGTGTCCTCATCGTGCCCTTCTGTAGATTATTTCGTTTTTCATATTGTGTGGGTCGAAGCGCGTCCAGTACTATCCCAAGCAGGCACGTAGCCTGGGGGGGGGGGCATGGAGCCCGGGTCTCCCCTTCCCCCCCCCCCCCCCCCCCCCGAAATCTTCCATTTTGCTGGGACCTCCTCTCCCCCTCCCCCTCATACAGCATTTTGTCATGGGCGGCCCCCCCCCCCCCCCCCCCCCCCCCCCCGAAACAAAATCCTGGCTGCGTGCCTGGCCCCAAGCCTCTTTGGACATTTTGGAACTTCCCGCGTCTAGCGCGAATGTACAGGAAGGAGCGGGCGGGAATGACAGGATGCGAGCCTTGGAATGTACGCATGCATATAGTAAAGTAATGAAGTGGGAAGAATATTATGGTATCAGATGTAAATTAAAATTGCACCGTTTCGCGTGTTGACTGTTTGTTTCTTTTCGCGATTTTATCCGTCGACAAAAGCCGTCTTAAACGTCCGCGAAATGTACCGGTATTTTGGAAATAAGTAGACACCGAAAAACAACCGTTGATTTTCGACACAAATAAATGCCGGAAAGTATACAGCCTACATTTGAGTAACCGTTAGGCGCTGCTCATTGCCTTTTTCTGGCGCCCGCGCGCTCAATGGCCCCATTGTGGAATCGACGGCCTTTCTAGAATAAAGGAGGCTATGGCGATACTTGTATAGCGGGCGTGCGGTGAAACATGGATTGTTGAGAGTTAACAATCAACGTTTTTGAGACATATTTTATATCCAAAAAATATTTAATGAAGTCCCTGATTCTTTGCTTCCCCCTACTTCCAACGAGACATTAAAGAAATGTCTGAGGAGCTCGTTCTCCGACGTGTATGGAGAAAGTGAACTTTACTGCTTATAACCCTTTTGCCTCGTGCACACTTGCGAACCGACGGCCCGATCGGCGACGAAAGCAGGCAGAATTTCTGGCGGACAACAAGATCGCTCTGGGACGAGTTTTGAACACCGGGAAAAAAGCTTTCTCTCGCCGCTAGCCAATCAGAACGCACGGGGGAAGTGGCGCTTGCTGACTTGAGATTTCCGCTGACGAGCTGGCGACGATGGCGACGAGACGCGCGCGCGGGAAAGGAGGAGGTTTGGGAGCTGTCGTCAGCTCTCGTCTGTTCGGGAAACTGCGAGACGCTCGCGCTGCACACTCTGCAGGCGGCAACAAATGTGAACGGCCCGATCTTTTTTCGGCGAGCGAATCCAGTCGGCGGCGAGTCTGTATTTCGCAAGTGTGAACGAGCCATTATTTCTTTGTTCTTACATTCGCATAATCCCTCGTATCATTCTTGTTTTTTTTTTTTTTTTTGTGTGCTGGAGCACTTTTTTTCTTGGAGACACAAAGTGATTAGTGGATTTATTGTGTGAAATCTGTTATTTAATCCTATGCATTTTGTTTTTTGTGTGCGAACACCCTGAGTGAATTTGCCTGACTCAGCGAGATACATTCGTGTCTTCAATACGATATACCGTGTTCTTTTTTGCTTTCTTTTTGCATTTTTGCGTGATTTCGTGTGCGAAAGTGTGTGCCAGTCAGTGTTTTTTTAATTTTTAGAGCGCAGCTCTTAGGGGCCCGTTTCCGGCTTGAGCGGCGTCGCCGTCGGCGTTGGCGTCGCCGTCGGCGTCGCCGTCAGCGTGACCGCGAGGTCACGTGACCCCCCGAGGTCACGTGACCACCCAGGTCACGTGACCCCCCATGAGGTCACGTGACCCCCTCAGGCCACGTGACCCCCTGGAGTCACGTGACCCCCTTGAGGTCATGTGACCCCTCCAGGTCACGTGACGCCATCAGGTCACGTGACCCCCCTCAGGTCACGTGTTCCCCTCAGCTCACGTGACCCGCCTCAGATCACGTTACCCCCCTGAGGCCACTTGACCCCCTGTGGCCACGTGACCCCACTGAGGCCATGTGACCTCCCTGAGGTCACGTGACCCCCGTGGGGACACGTGACCCCCCGAGTTCACGCGAGCCCCCTTAGGTCACGTGACCTCAAGGAGTCACCTATCCTCCAGCACGCTTCCATCTTCCTCCTCAAGAGCTGCGCTCTAACCGGCGTTACAGGGAATTGTAAACGGCTTTCATTTTTTTATGACTCATCTTCAAGCTAGATACAAACACGACTAAAACACCAACTCTGATTTTTCGCCTGTACTCTGATGAAACATTGAAATGTGTGTGTCTTTTTTTTCATATGTGCACGTGATGTGAGTCCGTGCGAATATCCGGTTTGCCACACCAAATGCTGTATTTGGTCCCACAAGCCTCTGCTGCTTTGATCAGACCCGACACTCAAGCGTTTACATTTGCTATGTTGATCAAAAATGTATTATTATTATTATTATTATTATTGTACTGCGATATGGGTATAGTACTGCGATATGGGGTGACGCTACATGCCTATTGCACAACATCTTGGCACTCTAAAATTGACAGCATTTTGAAAGGAATTTTGCGAAGTGTAGCGTATAACTCATGTTTTTCATCCAGTGAGGATTTTTTTAGAGATTTGCAGATGCCAAGATTACGTAGTTTGTATACTGAAACTGTTGTGCTACGCCATTTTTGGAGTGAAAGTTTTAAAACAGTTCATACACCATCGCGCCTCCTCAGAACGTCTCCTCGGTATGAAGTGCAAAGATGTGTCACCAGATATGGAAAACGAATGCGGTCGTTTTACGTGTCAGACATTTTTAATACCCTTCCTGAAGATATTTTCAGTGTTACTGGCAAAGGAGAGTTGAAGAAGTGGCTTCGTCATTATGCTTGTGAAAACTAATTATTGTGCTGTTGTCGTTTTGAGTTGAATTGGGATGCTGGTTAGTTGAAGCTAATGATCGTGTGTTTGCTTCTATGTGCGTTCTTCATTATTTTCTCGCTTATGTATATTTGTTTTGTGTTTTTTTTTTTTTTTTTTTTGATTTGACTTGGGAAGCTGGTTAGCCGAAGCCTTGTTTACGTGTTTGTTTATTCATGTGTTCTTTTTTTCGCCTATGCGAATTTGCTGGGTCCAGTCCTACAAGCCATTATCGGCTTAGACGGACCCGTCATTTGACATACCGAAAGCGTTGTGTGAATAAAAAAAAAAAAAAAAAAGAGTATTATTATTATTATTATTATTATTATTATTATTATTATTATTGTTGTTGTTGTTGTTGTTGTTGTTGTTGTCGTTGTTTATTGTTGTTGTCGTTGTTGTCGTTGTTGTTGTTGTTATTGTTGTTGTTGTCGTGGTAGTGAAGCGATGTTGAGGCGAGGAACAGAAGAACATCTCGGGTGTTCCTTTTGGGAGATTGCGTCACGTGACAAAAACGTCATGCTTCTTTAGCTGTGTCACGTTGACGTAAGCTCTGCAGCGGATGAGCGGAGGAATTGCTCGAGCAGCACAATCAGACCCTCTTTGACGATGGATCAGTCTGCATTTTAAAGGTGGTGATGCAACGATTTTCGTACTTTCAAAAAAATACCGCTTAGAATTATTCCTTCATATTCATAATTTATAAAATACGCGTTAGTGTTTTGCTTTTTTTATCCGCCTAATGATAGTCGCAAAAACAAAATATTCAAGAAAAACGAGCAGCATTCACCCGGCCCTCAAATCGCGGCCGGAACAAGCGGCCACGTGACCTAGAACCAAAATAAGGACGGACCAATCGAGCTTTCTCACGTCACGCAGCTGCTGCGGCACTGCTGTCGGTACTGCGCGTGCGCAAACGCTTCGATCCTCCCGAATTTGGTTAATACGCAGGCGCAGTTCCCACACCCGGTGAGGACAAACGCGGGCCTGTTTGTAAACAGTGTGTAGATGCCGCCAATGTTTGTCGTAGCCACGCGCTGCAGGTTGGGGCAACACGGGGCACACGCGCTGAGTTCCGCACAGTGCTAAGGTTTGGCTGTTTCCGTCATCGCAGCGATTGGCCAACAAGCCACTACCCAAAATTCACGTCGAAACGTTAAATTGTCACGTGCCCGAATGGAGCGCCCACGCGCTGATCTCGTGTACGCTGTACGAGGCACGCATTGACATATATCATGACCGCGGAAACCGCGAAACTCGACGACGAATCTCTGGGGTATTGCATCGTTGATGACGCCAACAATTCGATTCCCACAACTTCGTCTTCACGTTTTTGCGAAGAAGAGGCTGGTAGGAAAACGGCCGATTTTATTCTCGGTCGCTGGCGTCACTTGCGAGTGTACCTGGGTCACACTTGTGGAGGAAAGTTCGTGTAAAGTGATGAGACATTTCTACCCGTTTCACCGCTACATTTATCGGGGAAGGTGCGCAGACGAACGGGCGGACGGAGATACAAATTTCTGGAAGATTCCTTTAAAAGGCATTCCATCCTTCAGAAACTGCCGCGAGTTAAGCTTGCCCACATCACGATACTCATAAAGGAAAAGACCAACCTTCAGGTGTGGGTATCGGCAGATGCTCCTCAGCTATGGACCAACTCAACTTTCTGACGTCACGCCGCTGCGGTGGCGCTGCTGTCGGCACTGGGCATGCGCAGGTGATTCACCTAGGCCGAATCTGGTTTCTGCGGGCGCGCAGTGCCCTCGCCTGGTGGGCAAACGCGGGTTTGTTTGTAAACAATGTGTTGGTCGACCAACACATTGTTGGCCATTTTGAGAGCTCCATCCTTGGCTTCGGATAATGTAAAAAAAAGAAAAGAAAAACGAAAAAAAAGTCTTGTGTTACAAGAACTCGTCTTTAGTCATTCTATCGCTCGCTCTTTGAGATAGAGATTGACAAAATGGATGGATGTTATTGGCTATAGATTCCTTGCAACAGGCGGTAGCTTGCGCCCCCTAGGCTAAAGTCGAGTTGCCGACAAACCGGTGTTGCTAATATACGGTTGCCATGATTACTATGGTGCCTAGAACGCGCGTCTCGGAGTGGTGTGCTTACCTAGTCCTAAAACTTGGTCCCTCGATTTTCACCGGATGACGTGATACAAGTGCCACGCTGTCACCGGCCGCGACCCTGGCGGCGTCCCAACAGCTGTGGTGTATGTGGCAGACGACTAGGGGTGTCGCGAACTGTTGTCGAACCGGATTTTTAGGTCGAACTTTCGGGGTTCGACTGGGTCGAACCGGTTGAACCTTCGAACGTTTCACCAGATTCGACCGGTTCGACTTTGTGGACAGTGTGGCCAGACCTTGATACAGGCATGTCCAGGCTTGGAGAATTTTTTTTTTTATGCAATGGGTTATTTTATTTTATGAACAGTTGCAAGTAAAAGAAACCAATTCTAATCACTGAAAAAATTAATAACTTGATTTTTTTTTGTACTGTTTAACTGAAATAACTAATCAGCGCTGCCCTTAATTCATTCCTTAGCCATCACCATCCAATCCGAAGCCAACTGGCCAGTCTGTCGCGCATGCGCACACGAGTCGAACCTCAATACAAGGTTCGTCGAATTTCCCCTAAAAGTTCGACAAAGTCGAACCTGGTCGAACTCGAACCTCGGCCGGTTCGCGACACCCCTACAGACGACTGTTCTGCTGCAGGTCACCCCCCAGTGTGGCAGTTCACGGAAGCTTCGGAAGCCGGGAGTTGGGACGCCGCGACGACGCCGACACTCGCGTTCGCTCGTGCTTTTTGCCGGAACTTGTACGACCAACCACCAGGATCGCGACATCCGACAGCGTGACACTCCGACTTTGTTTGGTGACGTCATTTGTGGCCACTTTGGGGCCCCAAGTTCGTCTGCTTCTTTTGAGGGGGTTGCAGTGACGTCACAAAGACGTCGAGCTTTGATTGGCTCTGAATTAAGATAGTGGGTACACCTCGAGGTAGCTGGCTTTGAGCTCTACCCGTTTAATCAGAGCTCGACGTTTTTCTGACGTCACCGCGACTCTTGCAAAAGAAGCAGACGACTTGCTTTCCGCATAGCACGCTAAACTATGGTGCCTGGATCGCGTCTTCGACTGGTGTGTTTAGCGTCCTATCCCGCCCATACATCAAAAGTGGTCCCAAGGTGGCAACAAATGACGCGAATGTCATGCTGTTGCCTGTCGCGATCCTGGCGGTTGGCCGTAGAAATGCCGGCGAAAAGCACGAGCGAACGCGAGCCCTAGCAAAAATTCTAATAGGAATATCTATGAGACTAATAGACATTTCTATGAGACTAATAGGAACTCCTATAAGACTTATAGCATTGCCTATGAGACTAATAGACATTTCTATGAGACTAATAGGAACTCCTATAAGACTAATAGCAATGCCTATGAGACTAATAACAACTCCTATGAGACTAATAGGAATCCCTATGAGGCTAATAGCAACTTGTATGAGACCAATAGGAATCCCTATGAGACTAATAGACATCTTTATCACATGAGTACAGATGTGTATTAGATTAATACAAAACTGTATTTATCTATAGAAATATTTATTAGGTTAATGTATGCCTTCTATTAGAATAATACAAAGTTTCATAGACTAATACAAGCATTCTGTTAGTCTTACAGAATAATAATAATTAGACAAATTTACACATTCTAATAAACAAATGGAATGCTCATTAGACTACTTTAGCACAGCCATTCTATTACAATATTAAATGGGCATATTAGAACAATTGAAACTCGACACCATCAAATAAATATGAACGAATAACTGAGATTTATTAGATGTGAAAACCCTTAATTGTGAGCTCGTCCCCTCCGATACTTTGCTGGCAAACAGAGGTTTCTGCTTTGTAATTTTTTTTTTATCAAACATAGGAGTGAATGTTCACAACAAATTGCCTTCATTGGATCTACAACTCAAAAAGACGAAGATGGACCATTCATTCATTCATCCATTTATTTTTTGTGCTCATGAACAGCTTTTGCCTTCGTAATGAAGTTCAATATACATATAGCAAAATGGGGTACGAAAATTCTAGTGATAATTAAGAAAACACTTGAACGCTATACAAGATGGGTTAAAAACGTCACTACCTGGAACATTTATGGTACTATAAAAGTTTTGAATATGTGTCATGGGGCAAGTTAGGAAGATTTGATTAATTTCGAGAACCACGAGTTCCAGGAATAGCAGGTAAGTTCGAAATTGGAACTTAGTTGTGCCCAATAGCAGCAGTGCGAGGAGAAAAAATTACAAGGAAAAAGATGTGTAGGCTCTGTGGCTGTCGGCTCCGTGAACGCCGGATTCGCCGTCGTATTCTTGCGATATCGGTATACTGCCGCTGCGCTTGCCTGCGGCACGGCAGCGCTTGCTCTTTTCCTGCGCTGTAGCTCTGTTGTTCTCGGTATTCGGCGCCAGGCTCCAGGTACTTTTTTTGTTTGCATACGCGGGCATTTTTGCGTGAACGAGGAAGACCTGAAACATCCGAGGAGCAAACCGCCACGGAACCCCCCAAATCGTCCGCCATTTTTCTTGTTGGAAGATCTATGGCTACGGCTATGGATAGAAGTCGCTACCAGAATGGATTTTATTGACTATTATCCCTGTCACCATTGCACTGCTGGCATTCGTTCTTGCGGCTGCGAGTTAATTGGTGGCTGCAGCGCGGCATTTGAAACATTAACAAAATTTGTTCATAACCATTATAATACAAATTGTATTTTAAGATTATTTCGTACCAACACATCAATTTTCACGTGGTGGTAGTTGTCGCACTGGTGGCGCCGCAGCGGCAGCATCCCGCACGTTCTTCAAAACTTCGAATTGACAGCAGTCCTTAATCCCCCGAATCCCTCCCAGATAGAAAGTAACACGTGTGTCGGAAAAATCGTATCTTGTCTACTTGTGCGGAAACATGCATGTGTACGTCCGTTTTTAGGACGGCGACGCGAACGTCGTTATTCCGTGTAACGATATAAAGAATTTGAGCACAGTTGGACCTACGGACTTCAACACCAACCGTTGGTACAACATGTGGTGGAAGGACGCCAATCGATCTGGCTATTTTCGATCCCAAATCATGAGGATGTGTGGTAAGTATCAAAGCATGAAATTTAGTCTATATATATACCTCTTATCTTAGTGTGTGGTGCATTTGTAGCATCTAGAGTGCCTGTTCCGTTCGCGGTTACGACGTGCTTTTTTTCTCAGCGGCCCTGTGAGGTTGCTGTAGATTTGGTAGCAAAAAGAATCGCAAAAACATATGTTTATGTTTATTCTCTTAGGGATGAGGGTCCGGAGGTATTTCTTTCGAAATGTGCATGCTGTTCCCGAACATTTTATGTATCAGGTTTCTTAACTACCTGCCGTAGCAGTTTCCCCTGTAAATCTTTGTCAAGCTGTAAATAGTGTAACATGGTAAAGAAACTGAAAATAATTCATACAAACATTTGCTTTGAAATACGAGTAAAGTGGTCGGAGGCCCAATTCTACCTATTTCAGCCTAAAATATAATTAGTTGATATTGAGTAGGGATGCTCAAAAATTAAAATTTCTAATAATGGATTCAATATTGCTCTCAATTTCTAATCTTAATTGAATAGTAATTATTTTTTAAGTTATAATTATTTGCAAATAGTCTAAACGGTTAGTTTCCCTTAAGGGGGCACTAAAGAGGTTTCTGAGATAGTCCACTCTTGGTCGTGCGTCGTGCATCCCAAGAACCTAAACATTATAATCCTGCGCCACCAATTTTCGTATTAAAATGTGATAATCAGTTTTCCTGCGATATATCGCAGAACTCGAACCGTTGCAGAACGACGAGCGGCGCTTGTCAGCCAATCGAGCGGTGGTTTCTTTCGTCAAGTGATCCGAATGCGAGCTGCTTCTCGGGTTGTTTTGCCAGCACTCCTTACTCAGGTGCATGAAGTGGAGGTTGCGGGGCCTGAGAGAGCTTCCAAAACTAGTCCAAAAATGGTTCGAAAGAGGGTTACCGGATGCTGCTAAATTGTTTTTAGTAGTCGGAGGCCCAAACAGTTTGTGTCCCTCTGGCTTGGACCACCTTGTGATAGCGGTTTGGTGCTCATACAAATTATCTCTTATGGATACTGTCATTTTCATCTGCAAATTCATTATCTCTTTCAGGCTTCTTTGGGCACTATGTGGACACAACCTGCACTGACGAGACAACACGCAAGGTTTGCAAGGCAGGGATGAACAAGCTTCTGACTAGGAAGATTGCTGATTTAAATTGAGAGGTTTGCGTGAATGTGAGATTTGTAGTATTTAAATTTTTCCATTTTAGTAATTGCCACACTAACCAGATGGCGCCACTGACCGCCACACCAATTCCCGTGGCCAGGCGGCGCTGGCGACGAGATTTACAACAAGATTTGTATGAATGGGAGAATAAATTGTATTATCTTAAACAAGCTATACCGTGTACTCTCATTTAGCAAGCCACGTAATGCAGTAGGTAAATAGCATGCCGATATAGCTAAAACTAATAGGCTAGACCAATACAACTAATAGGCTAATACAACTAATAGACTAATACAACTAATAGGCTAATACAACTAATAGACTAATACAACTAATAGGCTAATACAACTAATAGACTAATACAAAGTGTCAATAAACCGATAGGCTATTAGAAATTTCTATTAGAATTTTTGCTAGGGAGTGTCGCTGTCGTCACGGCGTCCCTTTAGGCGTCCCAACTTCCGGCTGCTCCAGCTTCCGTGAACTGTCACAGTGGAAAGCGACCTGCAGCAGAACAGGCGTCTGCCACTTATACCACAACTGTTGGGGCGCCGCCGGGGTCGCAACAGGCGACAGCATGACACTTCTATGACGTCATCAGGCGGAAATCGAGGGACCACTTTTTTGAACCCGGTAAACACACCAGTCGGAGACGTAGCTAAACACAGGAGTCGGAGACGCTTTTCAGACGCCGTACCATTGACGGCGTCTGGGTGTTGAAGCGCAGACCGCTCTATGCTCTTATGTGGCAGCGTCAGCACCTTCCCGGGGCCGCGTATGTTTTCCGTTGTTGGATCCGCGGGAGTTGCTCGAGGCTCTGGTTCAATTGTGTGCGTGTACCGCTACTGTAAGCGGTAATGAAGGCGACACTGCCATATTTGTCGTTTATCAATACGCCGTAAGATACCTCTATACCGAGCGTTTTTTGTGTTCGTCGGTCCGGAAATTAGTGCGGGGTGACATTCACCTGTGCAACGTAATTGATTAAACCTACATAAGAGTTTTTTTTTTTTTTGCTCCTTTTATTATTGGTTTGCTGTTGGCTCGCTGGCGGATCGAGCAGACGGACTGGGATTGGGATGATAGTGGCGCTTTTTAGCCAGCGAATGGAGGGGATCTGTGTTTTCGAGAGACCGATCTCACCAATCAGTTTGACCGTGCCATCGCTGTCGCGATGCATTCAAGGAACTTTAGTCTTTCTCCACGTGCGACAACCTCGCTGGAGCTCTTCGCGTGTGTAACGCTGCCAGGCGCTTGTGAACTAAAGTTAGGGCGGCGTTACGCATGCGCCAAACACTTGGTGAGCTCGGTGCCTTTCCGGGTATCGCTGACTGTGGTTTTCGAGAGTTCTATCTAGCGCTGAGCTCATGAAAGCTGACAGTGATTAGAAAGGTTGGCTGCTATAGGGAGTATTCACTGGCGGCCGCAGTTCTTCTGCAACGTGCATTCCGCACCATCAAGAGTGCCGGTCCTAGCAGCCTATTGATGTGAGCTCGTTCTGAGCATGCGCTTTAAACAGCACCCACAAATATGGCGTCAGTGAATACTTCCTATACGCAAGGTGACTATGCCAGTCCGACCATGGTCCGTGCGATATGCATCTGATAAAAGCTGCACCGTGGCGCCACTGTCTCGTCGCACGCAGAGCCGTATATGGGGGGAGTTTGACCAGTCTATCATCTTGCCTCCGTAAAGCCCCCCTCCCGAGTGAGCCAATCAGCCCGCGGTGCACAGCGAGAGGCGTGAGCGCATGCGCGTGAATTCCCGGCTGCTCCCAGCTGAGCGGGGAGGGCCGCCATTTTCATTCATTCGCCCGGCGGAATGCTATGGGATTGACATCCACATTTAGGTTCTTTCCTTTTATTTGGCAGGCTCTGGCGAGAAAATGCTATAGTGTTATCCCTCGGTGGCTTAAAAAGCTAACGGATGAAGTTTCTCCACGTTTGAACGCAAACTTGATTCAAGCGAGAAAGAAATAAGCCCGTAGCAGACAACGCGTAGCTTCAACAGTGTTCTGCGCCTACTGCATCGCGTCAAAATGGCGGTCTATGTTTTGCACCCTTCTTTCTCTCTTGCTCTTTCGGCGCTCTCCTCCCTTTCCTTTACTTTTCTCCTCTCCAGCGCCTTCGTCGCCACGCCCTCTGACCAGACTCGCACGGTGCGGCTCCTAGCACAAGCATTGCGCGTAGACCACGGCCGCACTGGCATGAACATCGGACGAGCCTGTATAATCGAGCACTGCAGTCGACCAAAGGGTAACCTCCAAATGGCAACCCTAATTCATTTGGTTAGTATTCTAGATAAGAAAGAGAACAAACGTGTGCGAAATATTTAGGAGTCGTTTGCTCGCTTCGGTGTGTGCCACTTGCAAACCGACGGCCAAGACACGATCGACAGCTTAGACGTCAAGAATAGACGGTCAAGGCAGCGAAGAATACTCGCGTTGCCTCGGAACCAACTTGTACTTTTAGCTTGCAGCATCAAAACACGAAATAGCGGAGCAAGAAACAAAACAAAAAAAGTCGAGAAGTACCATTACTACAAGAAACGCACCCGCCCAACCGGCCGGCACAGTGTTCGTTCTAAATATTACAATAATAATAATAAAAAAAAGGCTTTTAGTGCAAAGGGTTTCGGTCATTGACAGAATAAAAATGGCAGGCCGCGTCTTTGGAACGCCAGGCCTCCAGCACGCGTTGTATGCCTTCCGCCGTGCTTCGGCGGCTCCGAAGTGCTGTTGGAGATAGGAAAGCTGACGCCGGCTACAGGGACTACTCAAGCTTCTTCCTGTCGTTTTCACCTTGTCATTGGCCCATAAACGATAGGTACCCCATGCACGTGCGAGCTCGTCGCTTCGGAGGGGGAGAGAGAGAGAAAATGGCGCGCCCTACGCACGTGCGCTGAAAACGGTACCGGCCGGAAGCTCGTTATTGGAACGGTCTAAAGAAGATTGGACGCCATAATTGAGGGCACCGTTTAGAGCGCGAGCGCAGAACGAGCTCGCATTAATGGGCTGCTAGGACAGGCAATATTGACGGTGCGGAATGCACGTTGCAAAAGTACCCTGGAAGCTCGCTGTCGGGGCGCGCTCGTCACTGGTGCACACCGCCATGGTCGCCAGTGAATACCACGTATACACCTTTCCATAAAAGCGTGGGGGGCACGTTCATTGCTCTGTCTTTGTGTTGTGCACGCGCACTTTCTGGCTGGCCGCCATTGCGAGCGAGCGCTGGCTGGACTGTGACTTAGCACGTGTGGACTGTGATTTTTGTAAACAGTGGAAACGTGTATACTCCGTTTGATGCTTAATTAATATGCAACGCTGTCAAAGCTGCTAGCGCGAGAATGGGGCTTGATCTCGTTCACCATATGCACGCGTTCTCACGCGAACGAAATCATAGCTAAAGCCACGCGCTCGTGCCCGCAGCTTTGACAGCGTTTTTACGTATGGAACGGAGCACAGAGTTGTACCTAAAGTAGGGCGTACTAGAACTGGGAGTTGTGCCGACCGCATCGCGCATATCCATAAGAGCTGGCTGTCGAGTGGCCCAATACTGCTGTAGGGACCTGGGGTGGCGCTACCAGTCACAGTGGGGCCGGGAGGCCGGTCAGGCAGCGCGTAGCGAGACTGGTTTGGGCGTGTTAATGTGACTATTACTTCTTGTTTTGCCTTGTGTGCGTAGCGAGACAATATTGTGTGGCTGCTAGCTGTGCCGAGGGGAAAAGAGCCTCAGAACTATGTCAAATACGGTGAAGGCAAAGACAGAGCGGTGCTGTTTGGCGGCTGAGTGCACCGTGGGTTAGAACAGATGCGAAGAGAAACACTCCTTGTTTCGGACGCCAAGCGACGCCTCTTTGTTCACGCAATGAGATCGTCTGATTAAAACAAAAACTTATAAAAAAAAATTATACGAAGAATCCGTGACATGTTAGAGAAAACAAATTTCTCCAAGTGGAGAAATTTGCTCTTCAACAAAGACAGCAGTGGAAGTTACTCCATTTATCTTGCCAGTCTTTGGGTTTATTTTCATATGATTCACGCTCAATAGATGAAATTGATTCGGACGTTTCCTGGTTTATAAGCTTTGGCTGACAATGCAGAAGTCAAGAAAAGCTCGCTCTAATTAATCACGCCACAACACACAAAAGAAGATATGTATTAACACCAGAACAAAAAACTAGGTATTTAAAGGTATACAAAATGTACAGCTGCCGAAAATATAATGAAACTAGCTTGGAACCTAAAGTAGAGAGAAAAGCATCGCCATATCATATCATACTCAAACTTCGCTTTCTTAATGCTGGTTTGTAAAGTGAGGCACACAATTATTCTTTTATGATAAAAAAAAAAAGAAGCGAGACAATATAAGTAACCGACTGCTCCCAAATGGTGTTTGCGCTTTGTATATAGGAGAGAGGGGGAAGACTTTATTTCAAGACAACTCTTAGTCCGAGTCGTCGTTTTTGGATATAAACTCTTGTCGCTCGCGTAAGCCATGCTTTTTCGCAGGGGTGTGATGTAGGATGGAACTTACTCTTTCTCACAACCTACCAAGCAAAAGGAAACGAAAGATACGACCATTTTCACGCTGAATACAACATCTTTGCTGCAACCACCAGGCCTCTGTCTGCGTCCGATGGCCGCGCTCTGCCCACCGCGCCCTGCGTGCACATCGCGACAGTCCCACGGCCACCGGACGGCACACCTCTTCGTTCGGGTAAAGCTTACGTAAAGCCCCTCGATGTGTTTGCGTTAGTCTTGCAAGTAGCTTCAAATCATAGCCTCCTCTATTCTGACAAAGCCTGGCAGATCGCCACGAGACGCAGCCGACGAAAGTGAAAAAGGTAGAGCGGCAGACAACGGATGAGAGGGGAGAGCCACGTGACGGGCGCCCCGCTGCGGCGAGACGCCAAAACACACTTGTCTCGAACGATGGAATGTCAGCTCGTGCTCCTTGTGTTTTTGGCGCTACCGCTTCTTTTCTCGTCGGGTTTGAAAACTATGTTTCGGGTATTGGCCGCTGCAAAAGCTGTGCGCTGACTACATTCCCCCCGAGAAATTCTTTGTGCTACCAGATGATCCTCGCGCTCCAAATCTGCGACCGGGCACACTATGGCTCCGTCGTCGAACTGCCAGGCTTTGTGAGTGTAGACGAGGCTGTGCCACAACAATGGCTGGCGGTACTTGTAAGAAAACGCCTTTATCAAGGGGCTTTAATTTAATTGTATACCTGTCTCATGCATGAGGTATACTTTTACTCCAATGTAATCTACTCTTTTCTTAATACGTCACCTCAAGCAATATGCCACGGGCCCTGACCCTCTGAGGTCAGGGCCCGTGGCATCGATTTCCCCGCCGAATTCAGGGAAAAAGGTTTGCGTGACGTCAGGTTTTTCGTTAAATTTAGCGGTGGAAATAATAAACAACATCCTTCGCTCTCCGCACCGACTGTTCAATGTCTTCTAAGCAAGTTTAAACGATAGCTCGTTAAATACTGCATTTTATATACTTTGGAGATAAAAGTCGCTCGTTCGAACGCTACCCATCGATTCCAAACTTGTGTCCGTCCGTCCGTTCGTCCGTGCATTTTCCGCTAAATTTAACGGGGAAAGTTGCGTCACCTGACGTCAGGTGTCCTTTATACACCTTGGGGAAGTCAACGGCGCGTGACCTAAGCGTCAATTCAGTTTGCCCGCCAAATTTAGCGGGAAAATTCGCGTCTTGCGACCAAAGCATCGATTCCGTTTTCCCGCTAAATTTAGCGGGAAATGGACGTCCCGTGACTCATACACAGATTCAGTTACCCTCTAAATTTAGCGCTAAAATGCACGTCTTGTGACCTAGACAACGATCCAGTTTCCCCGCTAAATTTAGTGGGAAAACATACTTCACGCGACACACCGGTTCCCTCACCTCACCCCTCTCTTGCCTTCCGTCTCTCTTCCTCTTTTCGCCCCTTCCCCCTCCTAGATAACCCTAGGTGACGCTGCTCGCACGGTGTATCACAGCGATTTCATCCCTTAGAGAACTTTGAAGGTAAAGATCGCTACTAATTTTTTTCGAGACATGAAGACAACTTTATAGAGCAAATGTTTATGTGATCGTCAGTTTCAGTCACTCTATATAGTACCTCGGTGAGAAACTGGAAGGTCAGTAATGGCGGCGTCACTTCAGAGCAGCCTTAAAGCGTGTATAGTAGGTTATAAAACAAAAACAAAACAAAACAAAATATCGTAGCTACCATTTTTCTTTTTTTGGCACGTAAAGTTTTTTGTGTGTGTGTGCGTGCGTGTGCGTGCGCGTGCTTACGTGCGTGTGTGCGTGCATGTGTGAGTCTGTGTGCGCGCGCGTGTGTGTGTGTGCGTGCGTGTGTGTGTGTGTGTGAACAATCTCGAGTCTAAAGCGCGGAACTTTTATTCGAGGCATTAAATATTTGTCGAAATCGCGTCGGTCGCCTTCTCTGGAATTAAACCTGCCCGAATACCGAATGAATTCCGGCCGCCATCTCACCGCTGAGCACGCCGGAATAACTGCAACATGTATTGGGAACACCGCGGGCATGAACTGCGCACGACGAATAATGTATTGGAAGAATTCTTTTATCTCTCGGTATTCCCTTTTTTTCTTCTTTATTTCTTCCTCTTTCTCTCTCTCTCTCTCTTTCTTTAATGCAATAGCATTTCTACGAGATCGTGTACGTCCGTCGGTCGCGGCTCGACAACTAGTCAGCGATAAAACTTCAATGGACACTTTTTTACAAAACGCCCATCAGGCAACATTGGGAGTAGCCATTTCGCAATTTCCCCGTTACATTTTAGCGGAAAGCGTCTTCCCGCTAAATATGGCGGGAAAACTGGAATCTGTGCTTAGATATAAACCAATTCAATTTCCCTGCTACATTTAGCGAAAAATAAAAAGTCTTTCCCCGCCAAATATAGCGACAAAACCTTAGTTGGCGAAAAACTATACAGCAAAAAAGAAGAAAAGAAAAACGTAAGGGGAATTGATGCGAAAATGGCGCCGCACTGACGCGAACTACCGCCCATCGTTCTGTAAGTCCCCGTACTTTATAAGAGCGTCACCTTTTTTTTTTTTTTTTGCTTTTTTGACGCAGACTTTAAAGAGGAGTGCCGGCCGAGACGACCCACTCAATTAATGGCGACTGTGATTTATTTACTAAAAGAGTATTGCGGCCCAACTATTGCGCCTAAAACGATGTAAATCGATATACACTTTTCGAGTGAACGACGTCATTAACCGAAAATACACGTTTCCTTTTTGTCGTGTACTCGCTCGAGGTTTCATTCTTTCGAGCTAAAGTGATTCGATCGAGAGGTCATTTGAACATTCTTTTCATTTTTTATTATTTTTTCAAGTCGGCTATTATTGGCGTTCGCTTCAGCGTTGCGTGAAAACCGAGCTTAGTCTAGTGTTCAAACGGGCTGATGTAGTGCACCGATTAAAGGCCCGAGACACAAAAAAAGTGAGATTCGACAAGCAAATAACGTTGATAAACCTTTGGCTTCTACGCCGACAACCGCTACAAGAGAGTTTTAGTGGGTCGTTCCGAATACTCCGGTAACGACACCCGCTACTCCGCCGAAGACTTTGCGCGTGCGTCGTAGCGTTATCGGGTATCGTTATCGGGGATATCGGAACGATCTACTGAAGCTCTCTCCCTTGACGAGCTTTCGCGGCGTATCCGGTGCATGTATGATATGTGGTGTGGCCCGCTATATGCTTAGCGAAAGACCACACTGTAAAGTAACGTTGCACTGTGATGCCACGCGAAGCGCATATTACCGTTAAATCTAGCGGAGTTATTTTCCGGTTAAAAAAAAAGAAAATATCGGGAATATTTGCTAGCTAAATGTAGACGAGAGATTCCACCGCTAGATTTTACCACAAAAAATTGCGACGCCGCGTGATCGTGTGACGTCACCGGAATGTGAAGTCACGTGTCACATGACGTCACGCGACGACGTAATTTTTGCACCTTTGACACGTTTTGAATGGCGATGGAGAATAGTGTGTGAGGCGCCTCGGCGTTCTGCTCAGCTCACTCCGAGGACGCGGAAATGAGCTTCGACGTGTACTTACACTCGTACACTCACCTCGAGAACAAACAAAAAAAGTAGTCCGGTAATTCGCGGAATGTTACTGATCTCCCCTTTCATGTGTTGAAGTAAGATATATGGAGGTGTACCTTAGATTAGCTTTACGTTATTTCATCAAGACGTAGATGTTTCAGGCACAACGAAACGTCGCAAGAACTACTTCTCTCAGCGCATGAACAATGCGCAAAACGTTTTTTTTTTTTTTTGACGTATCAAAGAGTATAAAAACGAACGGTTAAAAATGGGCCCATTAATTTACTGTATTTTTGTTTGATATGAAACAAACTTCTTTTTTATTGTCCGCTGATAGCCTCGTTTTCCAAAGTCGGCTTTTACTGCAAGAGAGCGTTTTTACTTACGATTCTTAAAGACTAGGCTGAGCAGACGTCTTGTTTTGGCCGGGACGATCCCGTTTTAGACGTATATTTATGCCGTCCCGTTGTTTTTTTGTTTTTGTTTTTTTCTCTCAATGAAGCCTCACGTCTCGTTTTCGGGGCTACGTGCGCGTATATAGTTCCAAAATGAGCGCTGATGGAGCGGGAAAAAAATGTTAAAAAATACGTAATACATTTTCGCAAAATAAGCTTACTATAAAAAAAAGTGTTCCCTCTTATTGAGTCAATTTAGATCTCTTTCTGTGGTTCTGTCTGTCAATACGTCCTGTTCGCACAGACGTTTTTCGCGGGGCACGTTTCTACATTACTAGATTTGGCATGTTTCGTCTTTTTTTTTTTTCTAATGAAGTAGAAGGTTCTTGTGTACTCAACTAAACAAAGAACAACGGGAAAATGTACCTTTGTACAGTGACCTGAATAGTAGCAGTGCTTCATTTTTTTTTTCAGCCCCGCTCCGCCCTTCCCCTCCCCTCCCCATGCCCAGTTTTCTACGCTGTTGATTACGGTCACCTTACTTCGGATCCATTTAACTAGTTATGTCAGAATAATAGAGTTTGAGTTAGAGCGAATTCGAAGCGAACAGTGGTTTTGGCTGAATATTCTCGAATAAAATCTTGAATGGTTTCTCCGAGGCCTTCGCTACTGTTGCACCACGCTTGAACGAAAAACCAGCTGAACTCTTGAAAGTTCTTCCCAGGCTTCTACTTATTCATTCATAAGCTAATTTTTAATGTAACTATATTTATGAACTGGGATTTCAGAAAGTCTGAGTGGATTTACAAATCCTGCTATATGCAAAATAATCTTGAATTTAAAAAAAAAGACAAAAAACACAATAAAATCGCGAATGATGTACGCAGGCTGTAAGGGCATCCTACTCTTGCGTAAGAGTCATAGCTTAATTTTGAAAAATTTTACTGAAATATCGATGTCAAAATTTACGCAGTTTTTTTTAATACAGTAGGCCTGCGCGTTTGCCATCCCGTTATGAAAGTACGATTTTTTCCCAAGTACGCAATTCCGATATTCATACTTTTCCTAGTGTTCATCGCGGTGGGGGTTTCCCCGTTGAGTGCGCTTCTCGCTGAGCAAGTGCGTACCGCGGAGAAGTAACCCCCACGGAGCTCGCTTCTGCGGGTGTTGCTTCTCCGCAGGGTACCCTTGCTTGATAAGAAGAGCACTCAACGGAGCTAACCCGCCGAAATCAAAAGTTTTGAAAAATACGAATATCGCAGTTCATCTAGAAGCGAATATCGAATAGTGTATTATTCGCAACTCCTATTAGAAAGTTTGAATATTCGCACCAAACTACATTTAACAGGTCTCCGGATAGCTAATCGTCGTCTTCCAGCTTCAAACCTGGGTAACGCGTTCAAGCCATTCTTTGTACATGTGTCTTTCGTAAGGTCATTTGCATCACAATTACTGTGAGAAGCCATGTTTATTTAAGCGTCTTTAGATGTCAGAAAACATTTTTGAGCTAAACCTTAATAACAGTCTCCACAAGCGCCCTGTAGCTGACGTTTTACAGCAGTGCACACTGACATTGCGAAGAAGCGCTCTTAACGGAGTTTTTCGGTTTCAAAATTCAACCCTGTGTAGTGAAGGGAAAAAAATAGGGGTGGTGCGAATACTATTGTGGCTTGAATAGCTGAATGCCCCTTTTAGCTTCAACACTGTAAAGAAGAAAGTCACAGTATGACGTGGCTTGCTCTGGCACTCGATAGGCTATAAATGACGCAGCACTTTTTAGACTCGAACCCCTATTGGTGTGCAGTGCTCCTAGTGAAAAAGCCAAGAAATCAATTTTTTTTAAACTGAAATTGATGTTGCGGATTACCGGTGTTAGTGGAAAAACGTCGAAGTCGTCTTCCACGTATATTCCCGTTTCTGCAGATCATCTTCAAGTACCGTTTGCGTAAGCTTCACAGGCTACCTGGAGTTCAGTTTCTTGCGTTCGTTTTTACGAACACCCGTTCCTACGCAGTATTAGAGAGCACTTACCGCAATGCACCGACGCAGTGCGGGAAAGCAACCTTGGGTGAATTCGCATGACGAGTGTATCGGTAAAAGCAATCCCAGCGCATCCGTCCCAGCGCCCCTTGCAAATCGGTTTTAAGCGCATGCGTCCCAGCGCCCCTTGCAAATCGGTTTTGAGTGCAATTAAGATTAGAGGCACTGACCGCTTAAGAAGCACGAGGCGTGGCTTCGCAATTCGTTCTTCGTTTTTCTTATCAACTAACACCGAAAACCTATGGCCTGCGGTGCTATAATAAGAAGCTTAGAGCACGCCATGTCCTACCTATTTTAAATTGTGTCATACCATTGACTCTAAGGAAATACCAGAAACTAAACTTCTTGAGACACTAGCAAAGCCTTTATCAATGTCATTGAGTGCAAAGCTCATGTTCGATTGCGATCATGTCATTAAATCACGCCTCACGTAGGGCCCCCCTTTCTTTCATGGTGTATGGGTCAGCCCTCACCACGATAAGGACACGCACCTTAAGTGAACTAGCCTGAGCTAGCTTACCGGCACCTTAATTGTCTGAAAACATCCGATTTGTTTGAAAAAAAAAAAGGATTCAGCGATTTGGTAACGTGTTCAGTTGTACCCCTAACTCGCCGCCTCCTGTGAGACAGCTTTCATCGCAGTTAGAGCCAGCATTGCAAGAATGCACTCTTCACTTAGCTTATCTAGTTTTGCATCGTTAGATATGTGACGTTATGGGATGGAGATGCAACATTCTCGCTTTCCCCATCCGCGCCTCTTCTGGGGGGTCGGTTTTCACTGCCGAACGAAGTAGACTTGCAATACGGCGGTCCTTACTAAGCTTTCTTTAAGCATTAACCAGCTCCACCGAGAAACTTGATTATTCATTCCACCATTCGATGTCGATGCCCTCAAGGCAGATTTGCTTCGTGCAAATCATATTTTCTCCGAAAATCAAACGAGCACTGCAAAAAGAAACAGAGTTAATCTAATTCGCGACCTTATAAGAATGCAACTAATCCGGTTAGACCGCAATAAAACGGCGAAATCGTTCGTAATACACACGCGACGCTCCCGCTGTACTCCGTTGGCTTCCCCGCACTCAACCGAAGCGTTGCGGGAAAGCAAGATGCATAGTGGAAGGGGCGTGCGCGCTTGTTTTTACCTGGTGGCGTTGGCAGACGTATGATGCTTCTCGTCGCCGCTTTCCGTCGATGGAAGAAGCGTTCCTGGTCGCGTGCTGTCGTCTGCCACGTCCGTGTCGAGACTTCACGCGAACTCAAAGGTGAAAGGTAGAAAGGCAGGCGACGGCGCGGGTGTCTCGTTCGCCAAGGACGCAAGTACCTGGAGGATCGGCGATAAAAATAAAAATAAATAAATAAAACTAACGTGGCTCGAGGCAGCTCATAACGTCACGTCCACGTGATCGATTCGGACGGGCGTCGGACACGTAGCGCCATCTGGTGGGGACGCGAGGAAGTGCCGAGTGTGGAGCGTCGAAAAACCGCTACGGCTTTGTTATGTTCAGGGTTGACCCGTGTCCTTCAACCTTTCCAAAAATTACCAATTTTTGAAAACAAACAATTTATAAAAAAGAACATGTTCTATTATGTACACAACATAAATCCGAACACATCCGCTTTTGATGATTTACTTGGTTTCTGTTATGTGGAAACCATACGCCCGCAAATATCCCCCCCCCCCCCTTCTTAAATGGAATGGGGGGGGGGGCGCAATTGGAAGCATTTTCAAATAGAGTCCGGGCAAAACCTTGGGAAGCGTTTGCAATTTAATGGCGGACGCCCCCAGCGCCGGTTGGACGCGAGTACGCATGCTCTGAATTCTCGTGTGGCGATGAGGAAAACAGGCGGAAAGGCCAAGACGGTCCCGCGGACGGTCGACGCGTTCGCCACCTGTTCGCTGCTCGTATTGCAAACGCAGCCCATAAACCATGTGACCCCCGATCGAGCCGTTGGAAACACTCTCTGTAATGCAGGCTCTCTCTACTCTCAAATCTAGGCACACTGCAATTTCGGCGCATGCGCGCGATAGTTCAACTTTTGTCCATCTTGGCGGTTAGGGCTAAAAATAAAAAGAGAAAAGAAAATTGATCCTCGGCAGGTTCGCGACATCCCGAGTTATGTATATATATATCGATTTTTTTTGGGGGGAGGGCTGTTTTTGTTGACGGCTTCGCTTTCGAAAATGCTGAATTTCGTGCAGGTCGAGGAACGGGAGTTGGTGGTGATGTATCGCGGTGTGTTAATGCCGTCCGAGTGGTGCGCGCGGGTTCGACGAACGAGACGTGAGCAGCCTGCGCCACTTATCTTCAAGCAATCGAGTGTCGAGCGACACGCCATTAACTTTCCTTTTTTTTTTCGGTTGGCGCTGTCACACCGCTTTACTACACCGTACGAAAGCTAGTGTCCAGACAGTAAAGAGTTTTAAAAAAACTTCTTTCCCATCCGAACCTGTACGATGGGCCATCCGGTACGAACTGCGCATGCGCTACCGCATAAGACTCGCATATGCGCAGTGCGTACCGGAGGGCCCATCGTGCCGTATCGGATGGGGAACAGCGGTTCCCTAAAACTCCCTAGTGTCTAAGGCGGGTTTCTGCCGATTGTTTAAATTCCCGACTAATTGGTCCTATACAAACGCTAGGAAGTTTTAGGGAACCGTTTTTCCACGTCCGATATGGTACGATGGGCCCGTCCGGTACGAACTGCGCATGCGCTACCACATATGACTCTCACATGCGCAGTGCGTACCGGAGGGCCCATCGTGCCGTATCGGATGGGGAACAGCGGTTCCCTAAAACTCCATAGTGTCTGAGGCGGGTTTCTGCCGATTGTTTAAATTCCTGACGAATTGGTCCTATACAAACGCTAGGGAGTTTTAGGGAACCGTTTTTCCACGTCCGATATGGTACGATGGGCCCGTCCGGTACGAACTGCGCATGCGCTACCACATATGACTCTCACATGCGCAGTGCGTACCGGAGGGCCCATCGTGCCGTATCGGATGGGGAACAGCGGTTCCCTAAAACTCCATAGTGTCTGAGGCGGGTTTCTGCCGATTGTTTAAATTCCCGACTAATTGGTCCTATACAAACGCTAGGAAGTTTTAGGGAACCGTTTTTCCACGTCCGATATGGTACGATGGGCCCGTCCGGTACGAACTGCGCATGCGCTACCACATATGACTCTCACATGCGCAGTGCGTACCGGAGGGCCCATCGTGCCATATCGGATGGGGAACAGCGGTTCCCTAAAACTCCCTAGTGTCTAAGGCGGGTTTCTGCCGATTGTTTAAATTCCCGACTAATTGGTCCTATACAAACGCTAGGAAGTTTTAGGGAACCGTTTTTCCACGTCCGATATGGTACGATGGGCCCGTCCGGTACGAACTGCGCATGCGCTACCACATATGACTCTCACATGCGCAGTGCGTACCGGAGGGCCCATCGTGCCGTATCGGATGGGGAACAGCGGTTCCCTAAAACTCCCTAGTGTCTAAGGCGGGTTTCTGCCGATTGTTTAAATTCCCGACTAATTGGTCCTATACAAACGCTAGGAAGTTTTAGGGAACCGTTTTTCCACGTCCGATATGGTACGATGGGCCCGTCCGGTACGAACTGCGCATGCGCTACCACATATGACTCTCACATGCGCAGTGCGTACCGGAGGGCCCATCGTGCCGTATCGGATGGGGAACAGCGGTTCCCTAAAACTCCATAGAGTCTGAGGCGGGTTTCTGCCGATTGTTTAAATTCCTGACGGATTGGTCCTATACAAACGCTAGGGAGTTTTAGGGAACCGTTTTTCCACGTCCGATATGGTACGATGGGCCCGTCCGGTACGAACTGCGCATGCGCTACCACATATGACTCTCACATGCGCAGTGCGTACCGGAGGGCCCATCGTGTCGTATCGGATGGGGAACAGCGGTTCCCTAAAACTCCATAGTGTCTGAGGCGGGTTTCTGCCGATTGTTTAAATTCCTGACGAATTGGTCCTATACCAACGCTAGGGAGTTTTAGGGAACCGTTTTTCCACGTCCGATATGGTACGATGGGCCCGTCCGGTACGAACTGCGCATGCGCTACCACATATGACTCTCACATGCGCAGTGCGTACCGGAGGGCCCATCGTACCGTATCGGATGGGGAACAGCGGTTCCCTAAAGCTCCCTAGTGTCTGAGGCGGGTTTCTGCCGATTGTTTAAATTCCTGACGAATTGGTCCTATACAAACGCTAGGGAGTTTTAGGGAACCGTTTTTCCACGTCCGATACGGGACGATGGGCCATCCGGTACGAACTGCGCATGCGCTACCGCATAAGACTCGCATATGCGCAGTGCGTACCGGAGGGCCCATCGTACCGTATCGGATGGGGAACAACGGTTCCCTAAAACTCTCTAGTGTCTGAGGCGGGTTTCTGCCGATTGTTTAAATTCCTGACGAATTGGTCCTATACAAACGCTAGGGAGTTTCAGGGAACCGTTTTTCCACGTCCGATACGGGACGATGGGCCATCCGGTACGAACTGCGCATGCGCTACCGCATAAGACTCGCATATGCGCAGTGCGTACCGGAGGGCCCATCGTACCGTATCGGATGGGGAACAACGGTTCCCTAAAACTTTCAAGTGTCTGAGACGGGTTTCTGCCGATTGTTTAAATTCCCGACTAATTGGTCCTATACAAACGCTAGGAAGTTTTAGGGAACCGTTTTTCCACGTCCGATATGGTACGATGGGCCCGTCCGGTACGAACTGCGCATGCGCTACCACATATGACTCTCACATGCGCAGTGCGTACCGGAGGGCCCATCGTACCGTATCGGATGGGGAACAGCGGTTCCCTAAAACTCCCTAGTGTCTGAGGCGGGTTTCTGCCGATTGTTTAAATTCCTGACGAATTGGTCCTATACAAACGCTAGGGAGTTTTAGGGAACCGTTTTTCCACGTCCGATACGGGACGATGGGCCCGTCCGGTGCGAACTGCGCGTGCACTACCACATAAAACTCGCACATGCGCAGTGCGTACCGGAGGGCCCATCGTGCCGTATCGGATGGGGAACAACGGTTCCCTAAAACTCCCTAGTGTCTAAGGCGGGTTTCTGCCGATTGTTTAAATTCCCGACTAATTGGTCCTATACAAACGCTAGGAAGTTTTAGGGAACCGTTTTTCCACGTCCGATATGGTACGATGGGCCCGTCCGGTACGAACTGCGCATGCGCTACCACATATGACTCTCACATGCGCAGTGCGTACCGGAGGGCCCATCGTGCCGTATCGGATGGGGAACAGCGGTTCCCTAAAACTCCCTAGTGTCTGAGGCGGGTTTCTGCCGATTGTTTAAATTCCTGACGAATTGGTCCTATACAAACGCTAGGGAGTTTTAGGGAACCGTTTTTCCACGTCCGATATGGTACGATGGGCCCGTCCGGTACGAACTGCGCATGCGCTACCACATATGACTCTCACATGCGCAGTGCGTACCGGAGGGCCCATCGTACCGTATCGGATGGGGAACAGCGGTTCCCTAAAACTCCCTAGTGTCTAAGGCGGGTTTCTGCCGATTGTTTAAATTCCTGACGAATTGGTCCTATACAAACGCTAGGGAGTTTTAGGGAACCGTTTTTCCACGTCCGATATGGTACGATGGGCCCGTCCGGTACGAACTGCGCATGCGCTACCACATATGACTCTCACATGCGCAGTGCGTACCGGAGGGCCCATCGTACCGTATCGGATGGGGAACAGCGGTTCCCTAAAACTCCCTAGTGTCTGAGGCGGGTTTCTGCCGATTGTTTAAATTCCTGACGAATTGGTCCTATACAAACGCTAGGGAGTTTTAGGGAACCGTTTTTCCACGTCCGATATGGTACGATGGGCCCGTCCGGTACGAACTGCGCATGCGCTACCACATATGACTCTCACATGCGCAGTGCGTACCGGAGGGCCCATCGTACCGTATCGGATGGGGAACAGCGGTTCCCTAAAACTCCCTAGTGTTTGAGGCGGGTTTCTGCCGATTGTTTAAATTCCTGACGAATTGGTCCTATACAAACGCTAGGGAGTTTTAGGTAACCGTTTTTCCAAGTCCGATATGGTACGATGGGCCCGTCCGGTACGAACTGCGCATGCGCTACCACATATGACTCTCACATGCGCAGTGCGTACCGGAGGGCCCATCGTACCGTATCGGATGGGGAACAGCGGTTCCCTAAAACTCCCTAGTGTCTGAGGCGGGTTTCTGCCGATTGTTTAAATTCCTGACGAATTGGTCCTATACAAACGCTAGGGAGCTTTAGGGAACCGTTTTTCCACGTCCGATATGGTACGATGGGCCCGTCCGGTACGAACTGCGCATGCGCTACCACATATGACTCTCACTGCGCAGTGCGTACCGGAGGGCCCATCGTACCGTATCGGATGGGGAACAGCGGTTCCCTAAAACTCCCTAGTGTCTGAGGCGGGTTTCTGCCGATTGTTTAAATTCCTGACGAATTGGTCCTATACAAACGCTAGGGAGTTTTAGGGAACCGTTTTTCCACGTCCGATATGGTACGATGGGCCCGTCCGGTACGAACTGCGCATGCGCTACCACATAAGACTCGCACATTCACAGTACGTACCGGAGGGCCCATCGTACCGTATAGGATGTGCAAATATGGTTCCCTAAAACTTCCTTGTGTCTGAGACGGGTTTCTGCCGATTGTTTAACTGTCCTGACGACTAGGGAGTTTTAGGGAACCGTTTTTCCACGTCCGATACGGCGCGATGGGCCCGTCCGGTACGATGGGCCCGTCCGGTACGAACTGCGAATGTGCTACCGCATAAGACTCGCACATGCGCAATGCGAACCGGAGGGCCCGTCATACCGTATCGGATGGCGAAAAACGGTTCCCTAAAACTCCCTATACTGTCTAAGACGTGTCTCTTTTTCGTTTTTTTTTTTCTCGTGTGAGTGTCTACTTACATTGGTCACACAAAGACTGCTTGCAGAAACGTTGGAAGCTCGTACGTAGATGTAAACGTGCTTCGAACAGGCCGGAGACGTGTCCGCTGATCCTTTTCTCATCGTGACTGCAGCGAACAGCTTGTCTTCTGTACGATGTATGAGGCGTGGGATGGCAGCTTTGGGGGGACCTAACAGGTGCCACAATAGAGTTCTCACCGAATTACGCTATGTAGATACGATTAACTGGTTGACAAACTGCCCTATTATCCAATATATAAATCAATTGCTGTTTTTGTTGTTGTTTCTAACGTTTTTGTCGGTGCGTTTTATACACCAGTGCGACTTATACGCATCCTTCTTTTTTTTTTTTTTTTCAAATAAAGCAGGCGTGGTTAAATTGCGGCTCTCGAGCCTCATTCAGCTCTTCTGAGGCCCAAGTGCTGCGGATGGCAGCTCCATTGAAGCTCGCCCCCCCCCCCCCCCCCCCCCCCCTTCCTCCCGCCGCCTCGCAAGATGATAAGGAAAGACATAGAAATATAGGCAGCTTGCGTTTTGTGAACTTTGTGCCATCATTAGCACATCGGGCAATGGCCTCGTTCTATTAATGGGGACTCTCAACGGGAAAACATACTGCGCAATCGCTTTATGAGTGGAATTCGCCGTGGTCCCCAATCTAAGCGGGGGTAAAAAATTTAAACAGTGGCACGCTTCTTTTTTTTTTTTTTTTTTTACTGCGGCTCTTAACTTAAAATGGTTCTTCTTTATGGCTCTTTGAATATGCTCGACTATTCACCCCGGTACAGGGCTTAAATGCGGAAATTTTCAAGGGAGGGGGGGGGGGGGGGGGGTATATTTCTCGTTTGCTCCGTTGACGAGAATATGGTGAGTTTCTCTCGTTTGCGCATATATTGCTTTCATAGTACACACATACTGGCATTTCAACGCAGTTTCGCCGGGCCGACATACAAGTTCGGGGTGCGGCCGTAAGGACTAACACAATCGCCAAGCCTCGAAAAATTCGAATTCCAAACGCACATCCCTGAAATCGGGCCTCCCGAATTTGCGGTAAAGCAAACGTCCCAAAGCCCTGCACTATTCTAAAGGCATTAATTGCCCTGGTGCATGCAGCCGTTTTTCGTGTGGACGGTCCTGATTTGGACTGGATTTGGACGCAACAACGTAAATCTGAGGTGCAGCGACGACGACGCTTGCGCGAAACCTACGACACCCGGAAAAAAAAGATTGGCTCTTCCAAGACCACAGTATATGCGGACCGTAGGCGGTGATGGAGGGAAGTTGTGGTGGCATGTATCCGAGACTATATACCGAATCCCTGAAGAACAGACTGACTCTCCGAACGCAACAGTATGCGAACAGTTTCGAGGTTAGAATTCCCATCGTTCGTTGAGTCAGAACCCCCGAGCTAAATGCCAACGCATGTCGTCTTGAATCAGCGTAGCCACAGCAGCGATTTCGGTACCAACCTTAGGGGCGATGCTCGTTAGGGGCCTGTTTCCGGCGTGAGCGGCGTCGCCGTCGGCGTAACCGCGCGGTGCATTATAGGTCGTTTTTCATAATGACGTCACGCGGGACGTCACGTGTGAAGTCACGAGGAAGGAGGAGGAGGATGGAATTTTTTCCGCTAAATTTAGCGTAAAAATATTTCCCACTAACTTTAGTAGAAAATGTCCCCGCTAAATTTAACGGAAAAATTTCTCTGTTAATTTTAGCGGAGAAATTGTCCCGCTAAATTTAGCGAAGAAATTTTCCCGCTAAATTTAGGGGGAATTTTTTCCGATGAATTTAGCGGGAAATGTAGCGAAAATTTCTCGCTGAATGGGAGTGGAGCTCGAGAGGAGGATGGGAGGAGGGGGAGGAGGGGCATGCCCTTCCCTCCTCCTCCTCAAGAGCTGCGCTCTAATTCGGCATTAGAGAGACTTGTAAACGTCTTTCATTTTTTAACTTCGACAGGCCTAATTTAACCAGTGGTTAGTAATCGACATCTCACAAAAGTTACCGCTGTATCGCCATCTTAGTGGTTTTATTTAATAGCTGACAAGTTGGGAACTGTTGCTAAGTCAGTCTCTAAAGCTCACGAAGAGTAAAGATGGAAGTTGAATGACATACATTTTAATGCGGAGGGCAAGTTCGTCTGCTTCTCGCGCAGGGGGTAGCGGTGACGTCAGAACGCCGAGCCCTGATTGGCTGATCGCGCCCCCCTATCTGGGCGTCGTCTGCTCCTTTGCAACGTCGTCTGCGTCTGTCTTACCTTTCCTGCGACTTTCGGAAGTGCAGAGGCCAGATTCACGAAACGATCTTACGCCAAAAATGTGCGTAAGACAAAACTTAAGAACAAATTCGTATTCACGAAACGAAATTTTCCTAAGTTTTGCGCAGGTTACGACAAAATCCTACGACAGCTCCGAAGCTGTCTTACGCACTTCTTACGATCAAATCAGCGTGGCCGACAACGTCGCGGTCGCGACGACCCACGGACGTTTATTTTTTTACGTGCGGTTCTGACGCGTCCCGACTTCAAGCAGCAAGAAAAAAGTAAAAAGTACTTGAAACAGACCACGACGAACAAAAACGCTGGATCCACAAACACCCGGGAAAAGCTCCCACGGCCACGATCCCACCGAACGCGACCAAACGAGCTGGGCAGTTAGGCCTAGCAGGCTCTCCGCGACTCGGCGACCGTCTGCCCACGACCGGCTGGCGTGCTGAATGGAATATGCCCGCGCGACCCTTGTGAACCCTTCCCGTATAATTTTTTGATTGCTGACCTCAATTTTAGATTAAAGGGTAAATTTCTTAATCTTGTTATCTCCTTGTTTCCCGAGGCAACGGTGACTCTCGCCGATGAAAAAGCGGTGAATCTCCGACAGACGCAGCAAAGGTAAAGCAGCCATCGCTTTGACTAGCAGACGTAAAGCAGACGACGTTAACTGCGCCAACCCGCCGACGCCGTTAAAGAGTGAGGGGTCTCGCCGCACACGAATGGAGGGAAAAAGCATTTGGGAGGGAACTTGGCTCGGTTCTAAGCAAAAAAACCTCGGCGCCCCGGGGCACCTTGCCAGGGAATCCTTTGACTTCCCTCCTTGATGCGCGTCTGCTAGTTGTTAGACAAAAACAACGTACCGCTCGAGTTATTTCGTCTGCCCTCTCTTAAAGGCGAGGTCGAGTTCGCTCCGAAAGTCGCAGGAAAGGTAAGACAGACGCAGACGACGTTGCGAGCAGACGACGTTGCAAAGGAGCAGACGACGCTGAGATAGGGGGTCGCGATCAGCCAATCAGAGTTCAGCGTTCTGACGTCACCGCTACTTCTTTTCTTATGCGCAGAAGACGAAAATGAGCCCACTTGCGAGGCGTATAGATTTGGTGCCTGGTGCGTGTCTCCGACTGGTGTGTTTAGCGTCCCATTCCGCCCCTGCATCGGAAGCGGTGCCGAAGTAGCAACAAACAACGTCATAAAAGCCGGAGTTTCACGCTGTCGGATGTCGCGATCCTGGCGGTTGGTCGCAGAAGTTCCGGCAAGAAAGCACTAGCGAACGCGAGTGTCGCTGTCGTCGCGGCGTCCCAACTTCCGGCTTTCGAAGCTTCCGTAAACTTCCAAGCTGGGGAGCGACAAGCAGAAGGACAGGCGTCTCCCGTGTCCACCACCGCTGCTGGGACACCGCCAGGATCGCGACCGGCGACAGCGCGTGACCTCTATGACGTCACCAGGCGAAAATTGAGGAACCGCTTATTTTGAGAGCGGTAAACACACCGGAGTCGGAGACGCCCGAGCATCCAGTTATAATTAAATGCGTTAAATATAGGCACGTAATTATAATTAGATGCCTTTGAGGTTTTGGTACCCGCCGGTGAGAACACCGAAAGACGAATCAGAAAGACAGAAATGTGAACATGTTAAGACGCGCCATGCGGTTTTAAACTACCATTGACTATACGAGGTAACTCATTGGCCAACTTGGGGTGTGCGTCAGCGCTCCGGTAGGATTAGTCCAGAAGGAACGGCACCATGGATAATTACACTTCTTCAGTTTGACATGTGGAATACCTATTTTTAGGCTCGTCTATTGATGCCCACCAAGAGCCATATGCCTCCCTGGTGGTCCATCGCAGCAAAGACAAAAACGAGGACACACACACACGCGCAACAAATACTCTAGCCTTATACATACAAAATACCGAATTAAAAAAAAGCGCATCCTAAAATACTCTCTGATCATAAAGGGTCTTTAAAATAGCTTAAAGGCATGAACGTGTGAATTGAAGGTGTCAAAATACTGCTATACAATTAAAACTTTCGTTCGGGTGACAGGCGAGAGCTGGGAGTGCCCACCAACACAAAACAGTTCCAATAACCTCAAAAAGCAAAAATACACACACACAAAAAAAAAGCTTACGATGTATGATAAACTTGAGCATTACAGGCTGTCGTTTAAAAGGTTTGCGCAAACGTAGAAAATCATGAAGCTCTCTTTTTTCGGAAAGTTGTCCTAAACTGTACATGCGAGACACTAATGTCCGCTCGTCTAAAGCCTCGGACAATTTTCAGAAACGCATGGCGCGTTTACACTTGCGCATCCGGGGGCGGAACCGCGCAGGCGGAAAGTGGATTTTGGAGCCGGGTAGCGAAATCGAATTGTCGCTGGCGGAAAGTTTGGATATGGGTCCCGGACTGATTCCGATTTCTCGCCACCGGGCTTCAAAATCTACCTTCCACGTGCGCGAACCCGCAAGCGTGAGGGAGCCATTAAGCTGTCAACGGCTACAGACCACCGCGACGTGTCGCAATCTAGACCAAACAACAGCATCCAAAGCACGACGTCACGGCGTTCCTCATCTTTGTGTACCTGTTCCATCATCGGCTATAGACCTTTCCATCGCTTACCACTCGGGCGAAAAAATGCCGAGTCACGGAGCTGTGGACGCACGCGCAGCGTCTGATATACCGCACAACAAAGCAACAGCGCATGCGCAGAAGGCGTTCCACAGCCCAGCAGACAAAGATGGCAGCGCGCAGAAGGCGACATTGGGGAAGGCCTAGAGACCGGTATAGCTGTCAAGTTTAAAGCAGCGCCCCTGGCGAGCATCTTCGAATATTTTAGGTCGCATTTCCGTTGTGCGTCACGTTGTATCCTTTCAGACGCTCCGTTAAGGATCTGCTATACTCCGGCGTTGAGCGCAGCGCAGGGTAGCGTAGCGTAGCGTAGCGTAGCGCAGCGTAGCGCAGCGTAGCGCAGCGTAGCGTAGAACGTGCGCCTTTCATTGTCCGGCAAGCAGGAACTGAATATCTGCGACCAATGAGTTTCTGTGTTTGCTGGGCTACACCACGTTTGCTGTGCTCAACGTCGGTGTGTAACAAAGCCCTTAGTGCCCGTTTTCTGACGCTGACAGACGTATGCGGAGCGCAAGTTCGTCTGCTTCTTTTGCAGGCGTTGTGGTGACGTCAGAACGCCGAGCCCTGATTGGCTCTGATGAAGGGATAGTGGGTAGACATCAATGCTAGCTGCCCTGAGGTCTACCCACTATCCTTCAGTCAGAGAACCAATCAGAGCTCGGCGTTGTGACGTCACCAAAACCCCTGCGAACGAAGCAGACGGACCTTCGCTCTGCATAGTTCACGCTCGTGGATCGTGCGTGATGGGGACGCTATGGACCGCCGCCTCATCTCCGCATAGAGTGGTCGCGTCTCGCAGAGGCTAGTTGGGGGGCCTCTTTTGTGGTCGCGTCTCGTGGACGCCACAGCGCCCCCTGGCCGAGAGAGACAGGCCTGTAGATACTTCGGTTTAAATCGTGATTTAAGTCGGACCAGTCATACCATGATCATTTTAAGCAAAACTTTCCCGAAAAAAATAATTCCCAAAATGTTTGTATTCCCCATTTGTTTATCATTTCACGCATAATACGTGCATTTTTTAATCAAATAATTATCGAGAAGAAAAAATTGTATAGGGCTAAACACGAGCAAAAAGAAGTGCTTTTGCAAGCAAATCGGAACATTGAACTTGATTTCTGCCTTGTACTTCGTTCATCAGCTACGCAACGCCCTATTACAACAATATCAAAACACAAGAAAAACAAGACTTTTAAAAAGTGATGTCCTTTTGCACTCAATTCAGAACGCGAATAAAAAATCCAATAAAGCTTTTTATCTAATTTTCAAAACAATATCACGGTGTTTTTTCTTGTTTTCTTTTTGGTATGGTGGAGATTACACCAACAAAAAAGTTGTTTACGCTGTACTTTACAGTTACGATATGTTTTTTCTTCCGCATTGTTATCAGTGATGGAACGAATTCATCAATCACATCTGCCACGTTGAAAAAATACATCTAATGGTAAATAATTACCATTTTCTAGCTACAGTGATTTAAATATCAAACTATTCTGATTTAAATCAAATAAATCTGACTTAAATCGGATAAGTCAGACCAAATAAAACCATTAAAAAGCAAGCGTGACCAACCAAGTTGGTCACGCTTGTTTTTTGTTTTGTTTTTTGTTTACAATAATATTTTGTGCGACTGGGAACTAACAGTAGCTGGTGATATTTTATAACGTTCCTCTTTCCGCAACACTGCGGTACATTATACGTGGCGTTTAATGCTCCCAACTCTCGGGGGAGGGGGGGGGGGGGGGATTTATATTTTAGAATTACTGTCTGTCGTCGTCGACGTATGCCGAGAAAACCGGACCACGTAGCGAACATTCAGCGATATAATATTTAAGGTCCCTCCGTGTAACGAGCAGCATTTATAGGTTCTACCGCAGAGCGTCCTATACTGCAGCGCTGGGGGGGACGGAGCATTGCGAACCATAAACCGAGCGAGACTAGAGCAACCCCGGGATCCGATTCATCGCGTACAACCGAATCCAGGCGGACACATAAAAATAAGGAACTTGAACAAGAAGTAAACACGCGCAAAAGAGACGCGAGAATAAATAATGCTACAGCTACCAATAATAATAATAAAAATTTTGAGACGCCAGCGCGCTGTCCGGCCCCGGGACCGCCGCGTCTCGAGATGTCTCGCCGTCGGCAAGTCGTCGATTCCGGGACGGGACAGTTTGGAGCCGCGTCTCGCGCGCATGCGCGGAAGAGGATGAACTCCCTTGCCTCTTCCTCGTCTCTCCCCATCCTCCTCGGCGTCCCGGGCTGTCTGGGAACTGCGGGACGCGACGACGGACTCGACGGCGGACGCGTCGCTTTAAGACTACACCTTAGGGCTCGGTCAGCGACTGCCGGTGAGATTTTTCGGTATTTGTGCCAGTCTTTGTGTGAAGCATCGGGGTTATTGAGAAACGAGTATGGGAGCGAATCTAAAAGAATTTTATCATCAAACTTTTTTTTTTTTCTTCTTAATCCGTCGAATCGCTCGCAAGCTAATTTCCGAAGATGCCATATTCTATAACACCCGTTTGTGTATCTTTTTTTATTATTTATTCCTTTCAAGGTGCGTTCTACTACTTATACTCTCTATCTCTACCATCTCTCTTTTCCTGGTATTTGTCTATATTGCTTTATTTTTGTTACAACGTAGCATAGCGCCATAAAATGAGCGTGTATATCTCGTTGTTTTTAATAGGTAATTGTCGTGTATCGAGTCAGCCGCATTTTAAGTGTAAACGAAACAAATTTGATACCGCATGCTGGCGACGTACCCATGAGCTGTACAGATTAGGACTGGTGCGCGGGCTAGACAGGTGTGCATTGTGAGTCGTGTTCTACGCGATGACCCATGGGACGTACATATATGCGCGTGTGCTAGAGGGGTCAGTGAGCCTGAACTATTTTCGGAGGTAAACAAATCACGGGAGCTCCAAATCTAAAACGTTTTGTTGTACGTCCTAAGTCGAAATAGGGACCATAAAACAAACGGGTAAATTTGAGGGGAAAGTGTAGTTGTAACCCTTGGTCGAGATAGATAAGACAGGTTGCGATTCAGAGTTAAGCGTAAACCAATCCGGCGTTGTTGTGGCTGATGTTGTTTTTCAGCAGATTTCTTGTCAAAACCATTATCTCGACATTTTTCTTGTGTCAGCTTAACACAAGTGACCACGACGGCTAGGACGAAAATAATTCTTGCCTTTAACATTTTGTTTGCTTTTTCAGCCGTTGTCTAACAAAAAAAGAAAAAAAAAAGGAAACCGGAGGCTGTGCGAGGAATGAAGTCGAATATAATCACGTGAGTGTCTAACGACAAAGTGAATTAAAAGAATATCGGTATTACTCCACGTCTTTCACCGTTTTGAGATAAGATCCTGAAATTTATTGCGACTCTTACGTTCTTTCTTTGGGGAAAAAGCGGCAAAAGGGGGGGGGGGGAGCTATTAATTACCACATCCTCATCGCGTAGCACTGTGTAATACTAGCCATGTATCAGTTATTTCGTGCAATTAGCTATCTTATGACATCGGTTACCTTGTAACATCAGCTATCTTGCAACATCACTGATATTGCAAAGTCAGTTATTTTGTCAGAGTAACTCGGCTAAAAGCGAATGTACAGTCTCGACTCAGTAAGAAGAAAAAAAGGGTTCAGTTACTGAATATTCGACACCTACAATCGAGTCATGACCTTAATAACTGAAATACTTCTGAGTTACTTTACCGGTCTTTCTCAGTGAGAATTACTACTCGTTTTCACCACAAAAATCGTAGTAAAAAAAAAAAAATAAGTCCGGCTTTTCGCGGAGCATTACAACTTTACCCCTTTATGTGGAGAATTAAGATATATGTAGGAGCATTCAAATCTAGTAAGATATACTTTGCGCGGCGTATGAACAATGCGCAAAACTTCCCGTTTTCTTGAGGTAAAAACGAGTATAGTAATTCTTACTGTACCACATCGGTGAAGTAACTCAGAAGCATTTCCGTAATAATTATCATATTAACTGAAATACTTATGAGTTACTTTACCAATCTCTCGCAGCGAAAATTGCAGTGGTTGCGTTATTTCGAAGTTTGGTAACCCGACACTTTCAAGTTACAATAACATTTCGGTCACCGTGACTGGAGCTTAGATACATTTCTAGCACTTTTAACGTACTTCGGTCATGGCTACTTTTTTTTTTTAAATTATGTTTCCGAGTGCACAAATCTATAACTTTTTTTTAGTCTCAATCTCAGCGCTTTCCTGTCAAATCTGGCGAGAAAAACCTGAATTTGTGTATTGTATTGCAATTTAATTTCCCGGCGAAAGGGGGGGTGGGAGTGGTTTCGGCTAAATTGAGCTGGGCCGTGGACGCAAGATCACTAAATTTAGCTGAATCTAGTGCGACTCCCGAGCGCAGCTCCAAACCCTGCACATTTGTGTCACTGGACCCACTGATCTCTGGGCATTGAGCACGCGCAGAAACCAGATTCGCATGATGTGGGGCATCTGCGCATGCGCTGTGCGCAGTGACGTCACCGCAGTTGCGTCAGATAGTTGAGTTGGTCTATAGGGGGCTGGTGGAGCATATCTGCTCCGAGTCTGGCTCAGGTGGAGCCACCGGAAGTTCTAAACTTGTTCCGGGAATTGGGCGCCTGCTGGGCTTCCTATAGTGCATTCAGTAGATGTTTATTTGGTCCACGCTCTCTTGTGTCTCTTGGGTGGATTTCAATAATTCAGTTTCGAATTAAACCCGGAGAGTGAGGCATGTGTGCCCTTGATCAACTAGAATCTCAAAATTTTCACATTGGATGGCTTCTTAGGAGTCTTCTAGGGTCCGCATGCACTGTTACTGCGCAACAAGCAGGCTCTCTTGAGATGGCGAGAAAAAATCCAGCGTCATGAACGCTGCTTGAACCGCCACTCGGAATAGTTGCTCACTTCCGGGACAAGCCGTTTACTTCCGGTGGCTTCATACTCGTTTCCTCAATGCGCTATTCAGCCCCCTATCGTGGAGATCAGTGTCTAGACTTTATCTATTGGATCAAGAGATTAAGACTCTATTTTGTAGACCGCCTTCTTTTGTCTCGTCGTGTAACGCCCTCCTCCCCCTTCTTAGTGCTTTTGTATTTTGGGGTTTGGATATTATCCTGATTTGATGTGCCGAAAACTGACGAGAACGGACGCAACCATCACAGCTTCCTGCTGCTGTACTGCGGCTGCGTGCTGGCGGCCATCACCCCTCACAAGTCAAGCCGTCGCTTTCCCTTTCCACTCCGAGACATTTCGGACGCCGTAGGTAAGGTTCACGAGACGACACCAAGCGTTCCTTAAAATAATCCTTGGAGGATTGACACCAAGGCTAATTTGTAGTTTGCATTTAGACAACTGTTGGATTAAGAAAAGACAAAAAGAAAGTTTTGCGCATTTGACATACACTGCGCGAAGTTGTGCTTGTGAGGTTTAGTTGCCGTGAAGAAGAAACGATACTTGGGGTGTTTCAAACGTGTATGTCTTGGTAAAAAACATATAGTATCTGTTCTGAAATGAACCTAGTTTAGTTCACTACATAAGAGGATGAAATCAGTGATGCTGCCCGGGGATACGGGCTTTTTTTTTTACTGCGGTTCTCGAGGCGAACATGAGCATAGAGACAATCGTGGCCAAGTTTCAAGAATCGCCGACAGAGTTTTGTTGTTTTCGAAGAACTGTACCCTCAACACGTCACAAACTGTTGCCACTGACAGGGCTAGAACTGCAGGAAGGTTTCTGAGGCGCCCTGTCTCCAGCGCTGGCTTAGTTCTACCTTCGACAGTTCCGTTAGGGGTTCCACTGATCGTCGGATAGGAGAGCCACATGCTGTGCAGTGAAGAGAAACATCCTCGCTCTTCTTCACTAATTAATCTTTGCGAATGCCTACACACTTACCGGTTTTTCATCTTCGTTTGCTTAAAACAGGCGCAATTTTAAGCACCTTTCCAAAAGCTGGGCACGCTTTGTGTGGAGGCTGTAACGGCTGCACTGCTACTTTCTGAAAGATGTGAAGCAGTCATTGCAGCTTTCACAAAAAATGTACCTCAGAACAACTTTCTTTAAAGGTGATAGAAACTAAACATTTCAGAAGGGTGTTTGAATTTACAACTTTCGGAATGATTTCTTTTTTTTTTTATGTGGAATTAAGAAAACACCAGGATTTACAGATTCGTAAAAATGTATTTGATATTTCACTTTTGGGAAGAGTACAAAAGCGATAAGAATAGAATAGAATAGAATAGTTTACTTCGGACATACATGCGGCTAGGGGGCCTGCAGCAAAAGAAGGCAAAACGCCTTCAAACGTGTGGTCGCCAGCACACCCCTCCCCCCCTCCCCCCGGTAGCAGTCAACAGAAACACCATACAATAATAAAGCAACAAAATTGAAATGAACATATACATCTATGAACCATTCAAATCAAAATCCTTCATATGAACATAATCAATACGTCACAATAAAAACCAAGAAATAGAAACGAACAAAACAAAAATCATGAAGAAAAAGCAAGAGAAAATTGCGTTCATTGACATTAACGTCGTCATTATCAACAATATCATCCAACGCACGTCTGACATTAACGTATCACAACACTTCATAACGCCATGAAAGTAAGGCATATTGAAGGCACTATATTTGCAATAATCACACGGGAAAGTTACATTCTCTCACAATAATTTAAGGTAGGCGATCAGCTTCAAAGAAATATGTTTTGACTTTTTTTTCTGAACGTGTGAATTGTTCTGCACTGCTGTGCTCTTTGTACAATGCTCGGGTGTCTATTTAGTAGGTTAGGAATTCGGTAATCTAGTTTTTGAGTTCCATAGTTAGTTCTAACGTTTGGTTTTGTGTGATGGGTACGCCTGAGATCGTATCCCGTAGGTTTATTAAAATAAATATCGAAGAAATATGTCTCATCATTCTTGATCTGATCAAAAATTATGATCGCCAAGGATGTAATGCTTGATTCGGGAAGGATGTCTAAAATGGCAGTTTTTCGAAGAGCCTTTCGGAACTGCACGTGCGCCTATAGGAAGTGTGCTAAAAATGAGTGGTGTGTGAAGAAATTTCGAAATTATTCGAAATTACATCTTTTGGGGAAAATGTTGAGAAAATTTTTACGATGACCTCTTAGAGAATGAATGAATGCTTTATTTTCCTCGTCCTACAAGAAAGATGTCAACTAGGGCGAAAAGCTGCCGCAAGAGCAACTTGACGGGGCCTTAGCTTCAAGGAGGCAGCTGTCAACATTATGTAGCTGTTGAATGTTGGTTGGGAAATAACATTTTTAGGTAAAAAGGTGTAGAGAAAGTTCTGCAATGACATTTTGGAAACGTGCGTTTTAAATTGCACTTTTAGGAGAAGGGTGTTAGAAATTAGTGCTTTGGAAAGGCTTTTTACGACGCCTATTGAAGGCGCTGAACATTTTACGAGAGGCGCTGCATCCCTCATGTTCTCTGACTCTGCGAAGGCAAACCGCGGTGAACATTGATGCTTTTTACTGCCTTTTAGAAGCTAACGCGTACTAGTCGGCGCTGTTAAAATATAACCCTCTTTGGCACGGACTTAATACCCGTGCCACACGGGCAACTCGAATGCCATTTACAACGAATGACATTTGTGTGATCGGCGAATCAGCTCGCAATCTGTCGCGCGTAGTATGCGGTACGCCCGGAGTGTCGCGCGCTGATTGACCGTCCGCTCAAATGTCATTCGTCGTAAATGGCATTCGAGTTGCCCGTGTGGCACGTGTATTAGACTGGCCATGGGACACATATATTTGGGCGCGTGAAATCCTTAATCATCAGTCACACTGATCGTATATAATTAAACAAAGACACGGTCTGCACAGATGATGACAGAATTATCTGCTTTCACGTCTCAAGCATGATCGAAGCACGTGTGCATTACACATACAGTTGCATTCTTCGAAGCTGTCTGAAGACAGTTTTTGTTTGGACCAATGTCCAATGTTTGGACCAATGCAGACTGTCGTTTGTGTGATGCATTAGCGGCACGACCGTGGCTTTACTCTATTTGGTTCGGTCACCGCGGGCCATGCAGGCTATCCGGCGGCTGAGGTAGACCTTCTGCGCCGCGTTCGGCCCGGCGTCGGCTCCAGGGCCGAGGGCATCCAGTTTGCGGCTGGAGATCCCGAGTCTGGTCCGTCGCTGTCCCTTGAGTTTGGACCCAGGGCCGACGCCAAGTTCCCGTACCGTCTCGTCCTCCCATCGGTGCTCTTCAGAGACTTCGCCCTCCACGTAAGTGCGGCGTCTCCGCAGGCCGTCAGACGTACGGGTAGCGTAGAGTGGGACAACGCAGAGCAGGAGATGAAGGTGGTTCCCAGACTATAGTTGGGTGTCGCGACCGTCCTCATAGCTTGTGGCGGCTGGTGCACCGAAGCTTCCACTGGCCATTTGGAGATAGATGGTGCGCGTACGTACATCGCTCGAAGTTTCCAGTAAGCAATAGATGCGATGTTCGGCTTTCGACTCTGTGCTGAAGAGTCCAAGACGGAAAGCCATGAAGCTTTGCTCATTGGAAGCGTGCGCAAGGTCATCGAGTTGAAGCTGGGAGCTATGGACATCTACTATTCTCATTCACCACAGCTGCAAACGTACTGTCCTGGAAGGCTCTGACCAAGCTATTCCTTTTTCCTCGAACCATGAAAAGTGCTGACAAGTACTGGTACATCGCAGGCGGTGTTCCGGCCCTACCGAGCGGGTCGAGACCTGCCAGAAGAGGGTGGCTTCGCCCGAGGCTTGAGCCGAGCCGAGCACGAAGCCGACGAAGAGTTCCTGTTTGCGGTGCTGAATCCATCCGAGACGGTGGTGCAGCTCGGCCTTGCCCTGGGGGACGGGGACTCCAGGGTGACGCTGTATTACACGGACGTGTCCATGCATCTGACCTCTCAGCGTCTGGCATCCTTCCGGCTACCCCCTCAAGCTACGGGCAGTCACGGTTGGCTGCGGTGAGTTAGGAATCTTATGGTACTAATGATGTGTTGATGATAATCATGATGATGCTACTGCTGCTGCAGATGATGATGATAGTCATGATGATAATAATAATGATGGTGGTGGGGATCGTTGGCTTCGCTGATTTATGAACGTTATGATGCTGATAATGATGACTATAATGATGCTGAAGATTATGCTAATAATGATGATGGTGGTGGTGGAGGTAATAATGGTGATGATGATCTGAGTTTTTTTTTTTTTTTCTACAGCAAGGACTTCAAAGGTTAAAGAGCGTCCGTTCAAGTAGACTAGAAATAACTGTGTCATCGGTGACTTTTTTGATTGTATGTTGTCCCGCTTAGATTAGGGTCAGGTCAGGCTGAAGACGGTTGACGCTGAGCGTGGCTTGAAAGACAAGCATAAACAAGCTGCAAATGTAAGTGGTGCTTGCGCTGCAAGACGAAAGAGCACCGCAAGCGCAAGCCGCCACAGGATTAAAAGGGTCGACCGTAACCATCCATAGAGGGGAGGAGGTGGGAAAACCTCCTGCAAATACGGGAGAACGGCTAATTAAATCATTTTGAATTAGTAAATAGAATGTGTCCGACGGTTTTATCTCCGTTTTCTTTTTCTACTTGCGTTACTATTGAAAAACATTTATTTTTTCGACCTGAAATAGATGTCCACAGATATTTTTATACGAGTATTTTTGCCGCAAAAAAATATTTTCACAAACTAAAATACCGGAGATATACAAAAATGTTTAAATTCTTTCCTTCTGTATTCTCGTCGATTGAAGATGGGGGTTCCTCTTTCATCACCCATCACCATGAGTGTACTTCTTCATCTCTCATCATCATAAGTGTATTTTTTATCACTCCTTATCATGAGTGTCAAGTGTTCCTTTTTCGGTACTTATGATCAGTGTCTCTTCCTCGTCACTCTTCATCATGAGAGTCAAGTGTGCCTTCTCTCTCACTCATCATCATGAGTGTTCCTTCTTCATGACTTATCATGAGTGTTGAGAGTCGCCTCTTCATCGCTCGTCGAGTGATCAAAAGACACCAAAACATTCGGCTTTGAAGGCAAAGTCATGCGATTGTGGTGGAACATTCTCGAGCCGAAAAGTGCTTGAGCCAGAAATTTATACCAAGCCATACTTTACTTCACATTCAGATCAAATTTCCGCTTTGTCGCCACCACAGTTCCTCTTCGTTGTAGCACGAACGCAAACGCACAGACTAAAAACACATCGTCACGACGCATTCTTCGCGCTTGGTTGGATCAGTACACGCGCATAAAAACACGAAAACAATTCCATGATCTAGCACTTACCAAATAGCTCGATGGACCCTGTCGGATCGCCGCTTCGTAGGTTTTTTCGCTCTGCGAGACCCGTGTGCACTGCCTCACGGAGCACTGCGAGTGCCATGGCTTCGATAAGCCGAGGTCACACACTGCTGACACATCCTACAAAGGACAGTCTGCCTACAGTGGGGCTGTTCGTTCCTTCTATGACGGCCCTGTCACGGTTTTCGCTCTGCGAGTCCCGTGTGCACTGCCTCACGGAGCACTGCGAGTGCCATGACTTCGATAAGCCCAGGTCACACACTGTTGACACATCCTACAAAGGACAGTCTGCCTACAGTGGGGCTGTTCGTTCCTTCTATGACGGCCCTGTCACGGTTTTCGCTCTGCGAGTCCCGTGTGCACTGCCTCACGGAGCACTGCGAGTGCCATGACTTCGATAAGCCCAGGTCACACACTGCTGACACATCCTACAAAGGACAGTCTGCTTACAGTGGGGCTGTTCGTTCCTTCTATGACGGCCCTGTCACGGTGGTCACACAAAATAAAGGCAGCAGGTCGTCTGCTTCTTGCGCAGGAGTTGTGGTGACGTCAGAAAGATGCCGTGCTCTGATTGGCTTTGATTGAAAGGATAGTGGGTAGACCTGAATGCTAGATGCCTTGAGCTCAACCCGCTTTTTTTTTTTTCAATCAGCCAATAACAGCTCGGCGTCTATCTGAAGTAGCCGCAACTCTTCTGCAACAAGCAGACGAACTTGCGCTTTGCATTCAGGCCCGTCTGCAGAGAATCCTGCAGTCGTCACTTCTGCGGCGAACATCGGTGTCTTTTGCACGACGTAGGAGTGGTCTGACTGCGGCTTTTGATGTTTGCAGACTGAGCGTGACGGCGACCGGCAACGAGGTGAGCCTCCAGCTGCTCAACTGCACCACCCTGGAAGACGTGCGGCTGGCTCAGCACGTGACCCGGATCCCCAAGGAGCTCGCCTTCGACGGGGCCTCCACTCTGTACCTGTCGCAGGCAGGACCTATTCTTGGCGGACGGTTTGTGGTGAGCGAGAGCGACGCGCTGGGACATTCGGCGGATAAAAAATGTCGACGAGGAAATTCGGCGGCTGTGATTGACCGTCGCTGCGTTTGAACTTCGCGCCGGTCAATCGCACCGGTCGAATCCCTCGCCGACTTTTTTTGTCAGGTGTTCAGGTTGGAGCTCCTGGTTGGTGGCGGCAAAGCTCCTCTGTACGAAGCATGTGACTTCACTGCCAGAGACGGTTACCAAACTTGAGAGCTACAGGAAAGGGCAGGATACCCTCTGCACCATGCATTTTGTATCACAGACCTTGTTCCTCTCGACGATATCATGTTGAAAGAAGCACCACTGCAGCGAGGATGTCACGTGCAGACATGTACTGAGAGGGGTGTGTAGCGGTTCATCATCTATGTGTGAAACTTTTCTTTAGGAACTTTTTTGGAGGGGGGCCGAGGTAGCTGGGATGCCCATCACTTGTGGCGCGGGGGGCAAAATGCAAGGGCATGGGTATATTATAGGATCGGCTGGATTTTTTTTTTTTTTTGGAAAAGGGGGGGGGGGGGGGGTTGGGGTTGAATCTTGAAAATTCCTTTTCCTGGCTACGGCACTGCACTTCACAAATATAACCCGTGATAGGCTATTTCGCGAGCGTTATTCGGGGGTGAAGTAACCTCCAAACTTGTTTCCCGAACCTGCCTCTGGGTGGCGTCTTTATTCGCGAAGGATCCGTGCTCTTGCCGGGCGACCACTCGCGAGTCGCAACCAACCAGCCTTTGAGCGCCGCCATTTCTCTCACGAACAGACCTCGTAGGGGAATCGTGACAAATACAAGAGTTGTGCTTATTTTATGACTCGGGCGTTAAGGATCTATCCATCATCCAATCTCGATGGCGTTTTCAGGGACGCCTGCAGACGCTGAGGCTGTTCAGCGTCCCGGTCCTGGTACCACTCTGCCAGGACACCATCGGCTTCCAGGTAAGCAGGTCTTCGGGGCAAGTCGACTTAATATCGGTTTCTTCATAATCGCAGTTACGCGAGATAAAAACCTGCTTCAGGAAAAAATGTTCTTAATAAAGATGTCATGAAACGATTTCTCTACTTTCGCTAAGTACTACTTAGAATCCCTCCTAACGTTAATAACCGAATGAACTTGCCTTCGTTTTTCTTTCTAAACAATGGCAGTCGCCAGAAAAGAAAAGAAATCGAGAAATATGAGCATTGCTTATCCTCAGAACTCGGAACTAAAACAAGCGGCCACGTCGCCTGTTGCCTATCCTATGCCGTCAACGTTAATCATAGCCCCGCCCTGGGGTTCGCCAAATAGAAAACGCGTGCTGAGCTCCAGGCATTGTAAGAGTTCGGCTATTCTCATCACAGCAGTGGTTGGACACGAGACACCACCCGAGTGTCCGCCCAGGCATTGATTGCATGCTACTAGCCGAAGTCGAGTGCTCACGCCGTTCTCGTGTCCAATCCACGAGCCGCGCTCGACTGTCGTCGGGCGGGTGGTTTCAGTCCCTCAATTATGTCATCGACCTTTCCGAAAGCAAAATTGAAGGAGATTCAGAAGCAAAGAAGCTTCTGAATCAGTGGCGGTCTGTGCAAGTATATTTGGGCTAGACTAGGACCAGTACGCCTCTGCAAAGTTATGATCATTCCAACCAATTATCATTTCATGACCCCTTTAAAAAAGGGGCTGTGCAACGACATTGGGTAGGAATATTTCTTACTTTACACCAGCTTCCTGGCACTAGTGGGACCCAAAAATACTCGAACGCAACACCACTGACCAAGAAGTGTCTTCGTCGCGGCGGAATTCAAAGGATGAAAGCGGAGCTTTTCTTTCAGTCTCTCCTTCCCAATCCGCCTTTTGCTCCTTCGCGAAATTTGATGACGGAGCTGTGGGGACAATGGCAACAGTACGATCCCCGGGAATGCGTCATCGAGCTTTGCGGTGACGATATTCAAATGCTGCTCACACAGTGGACGCGAAGACTGCGTACGCATTCGATCTGGGCTTGTGATAATTACTAGCTCGAGAAGCATTCGGGTAGTGGCCCGTGTCCAATCGCTGCAACGACGACAATAGCCGAGTTGGCAAAGCACAGGCATAACAATGCCTGTGCTTTGCCAACTCCAGCGCGTGGCTATGATCAACATTGGCGGCATATAATCGGCTTCAGATCACGTGGCCGCTTGTTCTGGCTGCGAGTTGAGGGGGTAAACGCTGCTCGTTTTTCTTTAATTTTTTTCTGCAACTTCTATTGGTGTGAGGTGAAAAACGAACGCGTGTTTCATAGGTCGTTAATGTCGGGGATCCGTTTTAAGTGATATTTGCGCAAAGTACAAAAATTGTTGCACCGCCCCTTTAAGGATAATTTACTGCACCGACCCATTTCGCTTTTTTTTTCCCCCTTGGGCACACTCGTCTTGAACAAAATGATTTATTTTCATACGCTCTCCTCCTTACTTCGTTCATTGTTTATTTGTTCGTTACCTGGTTAACCGACAGACAGTCAAATATATATATATTTTTTTTTTTGCTAAAGCAGCTAAGAGATATTTATTGTGATTTCCATGCGCTGGGTTTCGCAAAGGCAATACAAGGATAAGAACCATCTTTATCTTTCCTCCCTAGTACGCAGCTGTTTTTTCTGCGGTCATGCGAGAAAACAGAAAGCTTCCTTTCCGAAACAAAAGCAGAGGTCTTGGAGATAGATGAAATACTTCGCTTAGTCTGATTTTTTGGTGCTGAAACCCAAGACGTACTGTAATATTTCGGCCTCAGAAATAGTCTCAAGGAAAAAAAGACCTGCAATTAATATATATGCATTTGCGAAACCAGGCGCGCCACCGGAGGTTGAAATGACGTCGGACTAAGGAGTCTTAGAAGACACTTTTCGCGCTCCGATTACGATACCTAATAACGATACAGCATCGGAGTTATCGAAACAATGTACTAAAAGTCCTTAACGATGACGTCATTGCGACTTCCGTTTCGTGGCCCTCCGACTGCTACTGTGTCAAGACAGTGACAATGATGATGAAGTCTTCGTCTGCCTCGCATGTTCCTTGAACACCTGCTGTGTTGATAATGGTTTCAACCGTAGAGCGACGCAGCCCCCGCACCGCGGCTGGAGCCCCTTCAGCAGCAGCAAACCCCGCACCATTCGGGAGACACGGAACCTTGGAAGCGGTCTATCAACGTTACTGCTCCCCAAGCCACGAAGGTGTGGACGCATGGAAGACATATGTCCCCTATATTATCCTTAACACAGTAGTAAAAAGTTCCCAACCAGACAGAAAAACAAAAATAATATTAATCGCAGACATTTACACACCTTCACTGCTTTTCTCTGCCTAGTAGTTTCTCTGGTAGACATTTTGTTTTTTATTATTACGAAATACTTTGAGGCAAGTTGTACAGGTGAACAAACTCGTACCTTTGATAGCACAGATTTTTTTTTTTTTTTCATATTCAGTGTACGATTGTTTGCATGCACTGGCCGGAACTCGTTCATATTTCATACTTTTTTTTTGTTTTGGTACGAACTGCTTCTTAGGGCGAAAAAGGAGACATGGGCAGGCCAGGTCCACCAGGCTACCAGGGAGTGAAGGCGAGTAGAAACGTGGAAGTTTCACGGACGCCGTTCTTTGCGTCACTCTGAAAAAGCTCGAGTACTTGTTAACCATGTAGCATATGGCATGGAAGCTGCGACTGTTGAAAATCACAACCAAGTATCTCCAGTTGCTCGAGTGGCACAATTTTACGGGAGTAACATTAAAGAGTGTTACTAAATCTGGAATCGGTTCTCAACACTACTTAATCAGCTACACGAAAGTGAACGTATCTTTTTTCGTCTTTTTCAATAGAATACATTTTGGGAAAGAATTTTTTTAGATTAGAGGGTCTTTGAATAGCAGCCGGAATTCATCTGGCGTTTAGAAAAAAAAAAAAAATGTTTGGCCGCAGTTTATCCAAATTTTTTTTTTTCAACCACGAAGAAAAAGAATTTTTTTTATCAATCCGTCGACAGAGCCTCACCATAACGTTCCGTATCAATATATATTTCTTCCGGTCTTTTTCTATCGAATACGTTATGGGCTCGGCTAAGTATACAAAATGACGGACATAAAAAAGCGACACAGACAGTGTGATGTCATCCGCTAAACTTAGCGGGCTTACACTGAGGTTTCGTTATTCCCCATCTTTACCGGGCTTCCATCAAAGTGACGTCCTCCACCAAATTCAGCGTGCTTACGTCCTGTGGAGTTTACCGGTTGGTCATTATGGGAGGTTACCACATCATATCTCTATTCCTATATACGTTGTAACTCTTCTCAGAGACTCCTGTCGGCGTTCTTGACCAGTGTTGAGTCCTACCTTCCATCAACAGGGCGAGAAAGGCGAGCCCGGGGCTAAGGGTGAACCTGCAGCCCTAGCGGGGATCGACCCCGACCTACTCTTTCCTCAGGTAAGGAGTTTCAAAAGCTAACCTATTGACTCTAGCTGCGCCAGAATTGAATTATAGCAATGTACCGCACACCTTCTTTGTAGTATTTCTAATAGTTCAAAGTAAATTTGGCTATACTTTGGTTTAGTGTAGCTTGGCAAGGAGTGAAGGATTCAATTTTATTTTGTTTAAAATCAGAACCGCATGTGGAAGACCGAAGTGGGGATTGATACGACGTCCATTTCCACACAGAAAGGAGACAAAGGAGACCAAGGACGCCGAGGCCGGAGAGGACATCCAGGTCCTCCGGGACCTCCGGGACCTCCGGGACCATCTAGTCCCCCGGTACGGTCAGTTCTGCTGCCGACTTATACCAGGGCTGCTACGTGTTGAATCGCCATTTGAGCCACGTGCTCACGGCAAAAAAGACTCATTTGTTTTCCCGTGATCTAGATTCGCTGAGGTCGACTTGATGCTTCATATGGTCCTGTTACACAAGGCGGACATTCATCCAGCTTGGCCGGCAGATATGACATATGTTGCGGGGTTGAGACCTTTTATACGTTTCTACCATGTAGCAAAATACAAACGTATTTGTCAACAAGCATGCAATATACCGCTGAAGTGGTGTCTAAGCCGCTTTCGCCAGTTTAAGCAGCCAATGCTCGGTTGGTGAAACTCTGCTCCGAAAGCGGTTACGTTTTTGTTTTTCCGCGATGCAATAGTTCGTTTCTTTTTTTTTTTTTTTTCCGACTAGACAAACGGTGTGCCACTAGACGAGCTGCTTAACAATCTATGCATTCTCTGAATTGACTGTGTGAGCCTGCATCTCAAATGAAATACCCCGACGTACTCGTCAAGCACGGCTACGAAAAATATGCGAAGAAATGTGTGTCTCGCACCTCAGGTTTTATGGTAAAGTTAAACATTGCACTTTAGGGTGACTTCATACACACGCAAATTTTGCAAGGTGACGACGTCTTAGTCCTTTCACCACCCCTTCGTTTTATTTATCTCGCTAAGCTCTTACCCAAAATATAATACGACCGTTTTAAGACTGCACTCGAGCACTTTGTCTTGGCTATAGACGCTTTGCACACGCGCCAGATTACAGCCACCATTGCTGACTTTCTCTTGTCCCATCGAGATGCCGAGGTAGTGAAGCGGGCATTGACGAGCCTCCATAAAGGCCATTACTCGGGAGAAGGACAAGGTAGAACCTACAGCGTGTAGCTTCGATCCCACTCTGGACGGTCCGCATCAATCGGGTTGTTAACGTTTCGCGCTAGGATTTACTACAGAGGTGCCCGAAGCTGGTGGAAGCTTTCTCTAAAACTGTGGAATGTCTCACCTGAGTAAATAACAAAAATATCAAAAACTATGTTTTTCCTATAGTTTGCATGTACACTCGAACAATATTTTATCACTCTGGCGCTGATTTGGGCCAACTGAAGTGAAGAATGGGTAAGCCAATTGTACTTTCTTTCCATTTCACCGATTTGTCAGTCGTAATAAACGCCAGAACAGTCGAGAACGAGAACAATTTTTTTATGATTTTAAGTAAAAAAAGAAAAAAAAAACGTTTAGCGATACTTTTTTTTATAGACAAAACCAGTTTTTAGTTCCTTTCTTATGACTTTGGAAATTTCAGGTATGAATACTCACCATTAATAAAATACATCACTTTCGGGCACCTCTTTAGTAAATTCCAGTGCGACACGTTGAGAAACCGATTTTTGCGGATCGTCCAAAGTGGGATCGAAGCGTTGGTGTCCACGCGGTACAGAATGGCAATAACCTCCCCTGCTGTGGTAGTGATGAAGTGAACGGAATAAAAGAAAACAAAAACTGAACGTCGGTTACGACGGCGCCCATGCACAACTGCTGCAAAGTCTTCATAAGTGCTATTCACTGGCGGCCATAACTGTGCGCGCGACTGCTGAGCGCCTGCTGCCAGCGAGCTTCCACAAATATTTCGCAACCCGCATTCCACGCTGTCAAGATTGCCGGTCTTAACAGCCCATTAATGTGATCTCGTTCTGAGCATTCGCTTCAAACTGAGCCCTCAGATATGACATCCAGTGAAAACCCCTAGAGTGCAGTTGATTAACGTAGAAGTTTGGGCTAGTTGGTAAGTGGACATGATAAAAACAAAACTTCGTCCTTGTCTTTGCGCTGTTTTGTTTTTATCATGTCCCTATAGTACAGTATACTAGAGGAGGGGTAGTGAGGTCAGGCACCGATGCGCACTATGCATTGCTGTGAAGCGGCAAGCATGGAAAGGTCCCGGATGTGCGCAGTGGCGCTGCGGTAGCATGGGCTGGAGGCTGCGAGCATTCCGATGGGGTTCGGCGAGCAGGTTTGGCTTGGCGGTTTGGCCAGTGCCATAGCCTCCTCTAAACTCACAAAGCCTGGCAGTTTGACCGCGGAGCCGTAGAGTGCCCGGTCGTAGATTTGGAGCGCGAGGATCTGGTAGCACAGAGCATGATTCAACAAGAGGTGTCTTCTCCTCGAGACAAGCACGCATTGAAACTACGTTATTCAATTTGCATTAAAAAAAAAAAAAAAAAAATTCAGATTTTTTTTTTTTTGCGCATATATTGTCACGCATTATTCTACCCTGCCTCTGACTTCGTGAGTTTGTTTTCTTCGATCTCAGCTGGACCTAGAAGCCGAACGGGATGCCCTACGAGGACCTCCTGGACTAAAGGTACTTGCCGTTCACCCAATTTCCTTGGAGGTTAACGAGAACAAAAATGTTTGTCGTTATCCTATGGTATGGTTCATAACAGCTGAAAAATGGTTATGGTTGTGTTTGATGCTTGCTCGCTCCTTATATGCCTCATCGACGAGTGGGGTTAGTGTGCAGCAAGTTCGACAGACACAAATTATGCTTGTGTAACGGAAAGCAACCAACCATGTAAGAGGCAGACCCCAAGGAGTTGTTATACTAGCGCCATCGCTCCGGTACGGTGATGGCCAACGAATCTGGTGAGAGCCGTGACCTCTAGAGCTGGACGATGACAAGGTGGAGCCGTCTGTCAACATATGACCATCAGTGTCGATCGCCCGTCAGTTTGGTTGCCGTTTGGTGCCTCGGTGAATCAGTATACCCCAAACGTCGACGCCTAACCATAGTTTCGAGGACCTCCGTTCGGCACGTGCTGGGAGACACTCGCTCGTTGTTATTTATTTATTTTTTTTTTTCTGGGGAGAGACTGTGCCACAATTGTTTCTTCCGCGTTGATTCTTCAGGGAGACTGCGGGCCTCCCGGACCGCCAGGTTCTCCGGGTCTGCCGACCCCGTGGGTGGACACCGCGGGCCACGTTCTACAAGGATCCAAAGGTCTCTAGAGCGATTGAAATCCCATATTGAGAATTTTTTTGTTTATACCACGCTAAGGCGCGTTGGCGCTGGCCCTAGGTGTGTTAGAATTAGAAACCCTGGTTAGGTGCCGGTTTAGCTCTACATCCACAAATTCATCCATTAATTTGCATGCGCCGATGCATGGCTTGTCCAAAAAGTGGATTCCAGCGCGTGCGCATAGCCACTCTTTTCGTCAAAAGTCTTTGCTAATAAATAATAAAAGTACAAATGATCGCGATAACGAACAAAAGCAGAATAGAACATAGGGATAGCAATGAAAACACAAGTCTGTAATGGCTATGGTAATTAGGATGTTGGGATATACCAACACTTTCCAGACGTTTTGACTGTGCCCAAGGTAAAACAAAATCAAAATTTCTTAAAAAAAATAAATACATCAGATTTATTTTATATGAGTCGGATCATGTTTATTGAAATCACGGTAGCTAGAAAACAGTGACTCTTGATCGCTAGATGTATTCCTAAATTGGCAGATAGATCGAGTAGACCTTGTGATTACTGATAACAATGCGGAAGAATGATTTACTGTAAATTTAAGGTACAGTTTAATTAACAAGCTTTTTTATGTAACCCCGTCATACTAGAAAGAACCAGGTTTATTTCACTAGTTGGTTAACAGCTTTATTTTGATTTTTTTTTACGCTCTGATTTGCTAGCAATGAGACATTACTTTTCTAGTTTTTGTTTCTTTCCCGTTCTCATTTGCTTGCAATAAGACGTTATGTGACTGGCGAACGAATTAGAAGATAAAAAGAAAGCTCAATGCCCCGCCCGATTCCTTTAATCCTTAAAAGAGACCTGCTTTCAGCTCGTGTTGTCTGATATAAATCTTTCTTGCTTGATAATTCTTAGATTTTAGTACAAAACAAATAGATGATAAACAAACAGTAAATACTTCGTTGTGTTTGTCCCTTTCTTTTCCCCTGTCTGTTTCTTCTTTTTTTTTTTTTTACGTATGAACGTTTACCAGCTGGTTTGCGCCACAACTCCCTCTCCCCCCCCTTCCCCCATTTCGGGAAATAAAAACTATTTTCGGGATTATTTTTGTGGGAAAGATTGGTCTTAAATCATCGTAGTAAAACTGTTCGGATTGAAATCCCGATTTATTTCGTGATTTAAATCATTTTGATTTCTATTATCCTGTGTCTGACTAGTACTTTTTTTTGTAAGGTAGATAGTTGAACTAGTTGGTAGTTGTTGTACATGATTAGGGAGAAAACAGCGCTATAAAGACAATTTGTGCTTGTCTTATAGGGCAGTTTTTTCCCTAGCTCTTTTTAACGCACAATGTCGGTCACCAGATTTTTTTTTCTTGCACGCCCACGTGGCATTTCAGTTTGTTTTAAATTAGGAAAGGGAGTAAAATGGAACTTTTTATGATAAAATTCTCAATGTCAGTAACATTAAACCAGCGCGAAAAAAGCTTTACCGAGAACGTGATTTTTAGGCGGTAGCTTATTCTTCTGCACTGGGGAGCGTGCCTGACTCTCTTGAATATCTACATGGGAACGCTCTTTAACTCTGACGTCATCATTTCTTGTAGAGTGAGGACCCGAATTTTAAATTATTCGCGCGATTGTTCTTGGAATAAAAACAGAGCAGATGCCCAGGCCTTAACCCGCATGGCTTACTCACACGATGCCCGAGAGAATGAACAAGTGTTGACCAAACAACTCTCAGACGCGTTATTAAATAAACACATCGCAGACGATTCAACAACCGACGACTACTACGACGTGTCCGTTGCGGACGGCGCCAGTAGCAGACGACAGGTCGTCACCTGGAAAGACCTGGAATCCCTCTTAAAGTCTTCGGCGTTGATGGCACCCGGAACTCTGGCGTTTGTTCTGGACTCGGAAGCGTTTCTGATCAAGGTATCACGTGGATGGAGGCAACTTCCGGTAAGCCCGCGTTACGCCAAGGGAAGCTGCCATTGAGCTCCGCGTGAAACAATTCAAACTCTCGTACGGCGACGCTCTCAGCCATCTTGAGGATACATATGATCGCTGACAGGATAGTAAGAATGGTAGGGCGTGCGCATGCGCGTTCGAGGCTCACGAGACACCGAAACGTTATGGAAGGCATTGGGCGATGTTCTTCCCTTCCGTTCTAGTCCCGTGAGTTACCATAGCAGTGTCGTGAGAGGCAAGGACACAAGCGTGTGGCTCTAATACGCTCTCCTTGCGATGCAGAACTGAAATCGGGTTTAGAAAATTTATCAAACACCCTTTATCATAATCAATCAATCAATGAATCAATCTTTTTGTCCGAGACTCGAAATACTCAGGCAAACCAAAGTCACCTCTCAAAAACCAAAAGCCTGCACACACAAAAAAATTAAAAAATAAATATATAGTCAAACCCGTTTATAACGAACAGCAGGAAGCGCTACGATCAGTTTGATATAGCAAGTAGTTCGATGTAGCAAAAAACATTTAGAACGAACTTCCGCGACGCGTTAGTGGTATGGCGAGAGGTTCTCTTTCTTTCTCATCTCTTCACTTCCGCCTTGCAACAACGCGCTGAAAAAAATAAATTTTTTTGCATGCGTGCAGTTTTTTTTTTTTTTTAGCTTATCTTTTTTTTTTTTTTAATCACTTCTTTTCGTTGGCAAACGCTTTAAGATGAAAAGTTCTTTTTTTTTTTTCTGTGCATTCGTGCAAAGTTTATTAGCTTTCTCCCCTTTTGAATCGCTTCTCTTCGCTCAATTTTGTTTGCAACCTGAGCTTTTGGAATTTTCTTTCTTTCCTATTTCTTTTTGAGGGGAAGAGACAGGCTCGAAGACGATTGTTGCCGCGTTTTTAGAAGCCTTTGCGGGGGGAAAAGTTCGATATAACCAATATGTTGTTTATTATAAAAAAATACTTTTTACACGCATTTTTTTACATTTTTGGTGAGTTCGATATCGACAATAATTCGCTGTACGTAAGTTCGTTCTAAACGGGTTTCACTGTTATTTTGGAAATTCGTTTTGGATTGTTCCACATTTTTTTTTTTTATTTGCCACGGAAATGAGAAGAAACAGTGCACTTGTTCTCGCAAAAGTTTTCAGTGAAGATCTTGTCGTCTCAACTCAAGGTTACAAGCGAAAAAAAAAAATATATATATATATATATATTTGCGGATGATTGGGCGCTTAGTGTGACAAAATTGAAAACAAAAGCGAAATCATAACGTTTTTTTTATCTTTTAAAGGGGCGATGCAACATTTTTCTTCTTTCAATAAAAACGGCTAAAATTATTCCTTGACATTTGTAACCATAAAACACACGTTGTTTCTGTTTGTTTGTTTTTCTCTCTACGCAACGGCAGTTGCAGAACAAATCCGAGAAAAACGAACACTGTTTACCCCTTCAACTAGCAGCCAGAAAAGGCGGCCAGTTGAGCCGATTATATGCCTCCAATGTTTTCAACGTAGCCACGCGTCGGAGTTGGCAAAGCACAGGGCGAGCGCTGTATTCCCCGCATTGTTAAAGACCGACGACCGGTTCGCACTTACCACTTTTCCTCCGTTTCCTCCTCTCCCCTTTCTATCATGTCCACCTCCTCCCCGGGTTAGGAGGATCTTCTGCCTTGCAGAATCTCGTATCTGGTCGTCGGCCTTTAAGGTTCGGCTATTCCCCTCATCCCAGCGATTGGGCACGAGCCACTACCCGAATGCCTGTCGAGGCATGTCACCAGTCAAAATCGAATCCCCACGCAGTCTTCGCGTCCACTGCGTGAGCAGCACTTAAATATCCTCACAGCGGGGATCGCAAGACTTGATGACGCACTGGGGATCACACTGCTGGAATTGTCCCCACAGCTCCGTCATCAAGTTTTGCGAAGGAGAGACTGAAAGAAAACGTCCGCTTTTATTTTTGGAACTCCACCGCGGCGAAGACGCTTCTATGTCACTGGCGTTGCGATCGAGTACTTTTAGGTCCCCTAGAGCCAGTAAGCTTGTGTAAAGTGAGAAGCGTTCCTACCCAATATCGTTGCATAGCCCCTTCAGCATAAAAGTTTCAAATCACCCACAGTGACGTTTTTTTTTTTCTTTTTTTTTGGCATACCACAAAAGTAATGGTATCTGTTCCAAACCTTTTACAAAGAAAACCTCATCTTTGGATAGTTCCGCGAAATAATGGACCGCCTAGTCAAGTTTCCTCGTAAACAGACCTTTTTCAAAGGTTCATCGAGCAACATTGGGGGTCGCCATTTTCGGGACACAAAGCACGTGATTGGATCTGAGCCCTCGCCAAACGCTGACGCTGTCCTCGTGTCTAAAATATGCTCACGGTACACTCTAAGCCCGGTCCCACTTAGTAAGAGGGACATTTCTTCGATTTTTTCCCACTTAACTTTAAGGGGGGCGACAGACCTCTTAATATTACATGGAAATGCTCCCTCTTAATTAAGTGAGACACCACCCCTCTTAAAGTAAGCGAGGCGGCGTCTCCCTTAAATTTGAGGTCAGAGTCCCTTAATTAAGAGGGACAGTTTTTAGATATTTTCTTCCTTAAATTCGGAGGGACGGTGGCCCGCTTAAAATGCAGGGGCATAGTCCCCCTTAAAGGGGTACTCCACCGATTTTTTTAGCTACCTGTACTAACTATATTTTCTGACTCCCCGGCCTTTAGCCTTTCCGGTATGCTATTTAGCATCGCGATATTCATAATAGGTATTGTGAAATCGGCAAATGAAAATGGTGCAAAAACCAGTATTCAAATATTCGCGCACTTTTCAGTGCCGTGACGTCAGTGGCAGGCAGGCTTGCCAGTCGAGCAAGTAGTCTAAAAATAGAATATGCCAATCATTTGTTCCGTGCTGGAGCGCGGATACGGGAGCGAGCTTCCAGAGCACTCATTTGAAACCAAGAAACTGCTTCAAATCCGTTGGGAACAACTTCTGTAGTCCAAAAAGTTAACCCCTGCCTTCCACTGACGTCACTTTGTTGTTGTTGCCAGTAGAGACTTTCAGTTTGAAAAACATGGTGAAGACCAAGCTGTAAATTCAATAACTTCGCGAAAAAACAATATTTTGACCTAATATTTGGGATACTATTTCAGCAATGTTTCTTGGTTAGTTTAGCAAAATTTCAAGCAAGTCGGAGACAATGAAAAAAACGGTGGAGTAGCCCTTTAAGTTGGGGTGACGCTGCTTATACTTCATACAAAATACATTCTGCAGACATGTTCCGAAACGAGTCGCCTCGACATCCGCGCTTCGTACGCCACGAGGTAACCAATCAAGAGGTTACTTTGTCACGTGGCATGCAAAGCACGGATGTCGCGGTGACTCGTATTGGAACATGTCTGCACAATGTATTTTGTATGATGTATAAGCAGCGTGACCCCGGCTTTAAGTTACCTCTGTTATTGTATCGTAGAATTTCTGCTCCTTCGTGTTTTGAGTGTAAGCTGACATGCTGCACTGCACTTCTCGCACTTTTGCTGATATGGTTTAACCAAAGTTATTCTGTGCTGCGTAGCAGAATTGAAATTTGATCTGTATATCTTGTTTGATAAACGGAATCAATGTGTTAAAGAAAACAGTAACAATCTTTAAGAGTAAACACTGTTTTATTTGCCATGACACAAGAAAATATTTTGATATGTCTTCATCAAAATAATAATTCTATAACGATGTTCTGGTAGATTTTACGAATAAAAAAAGACTTAGAACGACGCCAGAAATCGGCGTTTCTTGGAAGCTATCACACAAAAAATTTCGTGCTCCAGAGTGACTCATTTTGCCTATCATAAACAACAACAATACAATCGTGCTGGAAAAAAAAAACTTTTTTTAGCGGATAACACAAAAAGAAAAGTACATTCTAAAAAAAAGCCCGTGCGTCTACTTTCCCGCACAACACTTGGAAAGACAATCACCATAACTCTCGGAGGCAGCTCAGCGAATGTAGATGCCGAAACATATGATTATACCAAAAAAATGAGTTGCGACATTAAGCACAACAAGCGTGATGTTTTGCATTGGTTAATGTCACAACTAGGACTGGCTTTTTTGGTCTAATCTTATGTTTCGGCATCGTGATTCGCTGAGCTGCTTCCGTGAGTTACGGTGATTGACTTTCCAAGTGCTGGCTCGGGAAAGTAGATTCCTGTGCTTTTTTTTAGAGCGTAGTTACCCACTTCATAGCATTAAAAACTAATTATTCAGCGTCTCTTGCCATCAGCAGAAGCTCAGAATTTCTGTTGTTTTTGAACGGCCATAAGCGATTTTATGAGCTTCTCCGACATAAACTGAATCGAAACACTTTATTTTCAACGAGCAGACCCTAGAGGAGTCCAAGGGTTTGTCCACATGCCACGGGGTAGGAAAGTCCCGTTATGTAATACACCCATAAGCACATGACTAGTGCCCCCTCCATAGTCGTGCTAGCGCTGAGTTTCACTGACCAGTTTCCAGAAACGATCCCTTTCTCCGAACCGAAGAAAGTCTTGGGTCTTGGAACTTTTTCGTCAGGGGTAACCTCGTCCTGCAAGCAGCAATTCTTAAAAAAAAAAAAAAAAAATTGCGTCAGCGTCAAACTTAGATTTCTATTTTTGCATTCGCTTTTTCACATACCATAGGTGATGAAAGAACTTCTGGCCAATCGAGACCGGAGGATGGTCTTAATGTTCAAGCATGTTGTTGGGTTGTCTCCGCAGAAGGCCCCTTTTACCTCCTCCAGGTTTCCCAGCATGGTGACGATCGTGTTATGGAACCGAAGTTGTGCATCCACCTTTAGCTGAATGAAAGACCATATTGTTTTCCTTTAGATACAGAGGGTGGGAATTAGAATAAAGGTAATGAAGCGCTTTCACCTGTTATCAAGCAGGCGATAGGAAACAAATGCGAAAATAAAGTGCAAACAGTTCAAAGATTCGGAACCCAATCTGTATGCGATGAAATAGCGAGTGACATTAGCTTATGACGCAACTTCTGCTACTATTAATTTTTGGTACGAGAATAGACTGCAGTTTTAATTAATTTACGAGAATCAATTGTTTCTGTATTACCAAGACAAAACGAAAACGCATTTAGAAGTAGATGAACTTTAGAAGCCCCATGTGCTTTGGAAAGCATGGATTGCACTTGCGGCTCGAAGCTGCAGAAGTGATCTAGCTCATGTTTTAGAAAGCAACATAATCAAATAAAAAATTACATTTCTGTAAATATTTCGCCGCAAGCCATTCATTTTTTTTTTTTTTCAGAAGCAGTGCATATGCTAACAGAACGTAAATCGAGCCTACCTACATACCAGAATACAAAAAGTTAATAATTACCGAGTTCGTTGTGAACCGTGTGCGGGTGGCCGCAGTAGGCTCACCACTCAGGGTGGTGCGTTCCACCGTGCAGAGGGTCCCGGTAGAGCTCTTTACACGAGCAATCCGAGCGGAACCCCCGCCTGATTCCCTTCATGTTAACGTTCGTTGCCATTGCCTCACTCTGAAAACAAGATTGTTAATAACGGTCAGTCATTTAACGCCCACAGTCAACGCACTAGCCCTAAAGCGCATAAGAAAGAAAAGAAAAAAAAAAAGCAAACTTCTGTTTATATATTTTTCGCGGATGCACGACACAGAAAAAAAATATTCAGCCAGCTACAGAAAACAAAGAGCATAATAAACATCATAAATAAAATCTCCAAAAACAAAAACATGGTCGGCGCCAAAAAAAAAAAAAAAAAAAAGCCGGTAGCTGTGCCGGCACGACCGTCGAAATATAACGAACAAAACAGTACGCCAAAGGAATACAAAAAAAAAAAAAAAAAAGTACTCCCTGGCCGCCGCTACACCCTTCCCCCAGACGCCGCGACGCCGACGCAACGCGAACACGCGAAGAAAAAAAAAACCTCTATTTCTTCTTTTTGTTTTTTGCTCGTCCAATCCCCCTGCCCTTTTCACAAACATACACACACATTATGGGTTTTTACTCGCCGCCCACTTGAGAAAAAAATGTTCATAATCACTTCAACGCTAACGATGTCTACAACATAACGTTGCAGTGCAAATTGCTGTAATGAATTGTGAAGGCAAACAAACGCAAAATCGCCAACATTGTTTCTGTCAATCAACGCTCTCGGGCGGTCAACCTCAAGCATTTAGAGTGCACACCGAGAAAGAAATCGGCGAGCCAAGCTTACAAACACTGACTGCCCCAGCTAGGGTGCCTTTATGTTGGCTTTGCCTTAGGGAGGGTGATGCCATCCTTTGTAGTACTCGATGCCGACAGTGTACGCTCACGGATAAAATACCAGGAAATGGCCGGTAATAAAATGCCGGCGTAGCACTGCCAAAGTTAGCAGCTCGAGCTGGGAGAAGAACGATCGCGCGTTCGAAATTGAAAAGTAGACAAAAGCGTCGGACAGAAAATGGTCTGATATCACCAGCTTAATACAGACGCGTACACATTGGGACACCCTAACCCGCTAAAAGTGTTTTGTGCGAAAGACAGCCCTGCGGCTCACGGCAGGGCAAACGATTAGCGACGCTTTGTCCTAGCTGAACGAGCAGATCCAGGAAGCGACCGCGTCCGCGGACTACAGCTGAACACTCTCACTCTACATGCAAAGCTCTTGCATCTCACAGCCAGCGTGAAAATATTGATGGCTCGTTATTCCCACCCGCAATGCACCCAAAACAAAAGCGATAATATGACAGGATTACTCACCCGAAGGAAGTCAAACGAGCAGCATGACGCTTGCGACTCTCCGGCAACGACCGTTTCCAGCTCTCCGTGAATTGGCGCGAAGCCTTAGCACCGTCTGAACTCTTTACCGTGGATTAGTGCGCCTGCCCCCCTCCTCCTGAACGAACTACATTGGTCCAGTTAAGAGGGACCGGTCCCCTCTTAATATGAAGGGACACGCGTGAATCTTTTTGTCTGTCTTTCCTGTTCAGAGGGACTAACGAAACGGTTTCCTTGGTCTCTCTTAATATGTTGGTGTCCCTCTAGATGTTGCTATTTTATTTTTCAATTTCCCTCTTAAAAAGGGCTGTCCCCCTGAAAGCATTGCTGTCCCCTCTAAAATCAGAGGGACAGCGTTTTTTATGAGGGACCGGTTTTAGAGTGTACGTGCCCAAGCAATGGCGGACAAACGATGGGGCGGACTAGTTCCACTAAATAAGCTATAGTACGCTTCAGAGAAACGACACTTGGCCATATTGTGGCTTAAAATCATGGCTGCCAGTTATCTGAAGCTCTATCTGAAATCACAGGAAACGCTTTTCCATCCTCCACAAATGTTTAAACAGTTTGAGACAGAGCAAACCAATATTACAAGAGCTTCCTAAGACAGAATATAATGCTGAGGAAGTCGCACTTCTGAATCAAGACGATCGGCAGTTGCGTCTGCTCTGCACAAGCCCCAAAATGGCGGCGCCCACAACAATGTCAGGGAGCGGAATGCCGATACACTAAGCGCAGCTCATTTAGTGGCTCTAGGGCGGACTTCTGAAAAGGGTCTGTCACGGTGTTATTACTACCGATTTTCGCTGCCTATTTAGAGCGACTTCGATTCGTTTCGCTCGGACTATATGACAGATGTAATTGCCTTGGTAAATGCCTGGTTGATTTATCTGGTTTGTTCATTTTGATGGCGTAAGACGGAAAAATTGGCTGCTTAAGGAATTACTTTACGATTTCTCCACACTGGCATGTAAATGAAAAAGAAGTACATTCTGTACTAATTGTATCTGCTAACGAATGATATGGGCCATTTATGTGCCGTAGAATATTTTGTCTGTGATTGCACGGCCGCTCGATCCCTCCCGCATCGCGGGAGTGGGATCGAGCGGACGTGGTGATTGTATGAGCGCCGAGGACAGCGTAAAATTTACATTTTTGCTATGTTCTTTTATGGATATGGTATTGGATGCGATCTGTCGAAGCCCCGGTCGAGTTACCTTTCCGTATGATGTTAAACTTGTTTTATTGCTATGACATGTGCCTTTGTGTATATATCAAAGGCCTCGACACTGACTGTGTTTTTTCTCTGTGATTTCCCCTCTCTCCTTTCAAGATGGGTGCTCTGGTGACTTGGCCGGAAGACACGACGGAGTCTCTGACTCAGTGAGGGCGACGACAAGTTTTGTTTGTTGGTTCGCTTGTTTGTGCTAGGGCCACTCGTAAATTATCTAGCAAAATGCGAAAGGCAGTTTAAAAAAAGAAAAACACCGTATATTTCAGTGTGACTACGTACCCAGGCGAAAAGTTTTAACTGGGACCAGTAGAAATTCTAACGGGTTTCAATAGTAGAAATTCTAAAAGGAGAAACCTCTAACTGGTTTACAGTATAAATCCTAACTGGAACCAGCTCGTCTCAACTATCAACGGGAACATGTTGGTGTTCACCTAGAACTAGCTGAGGGGACAAGTTGCACTACTTTAGTGTTTAGCTCGGATCGGTTGGAGGCCAACTAGCTGCAGCCATTCCCAATATACCCTTTTCAAAATTCAGTCTGGCATATTTTATCACTATCATAATCTCGGTGTATGGCATCTGTGCCAAATGGCGGCCTTCTCGAGGTTGGTGAAGGAAGAAGTTGAAGAAACTACCAAGCCGAGAATAAATTAGGCCTTTACGTTCGAGACATCAGTACAACATGACGTACGAATGGACCTTTCTGGAAACGCCAGCGCCATCTCTGAGCGCTTCGGGGCATCATGGTAACTGTGATGGTGTCGCGCCCTTTGGCCAAGCCGCCAAGTCTAGCCTAGTAGAGCTTTTGAATGCTAGGTGGGGCACGCTACCTACCGCCCGAACTGCAGCACCATTCTTAATTCATTCATGCATTCAGGCGAGCTACCGATCTGCTAACGTTGTTGGGACGAACTGCGTTTCTTTTTATAATTATTGGCGAAGGGAAATGCACCAACTAGGTGGTGAACTGGGCCAGTTGGTTGATGTTATACATCATGTACCAACTAGCTCAACTAAATCCCGTAGCCAAAAAAAAACACGTTGGATGCGTGAGTGACACTTCGCTCTTTTGGCGCTTGACCACCTCGCGTTAACCCATTAACAAAAAAAAAAAAAGAAAAAGAAAAGCGGTGGCCTATTTAGAACTATGGCCCATCCAAACAATGGCAGTGAACAGACGTGCTGTGTTTGAGGGCTTTCCACCTCATCTGGGCAACGCAACGCAGCACAGGCGCTGCAAAGATTGTCGTCTGCTTTACACAGGAACCCAACGCGAACGTAGGCAACGTGGTTCTCGCAGGCGGTACGGCGGTAGCAGCAGACGACGGAGCAGCGGCCCTCGCTGTTCCCATAATGCCTCACGCGCGATGCTTGAGGGCGTGCGCTACTTTCCAGAAAGGTACCTTAGATGCAACGGCTGTGCAAGCGTTTATTTGGGGTGTGGTCCAATCGATTTCTTGACGCACGTTTGGCTCTAAATCTTTTTGATGTAAAAAATTTAATCGCCGCTTTCTACTGATCAGTTCTTATAATGTTCACAGCATTGGAACTGAAACAAATCAGGAAAGAATTATGAAGTGATCAAGGTGCCGATTCTCATCTGCCATTGACGTGTGAAAGCGACGGTGCCCGATGGAATTCATTTCCATGACCGCAATTAAATGAATATGCTTTCCAAACCACCGGTTGGCACTGAATATTGAAAAAGGGTCTATTGAGAGACAACTGGTCTGACCACTCCCACTTGGAGAACCGGGACCACTTCAAGGCCCATCTGGTTGGAGTAATTCCCAGTCGGCTACAGTCGTTTGTGCGCCCAACGTTCAGTCCACAGAAGTCCACCTCGATTCCAAAGTTGCGTGAACATTATTAGCTTAGTGCCTCCTATTTACCATATTTAATAAAACTGACTATCGGTGACTGATATCACCTTGGGGGAGAAATTTGTTTTCACCGCATAAAACATTTTTGAACGGGTTAACAGCCAAACATTTATATAACTGTTTTATTCGCATAAAGGCCTGCTAGATAAGTGTGAAATATGGTTCGGGTTGAGATAACAAGGCGTAGCGTTAACAACAAAAAAGTATATAATAATATTTTTTGTTCCATTACTTTTTACGTGGAGATGTGGAGGAGTTCAAACCTCGTAGATCAGCTGCCTGCTTTGACTTGGCCGCCAGCCTCGTCTAGAGATAGTGACATCCTCCAAGTATCTGCTACCTCATATCCCCAGGTTGATTTCTGCAAGCACTTCCCGCTCCCTCACACTGGAAGTGGATCCGCGTTCGCAAAGCGGTTGCGAACACGGTTGTATAGACGCTTTACACACGCGCCAAATTACAGCCGCCATTGCTGACCTTCTCTTGTCTGACCGAGATGCCGAGATACTGAAACGGTAGTTGACGATCCTCTACAAAGGCCGATGCTTTAGAAAAGGACATAGTTGAATCTAATATGGCAATAACCTGGACTGCTATAGTAATGGTGAAGTGAAATAAATGAAATAAGAGGAAACAAGAACTGAAGGTCAGTTATGGCGGCGTCCATGCACAGCTGCTGCAAAGCGTCTATAAAGATCCAGTGCAATTGCACGCGCACTCGATGCCATCGAGTGCGCGTGCAATTGTACTGGATCTTTATACAACCGCGTTCGCAACCGCTTTGCGAACGCGGATCCGCTTCCAGTGTGAAGGAGCGGTTCTGGAAGAGAGACAAAGAGAAGATCAGCGTAAAGGTACTTGACGCTGAGCACCATCTTTTTTCAAGTAACGGCACCCAACACGCATGACGAAGCATATTTTTGCGGGTGGGTCATATGCCCCAGGACGGATAGATGAGGCACCAACACTCGACTGAGCGAACAGACTCAGTCCTGTAGGTTGCGTTCAAAGTAGCTAATAAAAAAAATAATAACAATTCTGTATTTAACGAGAGACTTGGAACAACTGCTATAAATAAAATATATACAAAAAACAAACCATTTTTTTTTTGTCTCACCCGATTGCATCGTCTCGCCCCTTCCAGAAGAGGAAAAAACAGCCAAATGAGATCTTGTAAAGGTATGTAGGTATTTTGATACGTAGAAAGGACGTAACTGGCGTCGAAAATAATTTAGAAACAAATATTTGATACTTATTTAAAGAAAAAAGGTACACAATATGCGTTGTGTTTGTATATGCTTTAAATCTGTACGTTCTGTTGCATGCGGTGGTTTTATCTTGATCAATGTGACTATATTTTGTGGATGCGATCATTATCGCTCCCATTCGAGTATTTCAGGGTCGAAATGGAGTTCCTATTTCACTTTTTCGTGAACCGTAGGAAAGGGTATAAGCGCGAGCCCCTTGCTCTATACCAGTATACACATATCGGCAGCACAAGCTCTCGTGCGTTAAGCTGCCAACGCTATGCGGTACAACATTAAGGCTGTGTTCCAAAATTTACTCGATCCGACTCCGGAGTAAAGGTTTGGCACCGCGGCGTTTCAAAACTTACTCTCGCGCACTTACTCGATGACGTCAAAACTCGTGCTCCAGAAGCGGGTTGTTTACTCCGGAGTAATTACCCACGCTACCCTCTTCGATGGGCGGGTAACGTCGGATCAAATCGCGTAAATACGTCAAGTAATCTGTTCGCCGTCTGCTCGTCGTCTGCTTTCTCCGCCCACAGCCGTCAAAACTCGTTTGCTCCGTTGGTTTTGGTGGCAGACGTTCAAAATGACAGAGAATGAGGTGCAGCCATTTGTGGTGGTGCATGAGGTGCATGAATTGGCTGCGCACCACATCCGGACTGCACACCTTCGAGGAGAGCTTCTCCGCATCCTCGTCATCGGCGTTGGAGGGAACTCGTGCTCAAGACTGAAAATGTTCAAACGCAGTAGATGATGATAAAGTTTTTTTGTTTTTGTTTTTTTTCCCAGAGGGTGTGTATTGGAGAGGAAAACGCTTGTAAAGCAGTGAAGGCTTCGAAGGTTTCATGTAAATGACCAGTCAAGCCCCCCCCCCCCCCCCCCCCCCCAATTTTTATTTTTATTTGGACATAGTATCAGTCCCCTACGGGACCAAGATAGGGGTGGGATACAAGGATTCACTCGATGGTTATAACCGCCCAACAATCACAGTCTGCGCTGCCCTGCACCCATGTCCCGCTTAGCGGTTTGGAAGTTCTCTCTGTGATTTTTTAATCATCTTCGGGTCAACGCGAACGTAAGTTACATATCACTGTTGAGAAATCACCCCGCGCTGTACCGCTACATCGTGTGGAAGCGATTCGCACAAAACGTAATCGGTGCAAATTACAATGCGTGGAACGTATGCGTTTAGGCCACCTCGGCTATACTTACAGCAAAGTGGAAAGTTGAGCCAGTTGGTTCATGGTTCTTTAAATAATGAAAAGCGCCGGAAAAGGCAAGGACAAAGAAGTGGAACGACACAAGGCCTTGTGTCGTTCCACTTCTTTGTCCTTGTCTTTTTCGGCGCTTTTCATTATTTATACTTACAGCGATCGCGCTGATTAACAAAAAAAAAAAAAAATTCACGTTTAACCGGAAAGAATAAGTAATTTTGATCTGGAAGGTGAGCAAAATGAGCCACCTTTAGAAAACACCCCGTCGTTACAGTCAAAGAAAAACTTCGCAGCGGCTAAATCGTCGTCTCTTCGAGTGCTTTCTCCACGATCAAAAGAGATCGTCTGCTATTTCCCGCAATCTCCGCTATGCATGTTTTCTTTTTGCCGCAGCCCAAGACGAAGCCAGTCCGCGTGGTATTCAGACGATAATCCCCAACGTTGATAATCCCGGCCGTTCCAAAATCGAGTCTCGGATCGTTTACTCGCGATGTCACGTTATATTACCGTTTGGAAACACCGATATGCCTCACGCACGTGCAGCAAGTACGACCGAGTGATCCCGAGCCTGCCAAAGCTGTCGCTCTAGTGAGACTAGGCCATTACAAGTGCCCGCCAACCACTGTTCTGCAAAAGCATACGACACGTGCCAACGCGAGCAAGTACTTCGCCACCATTCGCCTTACGAGGGCCGCATATTTCAGTGCTGCGCCGCCATTTGGTTCCGAAGGCTGCACGGTAATAGCGCATTTGACGATACTCTTAGTATAGAGCCACTAAATGAGCTGCGCTTAGAGTATCGGCGCCAGGGTGTAAGATAGACAGGTGGGGAAACGAGAGCCAAATGAGCGACCTGATTGTGTCCCCCTCGGTTTTCTCTTTTTCTGTGGCGCCATCTATGTGGAGCACCGCGAACTCTCACTCCGGTTGGGCGACCGGCGGCGATCGGCTAACCTGACGGAGATGGTTTCTCGTGTATTTTCAATGGAGGATTGTTGTGCTCTCGGTTTATTTTGCGCACTCTCCCCATAGAGTTCCACGCAAATCCAATTCCGATTTTTTTTCCTCTCGCCGCAGCGCCATCTGTCGCAAATCGGGGGTACCCGCAAGCAGACGAGTGCACAATCCGGTCACGGCGCTGCGGTAGGCTTCTATGGTCCGTTTCCCCAACTGTCTATCTTACACCCTGATCGGCACTCCGTTCCCCGACATTGTTGTTGGTGCCACCATTTTGGTGCTTGTGCAGAGCCTGCAGAGCAGACGCAACGGCCAATCGGCATGATTTCAAAGTGCGACTTCCTCAGCATTAGATTCGGTGTTCAGATAAAGCTTCAATTAACTGGCAACCATGATTTTAAGCCACAATATGACCAAGTGTCGTTACTCCGAAGCGTAGCTTATTTAGTGGCACTAACTTTTAGTACAAACATGTCAAGGGGCTTCAGGCGGGACATCTGAAAAACCTCCATGCCTTTCTTATACTGAGTAAATATTACAACACACGTAACCCCCATCTGCTCGCTATTTCCGTGTGTTCATTGCTGATTATAAGAAAGAAAAAAAACTCAGTTCTTTGATGTTGTTGTTGTCTTAATTTTTTTTAATGCATTGCCACAATTCATCGTTATAGTTTACCTATTTGCAAACTTTGATTTATTACTTCCATAAATTCATGTCTCGGTGAAGTGTGGCTAAAGGCTACATACTCCAGGTTCACTCTTTCCCGCAAGCTATTTGTTATGTCGAAATTCGCGATAGCTATTGAGAAAACGACACATGAAGGAGAAGGCAAAATCAACGTTCAGATTTCCCCGCACTTTCCTGTGGCGTGTAAAACTTGTCACGTGTAAAACTTACAGGTCAAACAAAATAAAATATCTCGAGTTTTCTTTTTTTTTCTGCAGGAATGAATTTTTGCAGCATTTATTTCAGACTATAAAGCTTTTTTATGACTAGCTGGGAACACGTTATACTTTTTCGGTGTTGCCCGTGAAGCCTCTTACTTGGGTTACTGGCTCAACTGTGCCTACAGATGTGATGAATTAAATTGGAGGCAATTCCGCGGTTATGAAACTTTCGCCGAAGCTACCCTTCGAACCTTTGCGGCCTTCGAGAAAGAGAGCCACAAGACCCCTTGAAAACAAAATATTCCACATCAGACGACTTTTTTCAGTCATCCGAACATGGAGCAAAAGGGTCAGCTGAAACACGGAAATTCATCGCTTCGCTCGAATCCAAAGGTATGCATCACTCCCAAACGTCTACGACGTTGTGCTCACGTTTATATATAGCGGTCATTTTTGAAGACCATAAAATTTCGGTGACGTGGTTTGAATTTCACTCGATAATTGTTGCGAATAAATGTTTTTGGCATATGCATTTCGAAAGTCAGCACCCCTGCCCTGTCGGAGTATAATCTCTTGTGTTACATTTAATTTGTATAGCAGTGGTAACCAGTATATTGTGAAAAAGAACCTCAAATATAACCGCATCTTGAGGTTTCGTTTTTGAACTCCTGTGCTGTGTTAGTCCCAAACGCAGTAAACATCAATCTTAGTAAAAGCAAACCGTGGCGATAAATAAACGTTATTGTATTTTAGTTCAATTACTTCAAAGTTATATTTTAAGTAAATAATGTAAGACGGAGATTCACTATTTGTAATAAACGGAAAAAGAACAGCGAGAATCTAAAATCGAAACTTAACTAGTTTCGTTTAGCACCACAGCGCGGCGCAGTGAATGTTAGTTCACAAAGCAACCGAGAAGCGGCAGCACCTTCCCGGTGCACTGTCGTCTGCTCGGTTTTCTTTCCAAATCCACTTCAATTGATCGAATTAACGAATTAGAGCATGCCGACTGCAAAAACAAAGCACATTGGAAGAGTGATAAACCCGCTCAAACAACTCGAAGATTGACGGTAAACCAAAAACGCCGCAAAAACCTCCGAAAGATAAATCAACCCGCGAGCACACCGCCATCCAGACGAGCGTTTTCTTTCTTGATGTTGTTAAACCCCCGCCTTCCTATTGGACGACCACCGTCACGTGACCCTCCTCCAAAGCGGCCATTGTTCGGCAAAGCATAGCGGGCGCTAGACAAGCTAGGCTGCCGGCCAGTCCTCCTCATCGCCACATTCGCCTGTCCTGGAATGGCTTTTGCTGTGGTCTCCTGCTGAACGTTCGTGTGCGAAGTTACGGTGCAAAAAAAAGAAGAAAAAAGAAAGGAAGAAAAGACGCTTCGTTCGCGTCATCTCATCTCCGTGGACGTTATTTCTGTGCGCAAGCGACAAAGGTAAGCACACCTTGATATTTTCTTATTCGTGTCCGCAAGTTGCTTTGTCTAGAGGGCAACCGGCCAACGTTTTGACAGGAGCAGCTTTTTTCGGGGGGTGTGCCTTGCTCTCGTTGACTCACGGTCTGACGCTTCGACACCCCTGACTCTAGACGAACGTGATGTTCGTCGACGACGTTAAAAATCCGTCGCCGTTTTTAGTTCTAGTGCCAGCGACGCAAAGTTGGTCCGTCCGCCGAAGGATGCCATCCTCTTTTTTTGACAGCTCGGTGGCGCGGGCCTTTTTCTTCGGCGCTGATCCCTTCGGGCGCGGCGTCTTTATTTCCACGAAACCGGGCGCTTCTGATCGCTTTTCTTGTTTTCTTATTTACCTTTTTTTTTTCTCCCTCTCTCTCTCTCCCCCTCGTAATTTTCGTTACATATTTGCTGCTGTTTCTCGGTGTCGCAAGTCCGACAGCGACAGAGTGAGACGAATGGGATCTGGAATGAAATCCAGCATTCTTTTCTTTGTCGCAAAAATCGGTAAACATGGGAATTTGAGAGAAAAAAAATAAATACAAGACTGCATTTCTCCATAATAATAGTAATAAACGAAAACGAGGCTGAAATAAAAATAAAAAAACGGACAAAGACACGCACCGTCGCTTGAGACGGTGCCTTTTTTTGTCCGTTTATCTAAACTTTTTCCCGAACTTTTTTTTTTCTTTTTTGGTTTGGGGGGGAGGGGGGGGGGGAGTTATGGATAAGCAGCAATCCTGCGTATTTCAGTCTTCGTTAATCCATTGGTGATGTAATTTTTGTGTGTGTGTGTGTTTATTTTTTTTATAAGGGTGCGAGGTTTGGGTTCTTGCACGTAGTAGGTACCGCGCGTCACCTGGTCTCCCCGCCGCACTCTGTTTCGCGGATTGATCGATATTCTTCCAGGCCGGTCTGCCGGCGAAACTTTCTCATTTCCATTTTATCGACGCGTGGGTGCGAGAGCTCTGGGAGGGGGAAGACTTGTGAGCGTCGGCGGTGTCGCGGTGGCCGCCTTCCAAAGCCTCGCAGGTGACCTACCTTGTGGAGCCTCCGTACCGCACGAACTTCGGGTTCATTGAGCTCCGCTAGTCTGGCCTCACTTTACCCGTACCTCTTCCCTACGGTGGAATCTGTAGCGGAATGGCTTCGGTGTCTCGTCCTAGTCGGGGGAGAGAGAAGGGAGCCTGGAACAGCAACCGACTTTTGCTGTCGGGACTGTCGTTCTGGAGTTGTGTATTTCTCTCGTTGCCTTTTCCTCGTATTGATCTATTTCAAGCCGGCACAACAAGACAGAAAAGAAACGAAAGCAGTCTTTGCGCGAGCAAAGGCGCGGTTTTCGGTCTGTCTTGGAGGAGTGGCATCTTCGCACTGACCCCTTCTCTTTTGTCTGCGATAGTCTATGAAGTCGGGCTAGTGCTCCCCAAGGGATATACTTTTTGTTGTTGTTATCTCACGCGTCGTCTGCTTGGGTTGCTCCTCGCGCGCGTTCCAGTTATTTGTTTTCCTTGCCTACTTGTTGGCTTCTTTTGTGTCTGTGTTGTTTGTTGTTCTGTTTTTTTTGTGGTTACCGTTGTTGCGATCTCGTTTCTCGCATTCGCGCCAGAAAAATCAGAAAACGGAAAGTGGGCCACCACATACTGATCCTTTGTTTTTTCGCTTTTTTTTTTTTTGTCCGTTAGGACGTTTTTTTTTTTTTTTTTTTTTTTTTTTGCGAGGATTTTGTGAAATTGTTTTCCGCTCAACGAGTTGTTACATTTTAATTGTTTTTTTTTACGCGTGTGGGAGGGATTATTAACCGGTCTCTTGTTTATATCTCACGTCATCACCTGTACCTTTCCTTTTCTTTATTTTCTTCACATTTGGGTTTATTTTTTTCACGTTGGGATTTCTTTTTTCTTTTATTTCCCTTTGGTACTTGTTCGCTCGTTCGTTCGTTCCTGGTGGTTGGTAGAAACGGGGTCACGTGACGTGGTCGCGTCGCCGCCATTTTTGATCCTCTCTCGTAATATGTTGCATATTTTTGCTCAATGAAGCAGTTGCTGTTTTCTTTACAGTGAAGCAGTACGTCGATAGATCAAGCGTTGCTATACGCTGTTTTTAGTCTAGAGAACGGAGCACGCGATACTTTTTTTCTCTCCCTTTTGAGCAGCGTTGTAGCTATAGAAGTTCCAAAGTAGAAAGATATCCACATCTTCTTTGACACAGTTTACGTTACAGGGAAAGTTCAGATATCAGTGCTGACATTTTTTTCATTCCCCAACCCTGCCCGTACCGGCGTGAGGTCGTGTATCTCAAGTCGTTCTACACTGGCTAAATTTCCCATATACAGTGAGTAACAATGTCCTGAATCCCGGAGAAAAGCTCACCGGAGATAAGCTCACCGGAGAAAAACTCACTGCAAAACCTGCGGATGCGGAGAAAAGCTCACCGGCCATTTAGCATATGCGAAGAAAAGCTCGCGTATGTTTTTCCTTTTTACATGGGTGCTGTTGAATCATGCGTAACATATATCAATTTATTATCATTAAAATTCGTCAGCTTTGTAAAAAAAGAAAATCTGCGTTTTCGTAATATTTGTTAAGCTTATTGGGTATATTGCTCCCAAATCAATAATTGTGGGCGAATGTTTTATGTGGCTTACTTTCTAGGCAACGCAAGCCTAACTGAAAACTTTATGAACTTGAAGAACAGGAAAATGTCCGAAAACTTAATAATGTCTGCCCAAAACCTGAAAATCAAAACTGTAAATGCCGAAAATCCGAAAGTGCATGCGCAACAATGCGGTGCCTGAAATTCTCTTTGAAGCTTTTGTTAACCTTTGAAAACAGGATCGAGGCTTGTTTCTTTCACGGACATGCACGTTTTTGTAGCCCGTTGTGCTGGTGTTTCCACACGTTGCCTTTTTGGGATAGTGCCCTTCTGCGGTGAGCCACCCATGACATTCAGAGCTGCACACTGGCAACGTTGTTACTCGTGACCTATATAAGAACTAGACTTCTGTAAGGTAGCGAATAGGGCGGGCTGATAATCGTTATACGTGATGAAAACCGCTCAAACGACGACGACGGAGTAAAGACAACAAACACGACAGGACGAAGCTGTTTGTTGCAACTATAGTGCTCTGTTGCAACTAAAGGTTTGTTATTCAAACCTTTGACCAACTAAACTCCAACTTCCTTTTTTTTTTTTTTTTTTGCTTGCATTTTGGAAATGCAATTTTTCTGTTGCCTCAATTTTATTTTGCACCTTTCGTTTTCTTATTAACGCGGTTTTTGTACGTTTATTGATATGGCGAAGCAGTGAGTACGGGTATTTGTATATTCTTGATTATAGGGTGTTGGCAACGAATCCTAGCGCTGTAAGACGAGCCAGAAAAATCGGCACTTATTGATAGAAGGCTCAAACTTGCACAGAATGTGAACATAAGTGCTGCATTTTACCCGGTGAAATTTCAAGGCGCAGCTCCCTTGCTGTGAAAAATTGGACCAATAAATTTGTCAGGGCGAACGGCGGTCATGTTCGCAGACGTCCACGGTAGCGATCATTGTAACTTGTGGCGCCATCTCCCGATAGGCGTAGCAAGCAGACGATGCACTTAAACTTTCACCAAGTAAAATGCACACGTGAATGCATATTCGCTGAAAGTTTGAGCTTTCCGCATGCAAGCGCCGATTTTATTCAGTTCGTTTTAGTGTTAGGATTCATTGTGGACCAAGGAGGATAGAAGGGTAGGAGAGGGCATGACGTCGGCCACGTAGCCTCCGCTAGCCATGCTCCCTTGACGCCTCGCCTCTTTCTCATTTTCCTCCTTACTCTCTTCACTTACCTTGCCAACGTGACCACATCACGTGACCGTAGCTCGCCTTCGTCTTGCTATGGGGTACTAGAATACACCACAGTGTAGACTTCGATCTGATAAAACCTACCGGACGGAGCGCGCGCAAGCCTGCGAGGAGTCCTTCTACAATCAACCATCCATCTCACACGTGACATGTCACGCGCACCAATCGCCAGAAAGATCTGCGGTCACGCTGGGCACAAAATCGTTTAAACTTTTTATGACTAGGCTTCACCAATATTGCAACGTGCCCCCTCCTAGTACTTCTAACCTCCTTGTTGTGGACGCCCTGTAGTTGTCCAAGCTGAGGCTCTTTGTACTGGTATTCACCTCAAATATAAAAACAATTTTCGCATCAAACTTCACTGTTCTCAGGATTTTTTTTTTTTTTTTTTGTATAAAAGACGTAGGCATTATTTTAACATGGCCCCCGGATCCTAGCTGTAACATTCGAATGGAGTTTCACCTATCGGCTGTATCAAAGAGTAACAGACATTCGTGCCCCCAGCAAAGTTTTCCAAGTGCCGTCTGCTTCGTAGTTCGAGAGGCGACCGTAAAACTTGTTCGGCGCCGGTGACGTGACGGTCGTCTTGGCGCGACCAAACGGTGCTCGCGTGTTCGTCTGCTATCTCCGCAACAATCGTCTGCTTTCGAATGCGGCACCCGCACCGCGGGCTGGAATGAATAATGATATCGACTGTGGCTTCCCTAAACTTCACGACGTCAAACGGTTCGAAAGCCTGAAGGTCGAATAGTCGTTTTCTTTTTCCCGTATATTTTTTCTACTGGATACGTGCTTCGGTTATGTGAAGTGTTGCTTGCATGCCACTTCCGCATTGTACACCAACCTGATGTGTGCTCCGTGTTTTTCTGCGTTATCCCGTTGTAAAAAGAAAAAGAAAGAACAAAAAAATAATTGGCGCGTACATTTTTGACAGGCGGAAAATGTGGAAATGATTGCCTTCTATACAACTTTCCAGGGTTTATCGCCCGAACGAAAGATACTGGGCTACGGGAAGTGGCTCTCTTCTGTGTAGTATCGAAGCGCCACGCTTGCGTGTACAACCCCATGACTCCGCAGTTTTCGCCCGGTTGATTGGCACTGAAAAAGTAAATACATGGTTTTCACTTTAAAAAAAAAATCCGACCTTGTACAAGAAGAACACGCGAAAAAATACGCACAGACTAAAGGCGCAATGTCGTGGCATGCTCTCTGCGTTTGGATGGATAAAAAACAAGAATGCCACGCCCTCGAACAAAAATGAAAGACCAGCGCAATGACGTTGCGCTTTTAATTGGCTCATTCGGCTCCTAGCGTCGGCTGTGGGCTCCTACGAGGTAGGCGCGGTCCGGTAGACAAACACGGAACCCGAGACGGAGGCAAAAAGACAGCTCGCCTGCCTAATAACGTTGTCTCTCACGGTCTATAATATAATGTGTGTTAGTCACACTCCGATTTCGTCGGTGGTCTTTATAAATCTATACACGGTCGAATTCAATCCCATTTGCGACACTACTCAGAAGAGTTGTACGTGGTCGTTCCCGCTCAATCGTGGTCGCTGGAGCTATCTGATGACGTGCAAGGACAGCAAGCACGGTGGTTCGTTTGCATATCGCTTCGGTGATCCAACAACGTGGGCCCTTCTTGTTCGTTCTACGAAGCAGAAGAACCGAGGGAGCGACCATCCATTTTGTTTTGCATGCATAATCGTTTCTGTGCTACTCTGCCGTGGCGGCACAGTAGTTTAGCGTTTATTGTGTAGTAAGTTTGGATAGGAAGTACCACAACAAGGTAGGTTAACTGCCCTCAGCAGAAGGCAGACTTTAGGGTAGGGTTGCGGTGCAGCTTTAAGTCGTCTGACATTTTGTTTTTTTCATTTGTGGTTCTTCGGTTTTTGCACTTTGCACGCACACACCGCATGCTCGTGCACTAATATTTTACAATGTCCTTTTTTGTAGTTATTTGCTTACTTGTGACCGCATTGCGCTCAAGGGGCTCTAAAACAACTACGCGAGAGTTTATTTGTAATGCACGTTTTTGACCTTTTTAGGCCGATGAACTTATGCAAAAAACCTCACGACTTAAAATGGCGTCGCACTGTTTTGCAAAGCAGACGACTGAATGATTCATCAAACTGACTGCGCAGCCTGTCAGACGTTCTTTTGATAGGAGCTTCACGCCATTGTTCACCACTATATACCCTAAAAAAAAAACTAAAAAAAAACGTCGCGAGTAGTGACGTGTATTAGTTGTGGAATCGTCAACTTTGTTGCAGAAAATTTGGTGACGAGGACGGGATCATTTGTGATTGCTTCAAAGTAATCGCGAATTGTCACACATTTGTGATAGTCTATTTAAGGTGATAATTCAACCTGTGGCCCCTGAGCATCCTAAAAAAAAACAAAAAAACATTACCTTCATACGTGGACGATTTTTCTATTAAAATCGGTAGCACAGATCGATTCCCTCGGAACTATCCCAGACACCAGAGGGCGCCGTCGGTCGAGAAGTGCTTCTCCTACCGCGACAAACGCGACAAAGCAACACGATATCGTCTATGCTTTGGCTTCCTGATACGGTATACCGTATCTGAAGTTTAGGAAGCCGCATTTTCGTATCCCGTTCTGCGCTAGGCAACAAAATGGCGGCCCCCACAAGACAACCAGGGAATGGATTGGAAATGCTTTATGCGCGGGTCATTTATGGCGGCTTATAGTTTATCCGTAACATTCCCATTTCGGCATCTACCGCATTTTCTTTGCGTCGTTTTCTTTCGTTCCACCGGATTTTGGCGGCGCAGCTAGGGTCGTCTAGTCTGCTAGCGGCTCTGATGCGGCGCCATTTTCGTTTGATGATGACCGCCCGAAAAGTCGTCTGCGCGGACTTTGAAGCATGGCCACGGCGGCGGCTTCTGGAAGGGGAAGTTCACGCAGGCGTGCAAAGTAAAGATAAGAAAGCGAAGGAGACGCGCTAGCAGACGTGGAGAATGCCTCTTTTTCTTTTATCTTTTCTTTGCCTTTGTGCCAAAGAGGCCATTCACTCACCGCGCGTCTGCCAGCCAATGCGTGTCTGCTAGTCTGGCACGTCCAGAGTGAGCCTGCTAGGTTGGTCCTCGCTCGTTTCGTGCGTGCCCGTGTGGTGGCGGCCATCTTTAGTCGAGAGCCGCCATTGTTTCTAATGCGGATGGGTTAATCGTCGGCCGCCCTCTTTGTCCTGTTTTGCGAGCGTTTCGGTGTGACGTTCTTGTTATGTATTCGAGTTGATTGTCTGCTGAAGCTAGATTTGTATGCTTAGGTGTCGGAATGCGGCGAACTTTTATCGAAACCTTGGGCTCGAAGTCGAACCTCGAGCTTCGACTTGTTCGACGAATCTTGAACTGCAAAGACCTCCTTGTTGAATTGTGAGCAGCATTCGACGGATGGATGGATGGATGCTAACTACTGTACCCTTTATATTGGGCGGCAGCTTGCGCCACCTAGCCTTGTTGTACGTCATTCATATCTCCCTAGTTAATTTCCACCCGTCTTCCAATATCCTCTTTGTTATTAGATTGCACATATCTTCCATTCGTCCATCCATTCGAAATTCGACTTGCGGATTGTTGCCCGACTTCATCCACAAAAAAAAAATATAAATTTTCAAGAAACGAATGGTTTGTCAGCCATTCCTATTTCATTTTGTCGAGTGACTTCCAATGTCTACACCATATAGAAACACAAACGTACTTTTAATGCTTCGGTAGGTTTAATAACGAGAACCAGTGAAGCGATATACCCAATAAATATCGCACTTTTTCTCTGCCAGGTTGCGTCAGCTCATTAATTTTCGCGCATGCGCACAAAATTCGGTCGAACTTTAGTCGACATTGAGTTCAACTTTGCAGAACCTTGTAGAACTATTGTAGAACTTCAGCCTATCGACCAACACATTGTTTACAAACAAGCCCGCGTTTGCCCACCAGGAGAGGGCACTGCGCGCGCGCAGAAACCAGATTCGACCTAGGTAAATCACCTGCGCATGCCCAGTGCCGACAGCAGCGCCACCGCAGCGGCGTGACGTCAGAGAGTTGAGTTGGTCTATAAGTTGGAAACTGTCGAGCCTGTTCGGAGCCGAGACATCGAAGCTTCGTGACAGCCTTGCTTGGGTGGAGCTGTGCGGTTGTTGCTCCAGATCTGGTCCCGAAGGGTCGGACGTGAGGCCTAACGGGTTTTTGTTCTTTCTGCCCGGGCGTAATCTCCCTTTGTTTCGGACTGGCGCGTGCGGCCCGATTTGCACGCGCGGGAGTTCGCGCGGCCAAGGTTGTCAGCCTATTTTTAGGTTTCCTCCGAGACGCGCCCTTCCCTCTGTAACGGCAAATTTGCTCCGCGGGGCCCTTTTTAATTGCCCGTGTCTCCCGAGAGAACGTACCTATTGCAAAACTGCGTTTACCCGCTCAGGAAGAAGAAAATGTAACGCAAAAATATAACATACAAAAAATAATTGCGCAAGGCTTCTTTTTTTTTTTTTTAAAGGGTTGGAATGTTAATTTTGCAAAGGTCAAGTTGCAATCACTGTTGCTTAGCTGAAATGTCATCAAAAGAAGGCCGAGGTGTGCTGCGATTCCTCACCAATGGTGTAATGAACGTACTGAATGCTATACTTTCTCAGACAGTGGCGACTCGTAGCGGTGATGTTCCGACCTAGATTGACGCGAATTCGTAGCGGCGCGTCTACCTCTAGGTCGAACTTGTCACTCGTAGCTATTATCTCAGCCGATCTACAAAAAATGGCTCCATAACCGTAACGGGGGTATTGTTACGAGTGACTGAAATTCCGTTACAACTTGAGTTACCGAAATCGTAAATCAATTGCACTGACTCAAATACTTTCCTTTGTTACTACACACGGGTGGCCTTCGTCCACTAGGTTCCACCTCCTTTGTAACGACAGTTTTCAACTTCAATAATTTGACTTTTGCGTGTAACTAGGGAGTTCTGGTAGATAGTTCCGATACCCGATACTCCGCCGACGCCTTTGTGCGTGGATCGTATCATTATCGGAGATGTCAGAATTGGGGAGTTTTAGGGAAGCGTTTTTGCACGTCCGATAAGGTACGATCCATGGGCCCTCCGATACGAACGGCGCATGCGCTGTCACCGAAGACTCGCATAGGCGCAGTTCATAACGGAGGGCACATCGCACCGCATCGGATGGGCCGAAAACGCTTCCCTAAACCTCCCTAATATATACTTAATAGTTCGTTTCAGACTGAATACGAGCGCTACAGACGCTACGACCTGATGGTGCCAATCAAGAGGATACAAAAGCATTTTTGGCCCGTGTTGGGATGTGCTACTTTAAAGGGAAGCTGAAACACTTCTTTCGGGAAAAAGGAGATAGAGGTCGGCTCTGGCGTAGTCTTATCCTGTGAACCTGAATATCACGTTCGTTTTCCCTGAAGATGTAACGAAACGTGAGGAAGCACGTAAAGCCTCCGACCATTCGTGACGTCGTAAAAGGATCTTTGGGCCGCCAAGCGCGTGTCGTTCGTGTGGGCAGCGCGTGAAATCGCAAGCTGGCCAAGTATGTTCCCCTGGCACTGGCATCAATCGTGGCGTCTTTTTCTGCTCCTTTAGAATAAATTTAAATAAAATAAAATAGCCAGAGTGCGCTGACATAGCTTTGACAGGCGCTGAAGATGCTTGAGAGCGGAGATTCCGAAAACTCTTTGTGACGTCACGCTCCGGGAAGGAGGGCCTTCGGCCGCTCTTTTCCAAATTATTTTTTTCAGCCTCCGTGCAGAATATATATATATATATATATATATATATATATTAGGCTCTGGAGGTGAAATGAAGACGACTTAGGTGTTTTTCCTCAAGGACAGAACCGCATCAATTTCTCTTTAATTACATTGTACTTAAAGTACTACTTCAAGTAAGTTTGGAAAACTTGTACTTCACTTAAAGTAAATTTTCTGTTTGTATACTTGTTTTTTTGTTTTTTTTTGTTTTTTGTTTTTTAAGAATTTAGAATTTCCGACTTCGAAACACATTCTCCAAATTTGAAAAAAAAAAAAAAAAAAAAAAAAGAAATGGCGTGTCGTTTTGTAAAAACGCGCTATCGTCTTTAGAGACGCCATCTGGTTATTCCTATGAGTAAAGTTGTTGCTGCTATAAGACCATTACAAACAAGTGTCTTATAAGTTGATTGTGTTAAAAGGTTAGCGAGAGTAAAGCAAATTGCTCTGTGGCAACCTGACTTCATCCAACATTCGCCGCCATTTCCGAAAATATCTGGTGCAACCGCTGGGTTAATGCATACCAGTCAAAAAAAGTACTTGTATACTTTACTGCGAAAGTACATTGTAATTATAGTGATTTACTTCGAGTACATTGCGCCCAGTGTACTTACTACTTCGCTCGAAGTACATATGTGTCATTTACTTTGTACTTCAAGTACTTTTTAGATGTACCTTACCCAACACTGCTTGATTGGCTCCGCCTAATGCAGTCGTACCTAAAAGTGAATCGAAGTATAGTATTTGACTGGGGGGGGGGGGGGGGGGGGGGGGGGGGGATATCCGAAACTTGTTGCCCTAAATGTTTGATACGTGTTCTTTTTTTTTTTTTTTTAATTAACGCAGCAATGTGGCGGTTATGCAAACCCGAAAAGTGGCGTGATATGGAGCTTTATTTTGGTCGTTGCGTTTGTGGCGTCGTACAGTTAGGCATGGAGGTTTGAAATGGCTGCGGTTAACCCTTCGTTGCCTGCACCGCGGACGGAAGCCGCGTCGCAGGAACGAATTTATCTGTTGTGCCGGCGGTTCCCCCCCCCCCCCCCCCTCCCCCCCCCTCCCCGGCATCCGTCGCGGGCTCGTCGTCGTCGTCGGCGGCTTCCAGAAAGTTCCCGCCGGATGCGGTTGGGCATGGGTGGTGTCATAGCCTCGGATTTATTATTTTATTTCTTTCCTCCCAAGGTCATACGACATTACGGGGGAAGTGGTGCAATAAAACGCGGAGAACACAGTGGCAGAATGAACGTTCAATCATTGCTTCGCAAAAGAAATAGCATTTTTAAAAGCAGTTTATTGGTCCTGAATGGTTGCAGTAGGGTGGGGAGACTTTGTTTAGAAGGACCGCGGACCTTGTTTAGCTTATCTAAGCGATTGGAAATATTTGACCGGGGGGGGGGGGGGCGGGGGGGCGGGCGGCGGGGGGGGGGGGGGGGGGGGGAGTCGTCGTTTAGTAGGGAATGATGTAAGGAAGATTGAAGGAGCATTTAGGTAAGGATAGTGAAACGTTTTTAAGAGGTTGCACTATCAGTGCGATGGTAGTTAGAAATTACGAGAACGTGCGGATTTATCTTGAACGGATTCCAATGCCGCAGGGAGGCATTCCATTCCCGGGTTCTGAACGGAAGCTGCCCACTCAAGTTAGATCTTACGAGTGACTTATAGAGAAGTTCAATGGCCACACTGGTCGTGCATGGTAAAATTGTTTATGGCAAATTGCTAAGCAATCGTGTTGCATACGTAGAACGTTCTGACATTGGGGACATTTACAGCTACTCCGAGGTTTTACGTATATGCGGCACAATTGCCTCGATAGTTGTTTCTGTAGAATGCAGCGAGGCTACCACTAATCGGGCTGCTAACCCTGGTGGGCGATCTTTCGGAGCCCACTCTCTAGCTCCTCTCCCTCAGCGCGTGCACGGATGGTGGAGCTGCTCCTCGCCTATCCCTCGGATCACGTGACCTCCACCGTTAACGAATCAGCGTCGAGCTCTGCGCCCACGCTTAGCATGCTTCTTTGCAGCAGTCTACGCAAACCAAGATTCGGAAATGATAATAAAAGTTTAACAGAGGTTATAGTAGCAGTACAGTGGTTTTTAGAAAGTATTACACGTGCCGATTTGCTTCGAAGTGATTCCAAGGACGAAGTGAGGGTCCGGGGCAGAAACTGCGTACTCATGCTTCGATCTAACTTGCGAAGAAGTTTAAGGGACGAGGGCACATGACTCGCATTTGTCCTCAGAAAACCAAGCCTGTGGTTAGCATTGTTAATCACGCATGCTCTATGTGAACGTTCCACGAAAGGTTGGATGTAATGTACGAGTTTTTTGTATGACCACTATCGTACAAGGAAGAACCATGCCTCAGGCAGTGTTTTCAGGTTGTCTTTTGCGTGACGTACTAACAGTGCGAGCGCAGCTTAATGGATGAAGGAACATAACTAACACTTCGTCTTAGAAAGGAGGGTGTACACTCTGCCGTGTATAACAACGGCCGTTCTACTGCCTGTGCTGCCAAGTCGTCCGCTACCAATCAAAATGGTCAAATCTCGATTCGATGCGCTACGGTCGCGTCCATGTAGATGCAGCCTTTGGCAAGCTTGCAGTGTCTCGGGACTCGAGAAGTCTGCGCACGTACGGTAGCCTCCTTTATTCCCAGATTATTAGAATAAACGAGGCTATGGTACGGGGCTCTCTGGGACGCACTTTGCTGCCACTGCGGAACCACGACGCGTGGGAACCGAAAGAAAAACACTCCGTATATAGATTCGAATTTAAATAGATCGACGCGTTCTGCTTGAGCGACGACGATCGTTTACGCCGTTCGGCGCTAAATGACGCCTGCGAGAGATGACCCTGACTACGGGTTCCCGCTTTCGGTGTATCCATGAATCTATTTAAAATGTTCTTAATTGCCACTCCGTCTCCGGTGGTTAGCCTGAAATCAATTAAACGGCCGAGTTCGACTGGGAGGGGCCGTTCCAGGCTGTTTGGACAACTCCGTGATTTGATGGCCGTTCCCCGGCTTCCGAGGTTGTATTTTTTTTTTTTTCTAATTTGCATCCTTGACGGGCGTGAGTAATGCGGAAGCTTTTTTGATCGATGCTCGCGTTGCGGCTCAACGCGCTCGCTCGCGTTCTGACAGCTGCAGGGTTCAATTGTAAATCGTATACGCGATGCGTACTTTCAGTGTTTCTCTTTGTGACTCCCCGATTTGGTCAGGATTGATATCTGCGGCGTTTTCGATCTCGGCGAGGGAGTCCAACCTTGAAGTTGTCCGTATCGCGAGGTACACACGTTACTCAAAGAAGTAATCGATTATAATTACAATTACTATGTATTCAATTATATTCCTCGACTATTCGAGACAAAAAGTAATCGGCCGTTACTTGAAAAAAAAAAAAAAAATGCAGCCCCTACTTTTGCAATCGCTTCAGATTTTCAGAACGACAGATTTGTCTGCCGCCGTAAAAAGTGGTCTTTCGCGCTGCCCATTAATGGGTTAGAATCGCCGGTTTATGAACTACTCATCTTTCTTGATTCACCAGTTTTGGTAATTGGTACTCCTGTCAGAGATATTATGGTTCGATGATTCCGTGGTGTAGCAAACTTGTACCAATAATGGGCGCCGTTAGAAACGGAAGGGGGGACAAAAAAGTAACGGTTTCAAGTAATTTTCGTACTTCTCAAAGTTATCAGATTACCGTTGTGACTACTTCCTAATAAATATTATCAAATTAATAGAAAAATACTTCGAAACGTAATTCATTAGAAGTAATTTGATTACTCGTCATGAGTACCGTACATGTCTCATTACGGAGCCACTTCGTTTTTAAAGAGTTTTAGGAAACCGTTTTTTGTACATTCGTTACTGCATGATGGGCCGTACGAATTGCGCATGCGCGAGCCTTCTGCGGTAGCGCATGCGCAGTTCTTACCGGACGGGCCCATTGTATACTGTATGGGATGTGCCGCATAGGCTGATCCACACATGTAGGGAAGAAAACTAGATCTTAACCTTCAGAATGGCTGTCAACAGTAGAGACTGACGAAAGCAGGCACTGGAACCAAACACGCAAGAAGACCGAGTCGGCCAAGCCGTATTCTCGACGTCCCTCGATGGATTAATTCAATCATTTCGGGGTCCCAGCCTATCCTAACGGTTCCTCGGTTCTAAATTAGGCGCCCACTTTTCCCTCTCGCGGTGCCGACGACAGAGATAAAAAACGGCCTCGGTGGGTTTGTCACTCCTCGTTTCGAAACCCGTATCGAATTACAGACGCTCCAAAAAGGTCAAGGACCGCTAAGCTTCCGCGCTCTCTCGCTAATTGCTCGCTTGTTTCAGACTATATATACACAAAGTCCCGAACGTTTTTCTTCTCTGGAATCCACGTTTTCTACCGATTTTGGTCGAGAGCGCGATGTCTGGAACGCGTAATTCGTGGTCATTAAATAGACCGATCTCACCAGCCAGTTTGACTACGCGATCGCTGCCGCAATACATCGAGGGAACTTTAGCCTTTCTGCATGTGTGATGACCTCGTTGGAGCGCTGGCGTATAGGGCATGAGACGGCACGAGCCCTCTCGTGCACCGCTGTTTGTCTCCTGTGAACCTCCGCAGCAGGGCATCCGGTCTATAAGACGTCGCAAGAGGCTTAAAACCCGGCCTTGTCTCGGTCGGTCCTACGCGGTTGCAAGTGTGTCAACGGGCCTTTATCGACACACACGCAAATCTTTTATGCCGCCATCAAATTTTTAGAAAGGACCGTGTATTATCTAGCAACTCGTTTGGTGGAGTAGCTTGTGCTTGTGCAGAGCAGTATAGCCTGTGCTCCAGTTTCTCACGACCTTAATAGATGAAGGTAGTGACAATTCGTATTCTTCTTGGCCGCCTTATTACACTGGTTTCAATCTATCTGTCACCAAATATTCCACTGTAGTTACATGACCTTCAAGGGCTCGTTGGCCAGCTTCCACAGCCTTTTTTTTTTAATTTTAGGAGATTTTAATGCGCACCACCTCCTGTGGGGCAGTGCCCGCCAAGACTCCCGTGTTGGGGTCATTGAACGATTTTTGTTATCATCCGGCCTTTGCCTTTTAAATGAAAGTGATCCGACTTTTTTTAGTGCATCTCGTAATACTTTCACCTCCATCGATTTGTCTCTCTCATCGCCATCTTTACTTCCATGCTTTTCATGCAAGGCTGTCGACAATCCCTCTGGAGGGGACAATTTTCGTGCGATTTTAGAAAGTATGGTGCGCGCGGTGTCCCCTTGCACGCACTCACAGACTTCACCCTCTTGGCGTCTCGAACTTCAGCTTCCCGGTTTACCTTCCGCGTTTTGAGCATGCGGTCCGTGACGGTTACGTCTACGGCATCGCTCGCCTTGCAACAGTGTTCGACATTGGTCGCAACACCGATGAGAGTGATTTCTATCAAGAGATGTTGGAAGGTGTTCACTTTGACTACGGCCCGCTGGCGACAAACTCCAGTGACGGCGAGTTACGGACGATCTCGCCGTGGTCACCGTCGTCCGGGAATATCTCGCAAGCGTATGCAGAGTGGAAGGTCAACGGGCCTGGAGCGAGAGCGAGAATAGCGTTCGGGTTACCGAGTTGCGTGAGCGGTTTTGATCGTACCGTGGCGAGAAGAGCTGAGGCCAGAGTGTCGAACCGATATTTTTATTGGTTCGGTTCGGGTTCGGGTTCACGGCTTTCGGTTCAGCTCCGGTTCAGTTCCGGGGCGCAAAAAATAACGGTTCAAACCGGTTTGAACCGGTTCGAACCGCTAAATTGAGAATATATTTTCCGCGTTGTTCTGTCAATAGGCGCTATTTAGGCCGTGAAACTAACTGCTGTAAACGATCTGATTTTTGCGAGGACCTATTTTTGAGAATTTCGCGAATCGCCTACAATTCGCGAAAAATGGGTCCCGCGAACAATTTCGGTAAAATGTAAACAGATTGAAATTTATATTGAGATTCCACCGCGTCAAGAAAATTACAACCCGCGAATTATTCCAAAACTTCAGCTTTGACCTAAATCGCGAAATATTGAGCCTACGAAAAATAGTCGTTTACAGTATATAGTCTTTTTTTTTATTTGTTCAATTCAGTTTTATTCTCAGGTACCAAAATTATAAAATTCTGTTATTTATTCCTACACAACAAGAAAGGAAAATCTACATTAACATACAAAACGTCGTGTTTATACGACTCAACATCCCTTCGTTTACCAGAGTCACATATATTGTACCTGAATCGAAATGTTTTCGGAAGTGAAGTAGGTTGCCTAAAATACCCGTGATTGGTACAACTTTGTGTCGCAGTATTAGATGTTGAATCGTGGTTTTGCCCTTGAACTAAGGAATTAATTACAGTGAATACAATCATGAAATGGGCACCTCGTCGCCATATATGTGTTTTACGGAATACGTTTCACAATATATATATATGATGACGAGACGACTGAGCTTAAGGGAATATAATTTTCAAAATGTCACGAAAGTCACGGGACAAGTCCTTCCAGTCTATATTTTATTGGAATAGTACTAAGCGACAATCGCAATGCTTGTTTTTCTAACTAGCATATTGTTTGCTCTCAGCACCATGATGCGGGCGACGAATCATACGAAAAGGAGTGGCTGAAATTGTTCACTCTAACCTATGAGCACCTTAGTACTGAGATCGAATCTGACCTAAAACAGTGCTTACCCATGTGAACATTTTCTTATATTGGATAAACTGGCATAGCCTGGATGTTGAGGTTTGCTCTTGACAAAATGCAGGTCAATTTAATTTGCAAATAAGCATCACCCTCGCTAATTGATGATTTTTGTTAAATAGAACAAAGTGGTATTGCATGCTCTACTCAATTCGGAAGCTACCTAATTGGACACTTTCTGAGAGTTTAAGTGTGCAATCGTCATAGTTCCACCATTCGTTCCAGTAAAAAAAGGCGATAGTAAAAACACATAAAAAACGCGATAATAAACTTCTATATATTTGAGAAGTTATATATGCGTGAGGAACACATATAGTTATTTAAATTAGCCTCAAAATAATAAAAAAAAGCATTATTTAAATCTTCTCAAAATCACCTATAACGTGTCTATAGAGGATAAAAGCGCCGAAAAGGTATTTGCCGAACATCTTTCAGATGATTTAAAGGCGCATTTACTTATATATCTTGGAGGTGAGAATCTTCTATTTATGCTGCCAAATCTTCAGACAGGAATTAAGTATATTTTTATTATCATCGATAAATTTGACTTTATGAAGTTCACATAACCGCCTGAGACCGACACGGAAGGACGATACTCGAAAATACGCCAGCTGTTGTGTCTTCGGCAACGTGCTTTTGTTAGCTGTTTTGCAGTGTAAAATAGTGGGTTGCAGGGCATGCCAAAAAACACTGTGGTCACATGATATAGCGGAAGGCAAATACACGAAATGTGCAGAAATAAGGAGATGACACGCAATTTTTTCTAAATCATCCCTTACACAACGCTTTACTGCAAAAAGAAATGCATAGAAATGCATAAAATGATATTCCTAATTAAACATAGATTCCGCGCAGGGCAAACAAAAATTTTTTAGAATCCTAATATAAATCACTTTTGGGCATCAGCTTGCCTCAGCTCGAAACGTCGCGGGATACTACCTCGGGAGGCTAATGTTATCTTAGGTTTTACGTGCACTTGTTTTGAGACCTTACTTCATGACTCTGTTCTTTATCAGTCATGTGCTCCAACATTTCATTAGGCTGCCGTATATCATCGCGAGACTACTATAAATACTACACAACTTTACACATTGGACGTCCACTGCTGGTGTTGCGAACGTCGCACTTCACCAGAAAGCTGAAGTATTTAACATCGTTTGCACGTGACGTAATCGCACTAGATACTGGTTGTCATTGCGAGTTGCTCTTGCTGAGAAAATCAAATCCGGTTTGGCAAAATGCACGCTGCAAAAGTTTCGCGCTCAGTGCAAGCTATGTATTTGAGAGGCACACATTTTTCTTGTTGGTACATCGTCGTTAGGCACGGCGCGAGTATCTGGCATGACGAAAACGTGCTTTCTGGCAAGAGTGTTTTTACAAATAAAAGTTGTACCAACTACCCATCTGTCAATATCGCTTCCAGGCCACGCTTTCTAGTCTGCGCCGAAAATGTGGGGTAGAGGAATCTTTACGACACAGTATGCTTTAAAACTACCCCCCTCCCCACTCCCTTTTTTTTTAGTTGCTCCTCAAGATACTTTTTATTCCTCAGGGATTTCCTGCTCCGTATTGAGTGGTGTTCACTCGACAATTATATTTGTGTCACTTGTTAACAGTAATTCTTCCTTGCTTTAACTTTGCACCAAACTGTGAAGGTTAAACAAAATACAGGGCGGTCGAAACTTGGAGAACTTGAGAGCGACACTCCTGTGAGACTTAGAGCGGCTGCCAACGTTCGGCTACCCCCTTGAGGCCACTAGGATCTTTCTTTTCAGGTATCCCTCCCGTACACACTAATAGTTCCATGTAACGTCCGACTAATACGTCACATTTAGACCCTTTAACACTTCTATTCTCGGGACAACTTTCTGAGGCAGTTCAGCAATAACGAAAACATGTTTGGGAGCCTCAATGGTGTGCCTACATGTAAAATGGGTCGTGCAGCATCTTTTTCTTATTTTTTTTTTTACCTTAAGTTCAATAAATACCGCTAAGTTGTAATCCTTGACGTTGATAACTTGCAAAAGCATCCATTAGTTTGCCCCTCCGCGAAATGGCAGACAGTCGAAAGAAAGAAATGAAACAGCTTTCCCCTCCTCAACTCACAATTAGAACTATCAGCCACGTGATCTGATCCTAATATATACACCGTCAGTGTTTATCATAGTCATACGCAGGGTTGGCAAAGCAGAGAGCATGGGCTGATCTTTAGATATAATTTTAGTTGGGCTATAATGCCCGAGCCCCACTAACGCGACAAACAGAAACAAACGACAGCCTTAAACCAGAGTATTTCGCGATTTGACAGGCTTTGTAGAATAAAGAAGGCTATGCTCAAACACGAGTATCATGCACACGATGGTACCATTTGCAGGCTTGTAAACACTCGTGCTAACTTCGCGAGCACCGAACAACTCAAAGCCGTATAAAGGTACCATCGCGAACATGCTGCATGTGTCTGAGGCTTGTCGCTTTCGTTTGTTTCTGTTTCTAGCTCTAGTGGGGCTCGGGCCCATCATAATCTTTGAGTTGAACACGAGCGTTACCCGAATGTTTGGCGATACTGGCTGTCATGAACCAGAGCATTTGACTCGGGATCATGACAATCGGGTACATCATGGTGTCACGTGACTCTCAGTGCGAAGTTGTGATGTCATGTGACGTCACGGTATCAACAACGTTAATAGATCTAGCGACGTCCTCAATTCGAATCGACTTAACGCGGTGAGTCACGTGACGTCACGGGGTCACGTGATGTGACATTACTTGACAGCATGTCTTGACATCATGACGTCACGTGACATTGTGACACATGGCTAATCATAGTGCCAATAAGAAAGCGCCGCAAAAAAACAGGATTTATTATACATTGCAATTTTGTATATGACGATTTGATCAATACGTAGAGGAATACACGTGCCAATAATAATAAATTTGTAATACTAACAAAAAAAAATACCGTGAACCGTTTTGAACCGGTTACCGTTATATTTTTTTCCGGTTCAGTTCCGGTTCAGTTCCAAGATGGCGGCGAAGATTTCGGTTCGGTTCAGTTCCGGTTCGGCTAAAAATAACGGTTCTGTTCCGGTTTTCGGTTCGGTTCGGTTCCGGTTCGACACCCTGGCTGAGGCGATCATGGGGGTGCCTAGAATGAGAGAGCGTTCATGAACACGTGGTTTATGGACACCATGGTGTGACTAACTTGGTCAGTGTTGCCTGGTCGCCAGATGACAATGATAAAAATTCGTAAATTTATTTTTACAATAACCTGAGCTCTAAAAGTCGCGTAACTTGGTGTATATACTAAGTAGCCTATGAGCATTCCATTTCAAGAACAATCTATCAGTTTATATTTTTAGTCATAACCCCTTCAAGTTACTAAATACCTGCTTCATAAAGTATTTAAAATACTACTCAAGTTACTTTCACTGTAAAGTATCTTGAGTAGAGTACAAATACTTAGAAGTGTGGTTGAATTACTTTTGAAGATAATTCCGCATTGCATAATTTGTATCGACGTCAGGGATAAACACAATTATACAGTTGCCAAAATCTGATTTACCAAAATGTTTTAGATGGAGTGGTATACGTTGGGGTGCTTGCTGCCACATCCCGGACAGGTGCCTGGGTAGCGGTTGGGGAACCAGCGATGTCGCTGGTGGAGGTTAGGGAACGTAAACGTTTGACGTTGTCGCGCCAGCCCGCTGCCTCCGCCAGGGATAGCTCCCGATGCGAAGGGGGCAGGGCCCGGCGGGTTGTTCGGTAGTTTTCCGTCATCAGGTGGCAGGTATTAACGTGAGTGTCGGTCGGGGTGCGGAAGTACTGGGAGTTCGGGGGTGCGTTGGGCTCTGGGTCCCGCTGTGTCTTGATCCCATCCGACAAAGCCCGGTTCGTCGCTACCGCTCGGGCTAGTGCGGGAGCACTTTCGTTGCCGGATAAACCAAGATGTGCAGGGGTCCGGATGACCGGTATTTGTAACCTATGGTACCAAAACCTCTTCCTACGTAGGTTCTGAAGTTTTTTCACCACAGTACAGGAAAGCGAGACGTATCGAATGCATTGCAAGTGTTTTTACTGCTGAGCTTTATGATATAATGATGACCCTTGATCATATCTTCGAGAATCGTGTGATGAAAGCTATTTTGTTTGTTAACTTTCGGAGTTCCCTCCTCTCGGTTTGTTCTCTTACCGACACAAAGAACCGTTTTACACAAGTGCCTGTAAAGATGCACCGTGCTCTCCTACTTGGACTCGATATTAAACTTTGCTGGGTACCAAGTCATGTCGGAATTATCGGTAATGAAGGGGCAGATAAGCTAGCCGCCTCTATCGAGGATAACAATAAAACATCCCTTGGACTACCACATGAAGATTTTAAGCCAGCTTTCAAAATAGCAGTAAGGTATGGCAGTCACAATGGGATCGGGAAAGTGACAATAAACTGCTCGTCATCAAACCTTGCTTGGGTATGTGGGAGAGCTCAACATCACAGGAACCGTTTCCATGAAGTTTTGATGTCCCGATTGAGGATTGACCACTCGCGCTTGACACACAAGGAAAGTGCTCTTCGCCACTGCCCTAAAAGCAGGAGGACAAACGGCTACAACCACGTTTCTCCTTTTTCCCACTGGTAGCCGGCGGCAAGCATGGAGCATTTTCCGTGCCGTGCTAGAGTTTCTCCACCAGACAGAGCTTGCCGAGCGCCTGTGACCCCTGCATGTCTTCTCCTCACACTCCTATCGCGCCCGTCACCCACTCCCCCCCCCCCCTTTCCCCCTCTCCCCCTTCCCAACCTTTAAATCCGCCTGGAACTTTGAACTTGTGATTCCTCTTTAATACCCTATCCCACTTTTAATCCCTCATCCCTTTGTTCATGCGAGTCTTTTCCCCTATTAGGGTGAATAATAGTACGCATGGACATTTACCCCCTTTTCCCGTATCTCAACACTCCCCCCCCCCCCCCCCCCCCCGCTCCAGGGTGTGAGCATTGAGGCAAAGTAGTGACTGTATCGCACATTTTGCTGCATTGTAGGCACCTGCATCAACAGCGACGGGCATGTTTTTCAGATCTCTTTAGATATCATCTTCCGCTTCACCCTGCCCTCCTTCTTCGTGATCAACCTCTGGTCCCTTTTCGGCGTGTTGTAGAATTTCTTAAAATAACTGTCTATATACACCGGTTGTAACCTTTATTCATAAAATACGCCCCTTCCATTGTAGATAGTCAGTGCGGCAGATTATGGTCAGTTTAATCTTTAAATCGATAGACATAATAATTTTTTTTATTTATACCCAGAACTTGCGTTAATGTTATACGCGACTCGTGTTCATAGTCTTATTATATCGTCAGCTACTATAGTTCGATTTCCTCAATCCTTGTTTCTGCAATAGCTTATGCACTTGGCGCATTTTGGCCCTGGTAGCTCTCGCGCCATGAAACTCCCTTCATTCATGAATTGGAAAAAAAAAAAAAATAATAAGCTTATATGTTTGAAAGCACCTGTTTTGAGGTTATCGTTAGCGGACGACGGGGACGACGCTCCGCTGACGCTTCCTTCTCGTCGCGGTTATTGGCGGGTCCGTCGGGGTTCTCCTCTCTTCCCTCTTCGCTGGCGCGGCCAATGGGAAAACCCGGTTCTCTCTCCTCGCGCCGTGAGGGGAGAGAAGGGGTCTTTCCATTTCCGCTGCGACGACAGACAACAAGCGCCGACACCGAAATCCCTGCAAAGTGTCACCCGTCTTGCTATCGCTTTAAAACGTTGCTAAATTTATTCTTTAAAGTTTGAAACGGGCTATTTTATAAATAATTTTACGAATAGACTGATCTCACTTAGCGTTCCACGCATGCGCGACACCGTCATAACTGTGGTTCACAGGGGACAGGCGCCAGTGCACGCGAGGGCTCGTGCCGTCTCGAGCTCTGCTAGCGCAGAGCTCCAGCGGGGTTGTCGCCCGTGCAGAAAGACTTCAGTTCCCATGTTTCATGCCGGCAGCGGCGGTGTAACTATAAACTAGCTGGTCAGATCGGTCTATTGTAGTGTGCAAGTAAGTTACAGGGACGAAAGGAAACCGACATAGGACCAAGACAGGGCAAGACGGTTTGTCCTTTCTTCGTCCTTTATGTCGCTGTCCTTTTATCCCTATAAATAATTGATTCTCAAAGTATCAATTTTTCTCCCGTAAAAGTCGGCTAACACTGTTCTCTTATCGAGCTTCGTCGAAGTTCGCCGAAAAGATTGAAGGTTCGGCGAACCAGTCGAACCTCCTTATCGAGAAAAGTTCGCGGCTTCCCTACGGGTTATAATTAGGGGGGTGTCGCGAACCGGTCGAGGTTCGAGTTCGACCAGGTTCGACTTTTTCGACCTTTTTGTGAAAACTTCAACAAAGATTCGACTAGAGTTCGACTGCTATGCGCATGCGCGACAGGCTGGCTGATTGGCTTCCGATTGGATGGTAATGGCTAAGGGATGAACTAAGGGCAGCACTGATTGGTTATTTCAGTTACTACAGTACAAAAAATTAAGTTACTAACTTTTTCGGTGATTAGAATGTGTTTTTTTAATTGCAACTGTTCATAAAATTAAAATAAGTTTGATAATAATAATAATAATAAAAAGTGTGAAGGTTCAACCCAGTAAAGGTTCAACCCAGTAGGACCCCGAAAGTTCGACCTCAAATCAGGTTCGACAAAAGTTCGCGACACCCCTAGTTACAATGAGTACCAACGATGTGAAAACACTGGCACCACCTAACGGGTGTGTTGTCGCTTCATCGCATCACAGCACTACATACTCCTCATTTCATTTCATTTTATTTATTATACCCTGAAGGGACACTTCAACGAAATTTGAAATATACCCGTCGTGTTCAAAAATAGGTTGAATGTGATCCACTATATCCGTAAATGACAATCGCACGTTTGTATTTTGAGCCTGGTGGCTGTATTTTTCGTTATAAACGGCCCACTCTGGCAAGCGCTTGGAGAACAGCCAGCGGAGACCACGTGACACCCAACGCAATCGTGACGTAGTTCGTCTCGGGACGAGCAAAGCTGCGGCGAGGCTGACGTCGAGAGGATGGCCTAGTCGTTCCAGCCTGGTCCCCGGAAATTTGGAAAACAAAAAGGCTAGTCGGTTTTAGTTTAGAATAGCTCATACCTAAAAGTGGAACAAAACTCAGAGGAGCCTCTGGGCCCTGGCTTTCTCGCGTCGTGCCAATCCCCCCCACCCCCTTTTTATTTATTTATTTTTCCTCGGGAAAAACAGGGATGCCACAAAGTTAACCTCTTTAGACGAGCTGCTGTTTGTGAGCTCGTTGTAAAAAACTCCTAGAGCAACAAAATGTAAGCGTTGCCTCCCACCCTCCTTGTGGGAGGGAGCAAAGCTGTCGACGCTGGCGGTCCCTTTGATGTCTCTTCTAATTGAAACCAGACGGAAGAACTGCCACGGAGTCCTCTATTGTACTGGGGCATCCTCGACGCGTTGTACGGACAATAGTGGGTTGGAAGGCTAGCAACTGTTGCCGAAGGCTACACGAGCAACATACATGCTACACATTATTTTTTTTATATATAATTTTGGTCTTTTAATATAGTTCCATATGGAAAGTTTCTTCCGAAACGACAAGTTTAAAACACGCAAAAAGAAAAATCGGTGAACTTCCCGAAGCATTCCTTTCTAACCACTGACAGGCGTTTGAAAAAGCCGGCTCTTGAGATGTCCCTCAAAAGTTTTCGAGCGGCAGTGACTGCAAGCAACTGCTTTGGAGACCGTGTCTGATCTTCAAGTGCGAGACACCTTTCCTGCCATCGGGTAATATGAGCGCTGCAATTTTTTTTTTTTTTTTTTTTTTTTTTTTTCGGGCCTCTGAGGTATGGCTTTTTATTCTTAGCTTAGAGCAGGGGTGGCCAAGCTGTCGCTCTTTGCATGTTAAAGCGCGGCCCGTGGCTACCGCCCCCCCCCCCCCCCTCCTTTCCCGCCTCCCTCCCGGTCACATGAGCGCTTCCCCAAGAAGAGAACAGGAACGAGCTTGGAAAGCGAGACAGGTTGCGGTTTGGTATGGCCACCACTATCATACGTACTTACGGTTGAACTGCTTTTGACTTGGATAGATATAAAGCAGTTATAGTTTCATTTAATGGTCTAAAAAAAAAAATTAAAACCCCCTTTTTTTTTAGGCGTTTATTGGAAGTTAGTGGTTTTGTTTGCGACTTTCTGGCCACCCCTGGCTTAGAGTAATACGTCTAAATGGCTGCGAAGCTCTAAATGTTGTGAACTTAGAAGAAACAAGACCATTTCCAAAACTAATTGAAACATTTTGCCCTAAAACAGACAGCATGTTGGAGGGGAGTTTGAAAATACCTCCTTGATCTTCATGAAAGATGCCCGTAAATGTGCCCGAAATGAGTGGTTGCTATATTACAGTTGCATTTGTTCTTAATTATTTCTATTACTATTTGAATGCGGAAGTTTGTTAGTTTGGGGCACGAGAGTTCAGTTATTAGAAGAGGATGGACGAGGCGGTTTGAGCCCTAAATACTTTAACCACCAAGGTTACTTTGTTGTATGTTTTACTTTATTGTTCAACTCCCCATGTGTAAGATGGGAGTAAATAAATGAATTGAAAAAGTCAGTAATTAAAGGGGCCATGAAACGATATCGGGTCGGAATGTTCATGGCTATAAAGAGGGGTACTGGCCCTAGTCAGTAATAACAGTAAAATATTTGTAATGTTTTTTTTTCAATTTAATTTTTTGTGTTCCTTTTTTTTTAATTTTGACCTCTAGCCCCCCCTCCCCCCCCCTCCCCCTTTTATTGTGGAATACACTTCCGGGGTCGCTGCGGCGCACCGTACCTTCGCCGAGCAATGTTCGCGCGTCGCAAGCATCAAGTTACCGGTGATTGTTGCCCACCTTGCTGGGTTTTCCAAACATAGTGCAATGTCGTCCCGTATTGAAAGTCGCAGTGGCGAGGATGCCGCCGACGTTGCGCTGACGACTCCGCCAAAGCGGCCGCAGCCATGGTCTGGGAACGGCCATTTTCTAACTGTGCTCGTCTTGGCTTTAGCCAACTTCTCATCACGAATCCTTTTTGGAGAATTGACTCCGTAAGTGTGGCGTCATGGGTCCAAACAAACCGTTGCTAGGGTCGTTGTTATGGACAAATACACGTGGCTAGGTTTCGCTACGAAAACTCGACCGTTCAAAAATCAGGAGTAGGATTTATACTTCTAAAAATTACAGATATAGAAAGCCTGAAAGTCATATCTTTTTCGACAGAAGTGTGCCGGTAATCGCTTGTTTCTGAAATATTTACGACTGCAACTTTCGATTTTCAAGGTGCCTGCAGCAGACGACGAATGCAAGTGCGCCGTCTGCCACACGCCGGCCGGCCAAGCCGGCGCCGTCGTTTGAATCGTGTGATTAAAGACGATATTCTAAAATTGCATTTTTTTTAAATATAATTAGTTTAAGACACTTATAAGAATTCATAGTGGGGTGCGGTGCAAAATATGGTTTATCGAAAGCCCGGGCGTCGATCGAGATGATCGTCTGCTAAAAGAGCGCATTGCACCCGTGAGAAAAGCACTTCAGGCAACCGGTTGAGATCCCAAATTTTGTTTGCGGAGTCGCGCTATCGGGTGGGTGCTTCGTACCTGGTTGTAACCATCGCGGAGAAAGATTCTTGCAGTTTCTTCAGATTTCCGCAAGACCCCAAAGCGCGAAAGAACTGGATAAAACATAAGGTGAGTTTATGACAGATTGTACTCGCATCGCGGTTTCGAGGGTTTCACCAAAAAAATCACATCCACGCAAGGAAAAAAAAAAAAAAAATCTGCACAATCGGATAGACATGCAATTCTTTAATAAACTGACAACCTCAATAATAATAATAAACGACCTACCTCGAAGGCGTACGATTTGTTTCTCATGCTGGCCTGCACTACGCCGGTACAATGCACTTCAGGTCGTCGTCGTAACTGATCTGCATGACGTCGTCTGATTTTACGGCGTTTTCACCCCTCTAAAGTAAACAGGGTTCTTCACAGCAAAAAAAAAAAAAAAAACGCACATTGCAGAGGATTTTACGGTCATGGCGATGCACTTGTTTTTCTCGCTAGTTTGAAGACGCAATTCAATGAAGACATCCGCTGCAACAGAGCTAGGCCAGCAAATCTATCGTGTCGTCTGCTACCAAGCAAAGCGGAGTGGAATACTTCAGAAATGGCTTTCCTCGTTGCAAAACGACACAGAGACGGCAAGAACATCTTCATCATTGGATATCAAGAAGTTATGTTGCTTACAAAAGGTTATTGACTTACTTGTAAGCAAAAAATCTAGCCTCATGTAGAGTCTCCAAGCATCAGCCCATAGCAACGCCCCTAGCAACGGTTTGTTTGGACCCAGACGCCATGTTGTGACGTAGTCAATTACGGGGTCAACGGCAAAGACTTTGCGTACGCACGCATTTTCCGAAAAATAGCGCACGTAAAGCGCCACACATGGTTAGCGTTTGGCGCATGCGCAGTGCGACGACGCTATTCTTTGCGTACGCAAAGCTTTAGCGTGCGCTATTCTAAAACTCTCTAACAAGGGAGGATCATTTGGTATGACGGATTCCGGTAATGCATTCCAATCATTTATATAACGTGTAAAGGGTCGGTTGTAAATCTGTATCCGTGCCGTAATAGTATTATGATTGACTATTTGTTTATGTTTGAGAAGCAACTAATCAAGATTGCCTTAAATTGTTTTCAAATGTATTCTGAGATTGCTTCTCCCGCTTTTGTTTTAAACCGTTAACACACATGGCTGCCGGCGTTTGAGTGCGGAGTGCAGAACGAGTGTAGCTCGTTGAGCTCGTCAGTTTTTGAGTTCGAGTCGTTTTCAGTTCACTGAGGTGTTTAGAGGATGATCTCATCAACCGACATAGTTTCCAGCGAACTGTCGCGAGTACGCGCCTTTGAAAGCGCTGTGGGGATGCTTGTTTTCGTAGCGGGACTGGCCTAAGCCTATAGCGTCCCACCACATCAACTATTTTGATCGATCTGACTTGATTTCTTTTCTCACGCGTGTTGATGTGAATGAAGATGTTGGTTCCCGTAAAAGGCGGCCCCTCTGCTCTGTGAATTGTGCAGCCGTCGTGATTGCGCCCATGGTTTTAATGCCGAGAAGATACCTGCACAGGCAAGAGTTGGCGAGCCATTTGGCTGGAGGCAATTGGGCGTTCGGCTCGTATCAAGATAGCCCAGGCATGTTTCCGTCATTTCGTTTCGAAAGGCAAGTAGCGCTCAAGTTTTGCTGTGCAGCTGACCCGCCAAAGCGAATAATTTTAGGTCACGTTTCAAGTGTGCGTCGTGACGCTCTCTCACTTTGCTCGCAAATACCGTGCGAAAAAAAAACAAAAAAAAAACAAGAGCATGAAAGTTCAAACGAGTACACTTTTTTTTTTTTGTTTGTCCTCTCAGTCGCTTTCTACCGCACATCGACAGACGCTTGTATTGAACCGTCGCTCGCGCATGATGTAACGCTAGAACGCTGCTTTCATGGTCGAATCTGGCGAGCGTTGTATACGTTATTAGGCGGGGGCGGAATAGCAGACGGATGAAGGCGAAGACGGACGCCGACGGGCAGCGTTCATGTCCGCGTCCCACGGGCATGGCAGACGACGATAGACGGTGGGGAAATAGCAGACGCGCGTCTGCTCTCACAGCTAGCAGGCGTTGTCAGACGTCAGACTAGACGCGCCAGATGTCGCGAAAGGGAGACACCAGGCTTGTTAACGTGTTCGGCCGAGCAGCCAAGCCAATCCAGTGGTAATGGGTGGAAAAACTGATTTGTGGGCGTTACTTAGAGGGGGCCGTGACCTCCTCTGGAATTGTGTTAAACGGCATAAATATTGCGAGAATTTTTTTTTTTCTTCTCGTGAAAAAATTACAAGAATTCTTTAATTTCTTTTTGTCATTGCAGTGTTTTTTAAGAAATTTAATGTACATGAGCCACTCAGCACACCACTTCTCATTCCTTGCATTTCTTTGCAATCAGCTCCACTGGTAATAGCGCGATAAATGACATAATCGTCGGCAAACAAACGAACACTACCTTCTAAGTGTGCAACTAATATCATTAATATAAATGAGGAAACGCGATGGGCCCAGTACGGTTCCTTGTGATATTCTGAACAGGGCTGTTCCATGCAACAGCACCCCACTTCACATTTTTAAGCGGGACATTGCTCGAAAGAGGTTGCTGAAAAGTCCTTGACTGTGTACTGTACTGTATCTTAGTTAGCCATTCCCAACCGTTAATTCAGGTACCTTTAATTCATTAATTCAGGTACCTTTTTTCGGTTCGCAAAAATGAGAAAGGCCGTGCTACTTGTTTGTGTCGCCGCTCAAAACACGCAGGATGTTTACAGGGGACTGGCGGGCTTACGCAAGCGTCGCGAGACGAATGACCGAGTTTGAACGACGCATTTTTTTTTCTTCTTTCTTTTTGATGCGTGATTTAAGCTGTCACGGGGACGGCTTCCGGGGCGGGGCATCCGGTTGTTTTTGTTGTTTTTTCCCTGCTGGCCCACCCTGTCTGGTGTTGCCAGGGAACTTATGAACTGTGTTCATTTTGCATTTTTGACGTGCCTTTTTTGGCACGCGTTTTTGGCGCACGTTTTTGAACGCACTTCTCCGTTTCTAGTGTGGCTTATGGCCATTCGATGACAACAGCAGTGAACCTTCGAGAAAGGTTTTACTGCGCACGTGACCAAAGCCCAGCAGGAGGCAACCAGTGCGCGTGCTATGGGTAAACGCGGACATCTTTGTAAAACCCGCGTTGGTGTATATGTATACAGTCACTCTCGAGCCGTCTGAACCTCGCGGCTTAATATGTAACTTATTTATTTATTTGAGATTACCCTGCAACGCCAGAGGCATTATAGCGGGGGGGGGGGGGGGGGGGGGGGATCATTTGCGTATACGATGACATGGTGGTTGCGTACACAATGTACAAATAAGCAATAACACAAGCTCACATGTGAATATACACTTGCACAGGATCAGCCAAACACAAGAGACAAAAAAAAAACGTTCGTTTCTAATTAATAGTAATTTTAATGAGAAAAAAAAAAAGGATTGCTTCGTCGAGTTTTGGCGTTTTAGAACGATTACGGGCGCTGCCGTCCTTGCTTACTGGCGTTATGGTGTTCGAGTCCGACGTTGTTGAGTCAGCGGTCGCTCGCGGCGAATTTGGGAGAAACGCGCACTAAGGGTGGTCTTTTAATTCCTCGTCCATGATCTCGTTTTGATCGTCTGAACGCGTGAATGAAGGCGGCTGCCCCTGTCCGCAAAAACACCGCGCTAATTAACTTCACGGGCTCAGGAGACACGGCGATTTTCTCGCTACTGTCGTCGAGACGGAGAGAGAAAACAAGAAACTGGACAACATAGAAATTTTAATTGGCAGCTGTGACCGCATTGCACCTAGTTTATCTTTCTATCTCCGCATTAAGAGCATATCGCCGCGTCACCAACTCGTGTGCTTATAGTTCGTCGTGCTCACACCGTCGAACCCCCTAGAATAATCGAGGCCTCGCGAACAGCCTCGTCTGCCTACAAGTGACGTCATCACACGATGCCAGCCCGGCGATTGGGCCCCAGCCCGGCGATTGGGCCCCAGCCCGGCGATTGGGCCCCAGCCCGGCGATTGGGCCCCAGCCCGGCGATTGGGCCCCAGCCCGGCGATTGGGCCCCAGCCCGGCGATTGGGCCCCAGCCCGGCGCCGAACGTCCCCCGACGCCTTGATTGGGCACGAGGTCCAGCCGAACGCTGACGACGCAGCACTCGCGTCCCGCACGGTTCCACGTGGGTTCCGGTTAAATGAACGTTCCGCATAGATTCCTTGTGGAACAAGTCATTTTTTTTACGTGGATCGAGGATTATATGTGGAACACCGGTTCTCTAAGCTTTATTTTTGCTGTTTTTTTGTCTGGAATTAGGAGGTGCCACGTGGGTTGTCGTTCCACTTACCTGCCCTACCACTAAACCTGAACCCTGCCCAACTGAAGCTTTCAAAAAGTTGATATTTTTTAACATTTATTGTTTACAATTATTGATTATCTCAAAAGCGATGATCTGTATAAACTACGCAGTAATTTGCAATTATGTGAAACACTGCTCTGGATAAACTACGGAGTATGTGAAACACAACTCCTCCTAATTAAACAAAACTTTTTTTTTTCTGCAAGTACTTTTTGGTTATGACCGGAACCTAAGTGGAACGATATTAGGAGCGTATCTGTGTCTCCTCTCCATATCTCTGCGATGGCGTCGAACTGTCATCCTCCGTTTTCTATCGAGTCCTGAAACCAAGGAGGATAGGGTAGGAGAGGGCATGACGCCAGCCGCGTAGCCTCCACAAGCCATGCTTCCTTGACGCCTCGCCTCTTTCTCATTTTCCTCCTTACTCTCCTCACTTATCAGGCAACGTGACCACATCACGTGACCGTAGCTAGCCTTCGTCTAGCTATGGAGTACTAGAATATACTGCAGTCTCGCCTTCGATATGATAAGACCTACCGGACGGAGCGCGCGCAAGCCTGCAAGGAATCCTTATACTTCGTTTCACCTTATGTTGTACTGCAGCGAAGGCTAGAAGCGCGAGCTCATAGCGTTGGCAGCTGCTCTTAAGTCACAAGTGCTTGTGCCGCCGGGATGTGCCCCAGAGCAAGGAGCTCGCGCTTGTTGCCTTTCCTGCGGTACATCATGAGGTGAAACAGAGTATACAATCAACCATCCATCTCACACGTGACATGTCACGCGCACCAATTGCCACAGAGATCTACGGTCACGTTGGCCACAACATCGTTTAAACTTTTTATGACTAGGCTCTACCAATATTGCCACGTGCCCCCTCCTAGTGCTTCTAACCTCCTGGCGCGAAACTGACACATAGTTGTAGACACTCTCGCCACTAAGCCTACGTCTTTTCAAACTCAGGCTAGGTGGCGCAAGCTACCGCCCGTTACAAAGAGTATAGCCATTAACATGCATCCATCCTGAGCCAATCAAGCGGCGCCAAAAGTCCATCGTCACGTTGCTCGTCGTCTTTATACGCTTGCTATCGCTGACGTAACCAATCATGCACACACAGAAAACAAAAAAGAAAACGAGATCGTGGGGCATTTACCGAGTGTGTGCAGTGCACCTGCGAAGAAACCGGGTACGCGTGAGATAAACCGACTGCGCATGCGCAGTGTCGACAGCAGCTCCACCGCTGTACCGTGACGTCAGAGAGTTCGGTTCGTCTATATGGAGGTTTTTCGTTTCCTTTTCGTTCTCTGTCACGTGGGTTCCGTATCTGGTATGCGGGAAGAAAAATGAAATAAAGCATTTCAATTTGGAATATTTGGAGAAATATAGGTGAGGCAGGAATTAAGAATGTGTGACAATCACGGATTTTTCGTGAACACCTTCCGCCGGAGAGGAGAGGTCAAGTCGATGTTTTAACGCATACCAGGAGTGACGACATTCAAGATGACTGCGCCCTCGTGGAAAATGTGTGTATAGGTAATGTTGGCTGAACCCCGGAACAGGGAGAAATTCGGATCCCGGCCGTATCTTCCGGCTCGAAATCTCGCTCGAATCTGTCGGCGACCTACGTCGTATGTTTTCCTGTGCGGTTACACAAAGGCAGTGTTTTCCAACAGGCTATTATTTAATTTATTTATTTTTGTATTTATTGTCCCCTCAGGGTCCGAAGGCATTACAGAGGGGGAGACCAACAAATTTAAACAAAAAGAGGACACAAATCGGATTTAAAAAAAAACACAATACAGTTTTAGACACGCTAGTCAAGAACATGGGTCAGGTAACGCAGATTTCCAATGCTCTCATTCCGTGATGGAAGTAATTGAACCGGGAAGATGGTTCCAGTCTTGGAAGCTACGAGGAAGGAAGGATGAATGAAATGTAGTCGAGTTAGCGATTGCATTTTTCATTGTCTCTTCTTGCTCGCTCAAATGATGACTATTCCTTTTTTACATCTAAGCCCGCGTCGATCATCCGCATAAACTTGGAAGCTCCAAGCTCGGCGACCTTTCACTCGTATTTCTTGCCTCGCGCGGCGCAAGAACGCCATCACCTCCCCGTGATTTTATTGCCATCCATTACTGACCTGTAACCTGTTCCCGAGACGCTATCACTATCCATTTCTGCTGCGATCCATGACCCTTTTCGTTGCTTGTTAGTCGTTATCTTGACTGTTTTTTTTTTTTTTTGTTGTTGCAGTTTTTTTGCCTATTTTGTCGCGCGCCTTCACTCCCCCTGTTTGGTGCATTCGAGCCCGGAGGTGAAGAAACGGGTAAACACCCGCTGTTATTCGAGGCGGGCAATTCGACGGACGCTAGCCGGTGGCCATGTGGCCTCGGCGGAGGCGCCCGCGGTGACTCTGAAAGGGTAAATAGAAAACAAGAGTGAGCGAGGGTTCAGCGATCTATATATGATCGTGCTTTTAAGCGCGCAATATACGTAGCTTATATGGCCGAGCTTCTCGAGAAAAGTGACACGTTTCACCGACACGCAGGTCACGTGACCTCATGACGTCACGTGACTTGGCTTTTGAACGGGACTTCGGCCCATTCCCAAAGGAATTGGCCGAATTGCGTGTTCGAAAACTACGTACCGCAGGCGAAATTGCGCTTTGTGAAACTTCCAGGTTGCCAGCCCGTACTGCACCGGCTACATTGCTTGGGATGGATGGATGCTAACGGCTGTACCCGTTCTATCGGGCGGTAGCTTGCGCCACCTAGCCTGGAAATGGAGAACCAAGTGTGATTTCTTTACCTCGGCCATATGCTTACCCTCTGCGATCTCGTAACTATCACCAGGATGACCTTTGGGGAATCGGGCAAAGAAAGTAAAAACTGCACCCCCGCTTCTTCTCTCCGGCGAGGGAGTCGCCAATTTTCCTCTGGTCAAACCTGAGCGGGCGTTGCTTCGGCGCTGGGCCCACTGGAAGGCAGGGTGGAGACTTTGGTCCGGAGCCACGCGAGAGGAAGTCCCAATTTTCCTCTGTCCCGCCTATCCCCAGCTGTTTCAGTTAGTTGTCGTCATTCAAATCGCCTTAGATAATTTCCACCAGTCTTCCAATCTCGTCCTTGTTATTGAAATGCACTTATCATCCATTCTTCCATTCTCGTCTGCAAACCCCAGCGCTCCGGCTAAATCTGTCGCCCCCTCCGGAAGGGGGAGAGCTAGCCCTGTGCACCTCGACACCACATGTTCTATTGTCTCGTCTTCCCTTTGGCATACAAATCACAGCGTATCCATCTCTTCTTACTTTGTGCTATATCTCCTAGTCCTCAATACTCCTGTTCTATTCCCGAATAACAGCGAGCTCCCCCGTGAATTATCGCATCAATGTTCCTTCCTTTTTTCCTGTTTTCGTCCCGTATACATAGTTGATTTTCCCTGCATTCTTTGCTCCCACATCTTTTCTCAACTTCTTTTGCTTTTTTTTTTTTTTTTTTTTTTTTTTTCTTCTTCCATAGACGTAGTCTGTTCTGCCCCCGCACTTGACTGTTGGTATTCGAATTTCAGTTTTCGGGTTCGGTTTGTCCATTTAGCGGTTCAAACTGGTTCAACACTAAAACGTTGAACCAGTGTTGCTAAAGATTTCAAGGGAAGTGAACGCTCGTGCAAACGGCGGCTAACCTCACTGGTTTCGTGATGGACTACTTCGTTTCGTAATGGTCCACTTCGTAATAGGCTACGTGACGAACACCGATGTTTTTTGTTTGTTTTTTGGCGACCCGTGTTACAGTACAGTTTGTTCACAACCAGGATTTCTTTTTTCTTTTTTAATTAGTTGGCATCTTTGTACCTGAACCCCACATGCATGTCGTGCGAACGGTATTCAATGCACCGCTACTTGGTGATGAGTCGGTAGAATTTACGTGCCCGCATGACCTGTTGACAATCGGATTCGCGCCGGGGCTGCACAAACAGTCCCCGCCTTGGCGTGGGATATTTTGTTCGCGTGTCTGCCAACTTTACAGGTTTTGTTCAGTGAGGGACCGGCGGTGGTGTCGGGATCGCCTAACATGTGGCTTCCACTGTTGCGCATGTCGTCCGAGACACCCGAAGCAGTCTTCGATATTCATCAATGTCGTCCGCAAGCCGCTCCTCATACAAATGGTTTTGGATGTTACGTTCTTTGTGTTGCATCCACCCTTTCCAGAAGCATATATAACAGCGAAGCTGTTTATGGCTGGGGTTTCGTGGACTTCTTCTTTTTTTTTTTTTGTAAGTGTGTGCAGTGTTTAAAAATAACGCTCGCACGCCGCACGCGCACGCCTTCCCCGTATAAAAGATTCGAAGTGAATAACCAAATTAAAGCGTTGACGAACGCACATGCAAGATGTCACCTATTTTAGGCTTTTGCTTTATCACAGTTACTGCTGTAGACGCCGGCACGTGCTGCGGCGCGTGGAACACCATTCCCTGCATTCTCCTTGATGCTTGGGTAATTTAGCGATAGGTCTATTCAGTGAATTAGTTATCAATGGCCACCATTTTCAAGATCAGTAGGCTCTCGGGTAGATAATAGAGGTTTTTCAAAGATTTGCCGCTGTGCGACCCGCGTCGGCCATGTCTACGCTCGCACCGCCCTCTCTTTGTCGTCGTTCCAAGCCGCTTGCGTGCCTAGTTTCCTTTCCTTCCGTCGCGCGTGTCTACTTTCCGTCGGGTGGCAGTCCCGTCGCGCGTGTCTACTTTCCTCCGGCTCCCCGGGGCGGCTATGTGTTGCGTGCTAAACAGCTTTGCTGGCCTTCTACCTTCACAGAGTGGAATGGCTCATGATTTTTTTTTTTTTGCGTCGTTTAGCGAGTTGCGAGTTGTTATATATTACTAACTAAAAAGTAAGCCCGTCAAACATAGTTTCATAAAAGCACTATGTCGTCTTTATTGACATTTAAAGTACAATAAAAAATATGTGCAACGTTTTAGGGCACGTTGAAGTCCTTCAAAACGAACTCTTGACTCAGGATTCGGCGAACAAGAACAGAGATCGTGTGCCTTTTCGCCAATTCTTCAAAGAAGTGTATTCTAAATGCCTTTCTTACGTGCCCACACAAAAAAAAAAGGTGAATTACGAGAGTATATTAATCAACGAACAAGTTTCAAACGAAAGGAGGTGAAACAACAAACAACTGACAAACTATACATTTTTACGAATGCAAAACTCCACATTTCAATTTTAATTACAAAAAAAAAATGTTTTGGCAAGCGTACAATTGGAAATAATAAACGTTATGCCTCTTAACAAATACGATGGTTCAACTTCAACGGCTATCGCGACATAGGTACATACGTTCCTCCTCAGACCTTTTCTCTTTGAGCTCATGAAGATGTTACCTGCTCCAAAATGAGCCACACAAATCCCTTTTCCGCGAATTGTTTTATCCGAGTCTTGAATTATTCCTGGCATTCTTCGAGATCCACTGATCACTTCCGGAAACCTAAACGTGCATATCCATACGAGGAATCGTCCTTCAGTCACCTAGCTATGTATTGAAATGTGTTTGTCCTTCTCCAGAAATTATTATCGTTTATTCTGTCCAGCTCGCCCGCACCTTCGCCTTAATTGTATGAACATCACAATCATCTTTCGTAACCGCTGACAGAGAAATGGAACTTACCGATCGGATCTTACCGGTGGAAAATGAAAGAACAAAACTTTCAAAGCTTAAACCGGAATTGCCGCTTTGCAGTATCTATACAAACCTTTAGGAAGCTCAATTGCATTTCACGAAGCATTATTCGACCCTAGCTGTAACCGGTAACCGAAACAGTGCGGGCGCCGCACGAAGACCGTTAGAAGCGCACGAGCAGACGCTTCGTCCACCTCGGCGACGCAGGCAACTCCAGAGTCCTTTGCGCGGCCGCAGCCGCGACGTCAGCGCCACGTGCAGCCTTTCAGCGCGTTGCGGTGGATGCGTGCATTCGCTCCTGTAAAGATCTAGGCTGAATTGCCCGCCAGGGGAAAAAGTTCAGCGCTGTCGGCCTCTGGTGGCATTTGCTTGAACCGCCAAACTGCATTCTCCTGGCACCGCATGGTGGCGTTTGCAAAGAAAAAGGTTTATACCAGGGATCTCAAACACCAAACACGCGACCCGCGGGCCGCATGCGGCCCGCAATTGTTTCGTGGCTGCGAGCACCTGTTCCCTCGGGCGCTGCATGCGCCATAATGACCTCTTGTCGTCCATTCATTTCCACTGGAAACGTAGCTCGGCACTTACCACATTTTAACATATCTGCCACTAATCTGTTTTCTTTCAGATCGACGATTGTCTCGTCTTACATACCGTTAAGATGAAAGCATTTTCTTGTAATTCTGCTACAAAAATCGTCGAAAAAGCAAGAACCAACGTACGAAAAAAAGAAAAAAAGTATTTCCAGACGTACCGAACTCGGATACTTCCCGAGGGAATTGAACGATACACTAACGATTCGGTGCTTGGTTCCTACAAGGCCATCGGCGCGCAGGCGCAATAGCGGCTTCTTCGTTGCTGAGGGCTTAGCGGGGGGGAAACGCGGTCTACGAAAACCCCATGTTGGCCCTCGACATTTCGCGGGTGGGCTATCTGGCCCCCATGCTCAAAAGAGTTTGAGACCCCTGGTCTATACAAACACATTTGGCTATCTTAAGAACTTACTCCGCCAGAGTTTACCTGATCAAGAACTTCCCACTTTTGATAACTTCCAACGCGGGCGAGATCGTGTACTCAAAGAAAAGTGCCAGGCGAGCTGTTGAATCGCATTCTACAACCAAGGAAGTGAAAGATGCGTATAAAAAGGTCACATGTACACATATAGAGGGACCGCGGGTGTAGCAATTAAAATCTGAAAACTGCCGTCTTCTTTAGTCGGCCGGTATGTGCGGAATTTCTTCGAAAATTGTTTTCACGTTTGTTTTAGCCTTTCATAATTGTGGAGGGCCTGTTATAACGTTGTGGCGCGCAGATTGCCCCAACATTTCCTCGTGGCGCAGTCGGCGAATCGGTGTAAATAGGATACGTTTTTGTGCCGCGCTTTGATGAGCCCTCGCATAACGCACGTTTGTAATAATTACGATGGCGGCATGCAATGGTAGTACCCCCTTAATAACTGCGCGCCTGTAATAAAAAATATATATAAAGATAAATTAAAGATACGCCGCTTGTTTGTTCTTTTTTTTCGTACATGGGGTAACGGCTCTTGGTGCTAAAAACTTCTCGCGCCTCTCGTGGGAATGCGTTTTTTTTTTTTTTTTTTAGCGTGTAATGAAGGATGGGGTGGAAGGGTAAAAAAACAAAAAAACGAGCCGGCATAACTCAAGCCTCCAGTTTGACGGTCGTCTGGAAGCTAGTTTCGCATCAGGATCCGCGCAAACGGTAAAATAGTGCACGAAAAAAAATAAACCTTGGTGTAAAGTTACGTGAACGAATTTCGTGTGAAGCGCCGCCATCGCGTCGTGCGGCAGAGTCATCGCTAACTGGTTTCGGTTTCGCGCCCTAAGAAAAGAAAAACAACGTATAGTAGCAGAAGCGCTGAGAAGATGTAAATAGACGAGGATGAAAATAAAAAAAGGGTTACTGGGAAGAAAGAGAGCAATAAATAAATAAATACCGTATGTTGATGATGCATGTGCTCGGTGGTTAATGGACCTGTCTGGGGTAGCAGAAGTTGTGCTGCTATGGCGCGCAGTTCGGGTCAGCTCTAGCAGACGACTTGCCTTCGGTATGGCTTTGGCTAGGCTTGGCTGGATGCGGCTATGGTGGCGCGGCGGGGGAGCTATGGCAGACGCGCGGGCGCGCGCATGGCTGCTTATCGGGCTCAGCGAGCCAGTCGGCCTGCTCGTCTGCGTAGCACGTGCAGTTAGCCCGCTTTTCCTTTTTGAGAAGAGCCCGTTGTTCCTTTATCTTGGTTTGGAATAATTGCAGTTCTTTCTATTCTACTCGCTCTTTTTTGCTGGGCGCGGACTTTCTTCAGCTTGGTGGGTGGCCGTGGAAAGGATCTGCACTGGTCACCTGGACGCGGACGGTGGTCAGTGACCTCGCTATGGCACCTTTTCACGCTGCAGCTGTTTTGGGACACGGTGTTTGTGATCACAGGCGACTTTCAGACTGTTCGGTGATCCTCGGTGCTGAAGCCTTTGTTTGTTATATGCTGCCATGTCTGTCTTGACTAGGCTTGAGTGACAGAACTCTCATGCCTTGTGTTCTTCAGACTGTCCACTTCCGACGTGAGATGGTGCGACAAAGGTCAGCGGTAGAGCCGGGATCACATCACTAACAGGCTATGCCTGGTTATAACAATTGGTATAATCGTTAGTTGTCGTATGCAGTGTCCACTCTCTGGGCAATTTTACACTCGAGACTGTGATAGTCGTCGAATCAGAATAGATGTCACAGCTCCCCTGACAAACGTTTTTATAACATTGTTATGGGACTATGTAGTAAGTTCCCCACGTCGACTTTCTTAGTGTAAAATGCTGTGGCATGTAGTCCATCGGATGTCCGGGGAATGGTGAACGGACAATGTCCTTCGAGCGGAAACTACAATTTTCTGAGAATAAAAGAAAGGCATTATGGCAGGGTCTTTCCCTACAATGTGTTAGAATGAAGCTCCTGCACACTGAAAATGCGCTACCGCGAAATTCATTATTTCTTAGAACTTGTGCCCAACACCCTTCAATGAGCACCTCCCAGTAGAAGTTGTGTCGGTCAGTCTACACCGAAGTGACTAGATATCCCTAGATGATTCGAGCTGTAGTTTGTTTCTTCATACCCTCACCAAGACAGACGTATTTTGCGGGACATCAAGAGGATTGTGTGTTTTTTCAGGTTCAGTGGACATCTGGAAAAAATTTGTCGTTGACTTCATTTGTAACCGAAACGAATGCTTTTTTCTTTTCTTTTTTTTTTCATGTTTTGATATAGACACAGCCGCCATTGCTCACCTTCTCTTGTCTTACCTAGTCTCACCGAGACACAGAGCCACTGAAACGGGCGTTCACGAGTCTACACAAAGGCTGGGGAGAAAGGTCAGAACGGAATAACAAATATCAATGACCTGGCTGCTGGTAATGGTGATGTGAAGTAAACGGAATACGAGCAAACAAAACTCAAGGTCGGTTATGGCGGCGCCCGTGCACAACAGCTACATGGCGTCTATACGCTAAGGCAATCGCGATTAGCATCCTGCATTCTGGAGCACCACAGGTCAAGGTTGTCCAGTTTCGACCCCCGGCTACCACATAAAAAAGTGGCCTCAAGCGCCAATCCTGTCCGTTAATCAACCGTGACAGCATCCTTGTCCGCCACACTTTCCTTTGTGGATTACTCCCTCGTTCCCCTCTGTCACCCTTTCTCTTGTTTCTTTTGTCTCGGCGTAACTCAGCTTGCCCGAGAACATGGAGACGCGTCACCTCTGCGCCCTTGTCCTTCCGCCGGCGGCGTCTCGGTCTGCTCGAGGGCACGGCGCATCGGTCTACCGTGGTGACCCGCGTAGTCGGCCCGACAGTTCCGAGTTGTTACACCGGGCGCCTGTGGGAAGCCTCGTGTCCAGAGGGCCGTGACGCTCTCCGGAAGGCCGTTGAACTGTGCCTCCTCCTCAGACCGGCCCGTCGTTCGCTTCGGAGGACAGTTCTTCGTTCGGCGGCACTGGACGCGCGAAGCGCCTTCTTGTTTTGTGGTTTGTTCATCCGCTTGTTTTCACTCCAGATGAGCCTTGTCGAGGTTGGCTCTTTCCTGGACGGCTGGACCTGATGTCCGCTTGCCGCCGGTCGCTGTGGTGCGAAACGAATCGTGTTGTCTGAAGATCTGTACGCGTCGAGGCGTTGTGTCGCCTTTTCTCTTCTCGGCGTTTGATCTGTCGAATCGTTCCTATACGCGTCCCTCAAGCTCTTTCGCCTGTGGACCCTAGGAATGTTCCATATCAAATCTAATAATTTTATTTGCTTGCATGCGAGGCGATGTGTCGGCTTTTCTTTGACCACTTTTGTCGAATACGTCTCTCAACTTCCGCTGCCTATCGACAGGTTCCTCCTCGTCAAATCGACCGTGCTGATCAATTCATTGCGCGTTGTTTGCATGCGAGGGTGCTGTCCAACCAGCTCGATAAGTTAAGGTTTTTGCTCAACTTTGTTTTAATTTCGTTATTGCCACTCATTTTCAATAACGATGTTGTTGCAGCCTGTCTTTTGGTTGTTTTTTCGTTCGTCCCCCCCCCCCCCCCCCCCTTCTCCAATCTGTGTGTCTGTCTGTGCATCGAAGTCTCTGTCCATTTCTTGCTGCGCGTTTCGTTGATCTCTTCAACACTTTAGTTCTCTGACTGTAAGTTGTCTCGTCACGCTTGTCTTATGGTATGTTTTTGTCTCGTTCTTTTTTTTTTCCCTCGATGTTTTTGGATAAAACCACTTTTAATCAATCGGTCAGTGTGTGCGTCTGCCTCTGACTTTATCCTTCTGTAAGTGACTTTCCGTTCGTTTTTCTCCGTCCGATTTTCTCCGTAAATTTCTGTCCGTGTATTTTTGTCCGGTCCGCGTCTTTCTGTTCGTGTCTCTGTGACCGTGTTTTCTCTTCGTGTGCTCCTGTTCGTGTCCGCGTCTTTTATGTGTCCGCGTACTGTTCGTGCGCCTGTCTTCTTTTTTTTTTTTTTTTCTGTCCGCGTCTTTTAGTTCCCGCGTCCTCTTGCCAATGTCCTTGTGTCCGTGTCCTTCTCTTCGCGTCCGTTGCATAATGCGCGTGTCGCAAACCGTGCCTGTCCCGCTTCGATGACGTTTCCTCGCAAGCGTCCCCCCTGCTCGCACGTTTCCCGTCCGTTTCGTTCCGCCATGCCTGTCCCCCTAAGCTCCGTTGTTCTTTTTTTTTATGCACATTTTTATGTTTGCCTGTACACCCTCTGGGTATGCTCTGTACTGTGGGCCGTAACACTGCGTGTGTTTATGACTGTCAAACTCTCGCAGATTGCCTTTACCTCAATCCATCTTCTCTTATTTTTTATATATAGTTCGCCCAGCTGTTTCGACTGTAGGCGTTTTTTAGCGTCTCGCATCGCACCTGTTTTGCTGTGCACTTTGCCCCTGTGTACTGTTTCTGCGATCCAGCCACGTGCTTCGTTTTTTGTTTTTTTTATGGTACGACTCGGGTGGTCTTGTGCACGCGTTGCTCGAAAAAAAAAAAAAAAAAAAAAAAAGGTAATCGATTTTGATTACAAATACTCTCGCTAAAGAAAAGTATTCAGTTAGGCAATTCGATTACGTGAGACGAAAAATAATTAGCCGTTACCTAAAAAAAGAAAAGAAGAACGTTACTTTTTCGATGGAGAGAGAATGAGATTACCTTTAATTAGTACAGTGCGAGTCTGCTTAAGTGCCATACATATTTTACAACATTTATTAGGACATTACGTTCAGGTGTCCAGACGTTCGTCAGCACTGAACGGACATGTCCTGAAGATAACACGAGTAACAAAAAGGAAAAAAAAAACTTTTCGTTGCAGGAACGGGTTATTTATTAGAATTTCTTGACGTTTTCTTTTTGTGTAGAAGCTAAACGAAATATTTGTTCTCTTTGCGGCAAGAAACCCTAAATCATCGCCATCAACTCTCGTGAAAGGCGTGAAAGCCAAGATAGATGCCTAGAGCCACTAAATGAGCTGCGTTAAGAGTATCGGCCACTGATCTCTATTGTAGTAGGCCAGTGGTATCGGCTCTCTGTTCCGCGACATTGTTGTGGGCGCCGCCATTTTGGTTCGTATGCAGAGCAGACGCAACTGCAAATCTTCATGATTCAAAAGTGCGACTTTCTCAGCATTAGATTCGGTGCTAGGACGCTCACGTAATATTGCTTTGCTCTGTTCCGAACTGTTCCAACATTTCTGGAGGGCGGAAAAGTGCTTCCTGTGATTTCAGATAACGCTTCAGGTAACTGGCAACCGTGATTTTAGGCCACAACGTGGGCAAGTGTCGTTACTCTGGAGCGTAGCTTATTTAGGGACACTTTCTGAAGGAACGAAAACAAGTGTCTGCGATAGATAAGGCACAACGTTTACTCACGTCTGTGGCGGTCAGCCTGTTCTTCCAAGGCTATGGATCTCCGGCAAAGAAAGTTACCGCTAGACCCTTCGATCTTTCCAGATGAACCGTTTGAAGTTAGCGGTCGCTGTGACTAAAAGAACTAGAATTAAGACTCGATTTCAAAAGTTTTGTCCTTGCCTCGCGCCAAGAGTACGCGCCGCACGAGCTTTTAATCGTGCGCTGATTGTTATTCAGCGAGCGTGAGCACTTTCGACAGATCTTGATCGCGTATGGCCCGATTGCAAGACGTCCGCAAAAACACGCCTTCGCTGGCGGCGGCCGTTATGCCCTTGGCCTTGGCTGCTTCGCTCACGGGGACCTGAATTTTGTCTGACACGCCAGGGAGTGGTCGGTCTGTTCGATGCCATCGGATGATGATCATCTGCACTCCCGCGTTGACCCGCACTCCCACGTTAAGCACTCCCGCGCTAACGGCGCTTTTCTGTCACATTAAATATTCTGTGAACTTGCGTTGCCAGGTATTTTATGTCATCGCATCTATTTCCCCACAGTCTATGCAAGTTTTCTCTTTCTAGAAAGAAACTCGGAAGGTTTATACGAGGGCTTAGTGTGCGTGTAGAAGCGAGAGTTGGAAAAAGCTGAAATTTCGTGGGCTGTCGGCACATCGAAGCTATTTTGTTTCACCCTATTGCTCTATCATTCCGCATAAATCTCTAGGAGGGAAGTATCTATACGCTTTTAATTCTCATGAGAGGATTTAAAAAAAAAAAAACTATTTATTTTTGATTTCAAATCTTAATTTTGACATTTGTAGGAAAACTCGTATATTAAACGTAACATCCTGTCCACGCATTAGCACCCGCCTCCACCCTTTCCCTCTGGCATAAACCCGACTGGCGTAAGTCCTCCTCGGTACGCCAACCTGCATCCAGTCAGTGACGGAACGAAATTGGACATCGGGCGTCGATTTTGAGCGAAAGTTCCGTCAATTTCGTTCTCGGTTGGGATCATTGCTGAAATCTCTAAAATGGACCATTTTCGGAATAAGTGAGTGAAAATAAGTGAGCACGTGCTCAAGAGAGCGCGCGCATTCCATCGAGCTTCAGTGACCTAGATTAGTACGCTCCTTCAACGTCCCTTCTATGCTTATTGTGGCCTTATCTTCTTGCCCACAAGTACCTAATACGCTTTTACGATCTCCTCCCTAATGCGCGCGTTGTTTGATCCTAGGAGTCCTCGAAGTCTGATTTCCCGCCAGGTGGCGCCAGTTATTTCTAAAATGGCTAGGCGGCTCAAGCCGTCGCCCGATTTAAAGGGTTCAGCCGTGTCCACTCATCCATCCACCCAAGGTTGCCACCTACTGAAGTCGCTCCTGACTCGGCGCACAAAAGGCACCTCCATTTTCGAAACCGAGCCACGTTTCGATGGTCGCGGGTTATCTAGGTCACCCTTTGATTTATTAGTAACGTCTCGTTTCAAGTTTCCGCGCAAACAAAAATCGGACCAGTTGGTTATCGGCGTATATATACCTCGCTTCCTAAACGTGTCAAGGTTTCGATTGTCTGTATTTCGAGGCCACTTTTTGCTACACCAACTTTGAGGGTTTTCACTGGCGGGGATCTGTCTTGCGTCTCATTTCCATAGTTATGAGTCGCAGGCAGCGGCTTTGCCTTGCTTGCAAGACGTGCGTGACTCAATTAAGTTCGCACTTTTCGTCTTCTACGCGCTCTTTGTTTTAAGTTCAGTGAAAAACTTCGAAAGGGGGCTGAGTTCGTGGGGAAAAGGTTATTTGTTTTCCTCGTATAGTACCAGACAAAATAAGAAAATTTATATTTTTTTCCCCCGCCCAGAAGATTAGAACGTGGTTAGGCTTAGTCAAATGAGTTTCTGAAAACGACTAGTTCGCTGTTCATGCTCGTTTACTCCGTGTCAACCTAACGCGTAGCGAAAAAAAAAAAGAAAAAGAATGCAAAGATGCTTGGGCGTAAAAGTGGACAACAAAAAGGTAAAGAAGCATCGGTGTCTCCTCCGACGCAAGCCGAGCGCGCTCCGGTTCTTGCTTAGGCCTGCCTCTTCTTTGGCCGTTATTATTATGACTTTTTTTTTCTGCTGCTCATCGTTTCTCATTATCGTGACTCGAATGCCGACGCTAGGCGAGCACGGCCCAACTCTGTGAAGCGAAGCTCGCTCCTTTTCTCCCAGAGAGAGACCAGGTCAGCTTGGTCGGCGATAGCCGCCGCCACCACCGCCGCGCCGCCACTTGCTGCTGCTGGTCCGTTTCCCTCGGCGGAGACGGTTCCGGTTGACCGACCGGCCGCTGCTTTCGCTCGCCGACAATGGCGCATCGGGCGCGCGTATTTGGGTTAACGGGCGAGGGGTACGGCCGCTTCCAAGTGGAGGCCTTCACCGCCGCCCCGCGACCGTCCGCGCAACAAGAGCTGCGAGGACCGCCCAAACTCGCCACAGCAGCCCCCGTTGGTGTGCCCTTCAAAGACGTGGTCGCTGGTAGCTGAGTTGCGTTAGGACTTGTGGCCGGGTCAGCAGCTACCTGGTTTTTTGGACGGTTGTTTTGGCATCATCTGTGTGTCCGCAGGCCCGGATCGCCGCAGTTCTTGTGCCCTCTTGGAAGACGTGGGTTCTGGTAGCCGAGTTGCCTTAGGACCTGTGGCCGAGTCAACAGTGCAGCTACCTCGTCTTTGGTGCTTAGACGGTTGTAAGCGCAAGGTCCTTGTGTCCAGGCCTGGATCGCCACACTTCCTGTGTCCTCTCCATAGACGTGGGCTCTGGTAGCTGAGTTCCCTTGGGACTTGTTGCCTTACCGGAACGTCCTGGTCAACGCTGCCACGTGGTCTTTGTTCTATCGGACTGTTGTTTCAAAGATTCACCCGACCAGGCACAGCTCGCCACAGTTGTGTCCTCTTCAAAAACGTGGTCTCTGGTAGCTGAGTTTCGTTGGGACTTGTTGCCGTGCCAGGACGCCTTGGTCAGCCCTGCTACCTTGTAGCCTGTCGTGCTCAAGAGTTGTGCGTCCAGGGCAGTTCGCCTCAGCTCTTGTGTCCTCTTCAAACAAGTGTCTCTTGACCATCGGAGCTGCCTTAGTCCGTGGTGTGATCCCCGATTTCGGTCTGGTAGCCAACGCCCTCGGACTGTCGCAGCTCGCCACAGTATCAGCTAGTGTCTTCCTCTTCAAAGACGTGCTTTCTTAGCGGCACTACCTTAATTGCTTAGTGCAGTTTGTTAGAACGGACAGCGGCGGTGGACCTCTTCCTTGCATCCTGGTGCGGTCTCGGAGGCTTCATCTTCAGCAACGTTTTTTGGGGCCCCACAGCGTCTTGAAAGGAATTTCTCTTTTGTACACAGGATTCCTGCGACTTTTGGCGTGTCATGAGGATCGACAACAGGTGTGGCACTCCAGATGCGTGCCGTTTTGGCATACGGGGTTTCGCCACCTGACTTTGAGGTGGAAGAGGAAAGGATTTGGTTATTCCTTCTGGGAGTTCATAGTGAAATGGCTCTTCAGTATAGGGTGTATTCCTCCGTATAAACCGCGGCATATAGTCGAAAAAAAAACAAAAACATTAGTTTGTTTCCGCTGGCACTTTTAAGTTGGAAATGGCCGGTCTTCATTTCGTACACACTGACAAAACGTTTCGCGCAGCTAGCAAATGGTTGCTGAGAACATAGGTTTTCTCGATCACTCTTTATTCCTTCATAAACACGTTTAGGTTGGTCTTGACCGATAAATGACTTTATTATACTTGGTCTTTTTTCGTGGGATACGATACGTGCATTCAGTGCGGGGAAGTTAGCCAAATATCAAACTTCACTCCAAAGTAGAATTGACATTTATATATATATATATTAATTTTTTTACTTATATGGTGTTTGCTATGAAGGAATACTTATAACGAATTTATTATTGCACTTGTCATAACATTGTCTTAAACTAATTATTCTTGTGTACTCATTGCCATGCATGCAAACCTGGCAGCAATCAATCACACCTTCAAGTCTCATCCGGTATGCTGCCTTCGGTCCGGTGTCAGTGATGTGGCGCTAGGCTGAAAGTATATTTAGCATAAATGTTCCACAGTGGTCCTGTTGTAATCGCACAGTAATGTGTAATCAGCACCCGTAAGGATATGAATCAGAGCGGACGCTACGAGCCATCGGAGCCAGTTCAGTGCTCAGAGCTTGTCACGTGACCTCCCGGTGTCGCGGAAAGCCTCAAGTCACGTGGCACGCGCGGAGCGTTGGATTGGTTAATATGGCTTGTGCCTTCCGCTTGCTCATCACAATATATCGCAGTCAAACTTCCAAGTCGCAACTTTGAGTTGTAGCGAAAAAAAGAAATTGAAATCGGATGTTTCACATAACGGAATGACGCTTTCCCGGATCAGTTTCATGTTTCTTTTCTTATGATCCTGGCTAGTTCATTACTTATCAATGTAGACTGTCTTACCTGACGCCGTTTGTCTTGTAGAGAAACAGATGAAACCAGACTGTCGATCTAGGATGTAAGTGAACAGCTTGATTGACGCTGTCCCACTGGTTGCCTCCAGGAGCCTGCTGAAGATGCTGAACGGCCACAACGGCGGAGACGCGTCGTCTGCGACGTTGTCTTGGAGCGTGGGGCTTCTGAACGGCGCCCACAAGTACCTCACAGCTGAGACGTTTGGGTTCAAGGTATGGCCTCGTCACAGAATGTAAATCGTGGAAAAGCCTGCGCCTCTGCTGCTTGTTCATCAGTCCCGACTGTGCCTACTATATTTATTTTAGTGAATTCGAAAACAAACGATGAAAACTTGCTTAATATCTAGTCTAGTGTCTTTGTATCTGGTTGACCGGAAGACCCTAACAATCGGTGCACCATGTAAAAAAAAAAAAAAGAAATCCTATTTTAATTAATTTTTTTTAGGGGATTATTTTGGTGTTACATTTCTTGAGACTACTCGTTGTGTTACTTCTTTCGGGGTGACGCTCCTTGTGGCCACCTTTTTCTTCGTGGGGAAGCCTTTAAGGCCACTATTTTATGGAGTCATCTGTTCGGATTACTCGTGGTGCGATTGCAGCGTCATTTACGCCAAACAGGGCCAAAATACTTACCGCGCAGCATACTGCTACACGTCACTAAAATATGATAAATTTACGCCAGAATAGTGCCAAATTTTAATGTGAAGACCAACCGGTCCTTCACACTGGAAGCGGATCCGCGTTCGCAAAGCGGTTGCGAACGCGGTTGTATAAAGATCCAGTACAATGTCACGCGCACTTGATGTCATCGAGTGCGCCGGCAATTGTACTGGATCTTTATACAACCGCGTTCGCAACCGTTTTGCGAACGCGGATCCACTTCCAGTATGAAGGAGCAGTAAGAGCTTGGGTCCCTCCCTCTACGGCTCGAGTCCCGCTGCCCCGCCACCCCGTAGGGTTTCCGAAATTCCGTATATCGCTTCAAATTACATACTATTCGAGTCTATCTTCGCGTCTCAATATTTCGCATTACTCGTGGTCTGTTTTTAAAGGGCAACTCCGCTCAATTCCGAAAAATTTAGGCTTGCATGCGATTCACATTCACAAAGCACTACTAAACAACTCTACGTTTTCGGATTCGCGAAATGTGGAATATTATTAGTGTAATCCTAATTTAAACATCAGCAGATACCGAAACCGAAACTTCGGTTGCGTCAGGCAACATTGGTCTCGGGTCGTCAGGGTCATGGCACGTCACGTCGAACCACGTGGTCTTGTGACGTTCGGGAGAAAACAAAAAAAAACCAAGCGAAATCTTTTTTTTTTTTTTTTTTTCATTATTATTATTATTTATTGGACGCGGGGAGGTCGCTCCGCATGGCGTGGACGGTGATGGCCCGGGGGCGAGGGGGAAGGGCAGAAGACGAAAGAGGAGAAAACGAGCGGAGAAACAGACCGATGAGCGCGCAGGGCAGCGCATCCCAGGCGCATCCGTGTTACGGTGATCACGTGAACGCCCGGTCAGCCAACACCGGGAGGAGAAACTCATGACGACATCGTTGAATTTCGCTCTGAGAAATAAAAACAAGCAAAACGTGAGAATGACGTACATGCCTCTGACGTAGTGGCTCAACGTTGGCCGCTCCATCTCCGTGGCATTTACTGCGTTGGTGATTGCGCCTCGCGCCGCACGCTAGAGTTGGCAGATTTCGGCGACTTGGCTCGCTTGAAGGTTTGCTGGCCAGTTTATTAAATATATAAACGGAATTAGATCGTAATATTTGACAGGGGGTCTTCCTATATGATACTGAAGAGGGCTACATAGTTTTCTAAATATCAAAAATGAAGCGGAGTTGCCCTTTAAGCGGTCTAGTTAGCTCCGTTGGTGCGCTTCCCGCCTTGCACTGGTGCGCTGCGGAAAAGCGACCCTCGCGAAACGGACATAGCGATCCAGCGCATCCCGCTTCGCCGCAGCGCTTCCACATGCGTAGTGTGGGAAAAGCACTCCTCCAGGGCGTGCGGGAACGTGCACGTGTAATCCTATATATATATATATATAAACTGTAAACGACTTAGTTTTCGCGGGCTCAGTATTTTGCGATTTAGGTAAAAGCTGGAGTTTGAGAATTATTCGCGGGTTCTAAATTCCGCGACGCGGTGAGATCTCAATATAGATTCCAAAGTGTTTACATTTTACCGGAATTGTTCGCGGGACCTATTTTCCGCGAATTGTAGGCGATTCGCGAAATTCGCGAAAATTGGTCCTCGCGATAATTAAGTCGTTTACAGTATATATACATGCGTGTTTTCATCTCAAATCTGGAAGGCTAAAAGGGTATAATTTTTAATTTTGGCGAAAAAAAAATCTATGCTTTGGGGGCATTTCTCAAATGAAGGAGGGCGCAAATCGCATCTTTCCCATATTTTTTGTTCTCGAGTTACAAAGTGTGGAAGCCGTAGTGGCAGAAACTAGTGTTTTTGCCTGCCGTCGCAGGTGTGTGTTTGACACCCTCTGCTCACGCTATGTTTTTCCTACACCCCTTTAACTTTTCTTCCTCATTTAATAGGTACTATAGATACCCTGACGTATTCAAATATTTCTAATAATTTGATTGTTTTCTAAAAAGAATGTCAAACTCGTCATTCAGGTCGATTTTTGGTCAACTTTGACAGGTCATTACTTTGTCTGTACTTGAGGTAAATTTATTTCTTTGCCTCTACAGAAAGCCCAAAGCAAGCCCATTATAGATATAATATCATTATGGTCTGTTGACTAGCCGCTCCGCTACGTTCACGTAAACGTTGTAAGAAATAACAAATGTTGAAAGTTTGACGACGATTTTCTCAAAAACCCCATTTTTGTAAATTTTTTTTTTTTAATTATTTTAGATCTATTAGTCGTCTACAAAATAAATCTAGAAATGTAATATTTTGGTTGTATGTCCTCTATTTGAGCCGCAATCATGTGAAATGTGTGAACATTTGTTATTTTTCGAAACTTTTACGTGAAGGTAGCGGAGCGGCTACTCAGCAGTTCATAATGATATTACTATATCTATACTAGGCATGCTTAGGGCTTTCTGTAGAGCCAAAGAAATAAAATGTACTTTTAAGTACAGAAAAAGTAATGACCTGTCAAAGTTGACCAAAAATCGACCTGAGTGACGAGTTTGACATTTTTTTTTAGAAAACAATCAAATTATTTAAAAAATTTAATACGTTAGGGTATCTTTATAGTACCTATTAAATGAAAGGAATAAGTTAAAAAGAGAGGGTGTCAAACACGCGACCTGCGACGGCAGGCAAAAACACTAGTTTCTGCCACTGCGGCTTCTACGCTTCGTAACTCGAGAACAGAAAATCTGGGGAACATGCGGTTTGTGCCTTCCTTCATTTTAGAAATGCCCTCAAAACTTATATTTTTTTCGTGAAAATTAAAAACTGGACCCGCACCCTCGCACCCAGGTGCGTTTTCATTAGTTCTCAGAGCCTCCAGGTGGAGCAGCCTGTATCGATGGCCACGCGTTCCGGCGTTCGGGTTTCATTCCGTGCTGACTGTACGTACTCAGAGAATGTACTTCAAGTCAAGCACAAGTTTCCTAAACCTACTTGAAGTAGTACTTAAAGTACAATCTTTAGCTGTTTTCAATTTCGGGGAATTTCTGACCCTCAACTGCGTATTTGTTGTCTTCGAAATTGCATTTGTTTTCTTAAAAATGAAGTTTCTAGCCACAGGCAAAATGGGAGCAAAATTTTAAAAGAGGTCAGCTCCATGTTTAATAAGGACAGCTCCACATTGACGACCTAAGGCTTGTCCAAAATTGTTAAGGGGTTAAATTAAAACTAAAGGAGCTTTAGCAGTGTCCAGGTGGAAGCTTTTGGATACCTTTAATTAATTCAGCTGGATAATTTCAAAAACTCACTTTTCGTCAACTGTGAACGTGAAATTCATTGATGCACATCATTAAAGGACAAAAGCTCGGTTTTTATCTGAATTGACCATTGCACAGTTTTCTTGCATCCATTTCTATGCTCTAAATTATTCCATTCTAACAATATTTTATTGAAGTGCTACTTGGTTACCATTGATTCCACATTAAAACAACAATTGCAGATGCTCACACAATGTCCTTTATTAATACTTTGTGTGTTTTGCAAGTGACTGTCATAGGACCTTTTTGAAACAAAAGCAATAACTTTAGTCACATCATTCTTTTTACCATGTCTGGTTCTTTTCAGCATACCAAAAAGCTAGTTCAGTATTTGAGGAGATCAAACTGCCTGCTGTGCAATGGGCCATGAATCTTCACATACTATTTGCAGTTGAATAATTGGCAGCGCAGGGTTTTTCGGTTTTTCCAAAAGGTGCACCAAAATCACTCGAATCACATCGCCACGGTTAATCTTGCCGTTGCATTACTCTTTGCATTGATTTACTCTGCTTTGGTTTACTCTTTCCGTTGGTTTACTCCTTCTATTGGGCTATCCTTTCAGTCAGGCTACTCTCTTTTGGAGTTACTTGATTTACCTTCTCTGGTTTTACACCTCCTTTACACCTTTAGCATTATTCTTTCTTTAGAGGTAGTCTTTCTGTCAAGTGATTCCTTTTTGGTGTTACTCCTTTTTGGCACTGCTCTTGTCGGCCTTGCTCTTTCACTAGGGTTACTCTTCCTTTGGAGTCACATTTTGTTACTCTTCACAGTTTATTTTTCTTTTGGGTTACATTTTGGGACCACTCTTTATGTGGGGTTACCTTCTCTTAGGCTGCCCTCTCTGTGGAAGCTATGTGCCTTTCTATGACATTTCCTTCCAGAATACCGTCATGTTTTAAAAACTTGTCCTTGTTTTGTTGTGTTTTTCTTTTTTTTTTTTTCTTTTTAGAATGACAACTTAGTTTTGTAGTACCATATTTTCAAGATTATAGTCTTCAGCTACACATGTTTAAGAGTTGGAATTTCATGCAGTGCAGACTATCTACGGTGCAGACCGTACAAGGATTTGTTTCTTTGAAAGTCATTCATTCTGACAGGATGTGACTGATTTTGTGAATAACAGAGTGTTTTAGTGATCATTTACATATGCTACGATCGTCTTTGTAATCTAACAGAGCTGGCATTTGTCAAACTGGGCCATGTATGAGAAGCTTTTACGTGTGGACTAAGCACCCAGTGCAAACTAAGCACAGAGTCCAGAGAAGTACAGAGTGTGGATTAAGCACCAAGTGCGGATTATGGTCCGGAACACCCACTACACGCAAGCCAATTAGCGGGAAAAGATGGAGCCTTCCGTCAAACTCGAGCTTAACGTGTCCTTTCCCCCCTCCCCAGGTGAATGCCAATGGGGCGGCCCTGAAGAAGAAGCAGCTGTGGACCCTGGAGCCCTGCTGCGTGCCCGGTGAGGACCAGGCCGCGGTGCGCCTGCGCTCCCACCTGGGACGCTACCTGGCGGTGGACCAGTTCGGCAACGTGACCTGCGAGGACGAGGAGGCCGGCGAGGGCTCCCGCTTCCACATCACGGTGTCGGGGGACTCCCGGGGCCAGTGGGCGCTGCGCAACTCTAACCGAGGCTACTTCCTGGGGGCCTCAGGCGACCAGCTGGTCTGCGTGGCCAAGGCCCCAGGGTCGGCCGAGCTCTGGACCGTGCACCTGGCCGCCAGGCCCCAGGTAGGGTTGCCGAGCGGCGGGGCTGCAGCGTCACATTTCTTCCTCTTTTGCGTCCCAGCTCCTTGTTGGTGGAGAAGGGGTCGCATGTTCTACGTCAGTTTGGCCAAGTGGCAAGATTGGGGTTTTGTCGCAGACTTGTGGGCCAGAAAAGAAGGAAGTAACTTAAAACCGAGGAGAAATTATATAAATAAACCTACCGTTAAATACTGTAAAAGTGCCCACTTCGTTCAAGCGCCCACTACTAACATTTCCCAAACTGGGGAATTCTGTAAATTGTACGTTAAGTGCCTGATTTGACCGGACAAGGCCCTTGTCTAGATTTACCCACTTTTCTGTGAAAGTGGGGTGGGTGCTCTTCTAGTATTTTACGGTAAGTAAGCATTTAAATGCAAAAATTAATGTTAGAGTAAGTGTTCAAAAACCCTGGGGGTGGGGGGAGGGGTGAATACATAAACTTCCATTTGAAGTGTTTTAGCCAATTATGACATTGCACTACAATTGTGACCAAGAAAGCTCACCAGGCCTAAATCAAAGCACATGAAAACTTTGGCACATTTGTGCAGTGCAAAAGACTAATGAAAATGATAAAACTATTGCTAACAATATGAAATAGTTGTGGCAGAAGATACTAAGCACAATGTACTAGCGGGGAAAAATGAAATGCGAACAAAGGAGCGCGTGGCTCGCGGTACAGGCTGCGCCACCTGGAAGTGAGCCTAGGGGCGAGGGTGCGTGGCCTACTCCGATGTGTTCACGCCCTTCGCTCTGCGCTCTCCAAGCTTCGGCAGTGCGCCTCTCAGTGCGCTGAAAGCTATCACCGCTATCTTTGCTGCTTCAGCGCGTGCGGCGAGCTTCTTCGCACCGCACGCGCTGAAGCTTCGTTGGAAGGACCATGGCCTGCTGCGGGCCAGTCAGAAGATTTCCGCGGGCTGGATCTTTCCCACGGGCTGGGGTTTGATGACCCCTGCTCTACAGCGAGCGTTCTTTTAATTTTTGAGAAATTATTTCTTCAATGGCAGCCAAGGAACTCCTTTAGATCTTGGCATTGATGCTATAAAGCCTAAGCATACATATCTTGTAAGGTTGAATGTACGCACTAGAAAATGTTTGCCATATCGTGATTCGTCAATGGATAGCTCAGACCTTTTAAAGGGGTGCTTAAGCCGGGGGAAGACTTCACCTAGGGGCAGGAACTGTTGAGGAAGTTTCTCAGGGAACCCTCCGAGGGTTCTTGGAGGAACTCCCGGCTTTCTAGGAACCCAGCTTAAGAACCCGTGCTCTACAGTCTTCTCGTGTGCCCTTTCACTCATAAAAAAAGCTGTTCGACTAAGTCAATGAACCAAGTACAATTGAATCGTGAGCCGCACTTGAACCTGTGAAGAGCTGCACCCTGCCTGTGAGCTGCACTTTGGCCATCCCCGCTGTAGACTCTGTACAATGGCGAGAGCTTCGAAACGGCGTCTGACTTTTCATGTGCAATTTACTGCAGTTTCAAAACCCAAGGTCCGCTAATCCCTCTCGCTAGGTGACCATCCGGTCGGCCGGGCGCCGGCGGTTTGCCAGGCTGTCGTCTGCCGGTGACGAGATCCAGGTGGACGCAGCGACGCCCTGGGGCGAGGACACGCTGTTCACGCTGGAGTTCCGGGACGGCCGCTATGCCTTGCACACAGGCAACGACCGTTACCTGGCCCCTGACGGGAAGCTCCTGGAGACGTGCGCCCCAGAGTGCCTCTTCAGCCTGGAGTTCCACTCAGGGTGAGGGAGTTTATGTGTCTGACAACTATAATAGAGTGAGACTATAATAGAGTGAGACTATAATAGAGTCTGAGGCTATAATAGAGTCTGAGGCTATAATAGAGTCTGAGGCTATAATAGAGTCTGAGGCTATAATAGAGTCTGAGGCTATAATAGAGTCTGAGGCTATAATAGGGTCTGAGGCTATAATAGGGTCTGAGGCTATAATAGGGTCTGAGGCTATGATGGGTTCCGAGGCTATGATGGGTTCCGAGGCTATGATGGGGTCCGAGGCTATGATGGGGTCCGAGGCTATGATGGGGTCCGAGGCTATGATGGGGTCCGAGACTATGATGGGGTCCGAGACTATGATGGGGTCCGAGACTATGATAGGGTCAGAGACTTTGATAGGGTCGGAGACTGTGATGGGGTCGGAGACTGTGATGGGGTCGGAGACTGTGATGGGGTCGGAGACTGTGATGGAGTCGGAGACTGTGATGGGGTCGGAGACTGTGATGGGGTCGGAGACTGTGATGGGGTCGGAGACTGTGGGTGGGTCCGAGACTGTGGGTGGGTCCGAGACTGTGGGTGGGTCCGAGACTGTGGGTTGGGTGGGTCCGAGACTGTGGGAGAGTACGAGACTGTGGGAGAGTACGAGACTGTGGGAGGGTCCGAGACTGTGGGAGGGTCCGAGACTGTGGGAGGGTCTGAGACTGTGGGAGAGTCCGAGACTGTGGGAGAGTACGAGACTGTGGGAGGGTCCGAGACTGTGGGAGAGTACGAGACTGTGGGAGGGTCCGAGACTGTGGGAGGGTCCGAGACTGTGGGAGGGTACGAGACTGTGGGAGGGTCCGAGACTGTGGGAGGGTCCGAGACTGTGGGAGGGTCCGAGACTGTGGGAGGGTACGAGACTGTGGGAGGGTCCGAGACTGTGGGAGGGTCCGAGACTGTGGGAGAGTACGAGACTGTGGGAGGGTCCGAGACTGTGGGAGAGTACGAGACTGTGGGAGGGTCCGAGACTGTGGGAGAGTACGAGACTGTGGGAGGGTCCGAGACTGTGGGAGGGTCCGAGACTGTGGGAGGGTCCGAGACTGTGGGAGGGTCCGAGACTGTGGGAGGGTCCGAGACTGTGGGAGGGTACGAGACTGTGGGAGGGTCCGAGACTGTGGGAGGGTCCGAGACTGTGGGAGGGTCCGAGACTGTGGGAGGGTACGAGACTGTGGGAGGGTACGAGACTGTGGGAGGGTACGAGACTGTGGGAGGGTCCGAGACTGTGGGAGGGTCCGAGACTGTGGGAGGGTCCGAGACTGTGGGAGGGTCCGAGACTGTGGGAGGGTCCGAGACTGTGGGAGGGTCCGAGACTGTGGGAGGGTCCGAGACTGTGGGAGGGTCCGAGACTGTGGGAGGGTCCGAGACTGTGGGAGGGTCCGAGACTGTGGGAGGGTCCGAGACTGTGGGAGGGTCCGAGACTGTGGGAGGGTCCGAGACTGTGGGAGAGTCCGAGACTGTGGGAGGGTCCGAGACTGTGGGAGGGTCCGAGACTGTGGGAGAGTACGAGACTGTGGGAGGGTCGGAGACTGTGATGGAGTCGGAGACTGTGGGAGGGTCCGAGACTGTGGGAGGGTCCGAGACTGTGGGAGGGTCCGAGACTGTGGGAGAGTACGAGACTGTGGGAGGGTCCGAGACTGGGAGAGTACGAGACTGTGGGAGGGTCCGAGACTGTGGGAGGGTCCGAGACTGTGGGAGGGTCCGAGACTGTGGGAGGGTCCGAGACTGTGGGAGGGTCCGAGACTGTGGGAGGGTCCGAGACTGTGGGAGGGTCCGAGACTGTGGGAGGGTCCGAGACTGTGGGAGGGTCCGAGACTGTGGGAGGGTCCGAGACTGTGGGAGGGTCCGAGACTGTGGGAGGGTACGAGACTGGGAGGGTACGAGACTGTGGGAGGGTACGAGACTGTGGGAGGGTACGAGACTGTGGGAGGGTACGAGACTGTGGGAGGGTACGAGACTGTGGGAGGGTACGAGACTGTGGGAGGGTCCGAGACTGTGGGAGGGTCCGAGACTGTGGGAGGGTACGAGACTGTGGGAGAGTACGAGACTGTGGGAGAGTACGAGACTGTGGGAGGGTCCGAGACTGTGGGAGGGTCCAAGACTGTGGGAGGGTCCGAGACTGTGGGAGGGTCCGAGACTGTGGGAGAGTACGAGACTGTGGGAGGTTCCGAGACTGTGGGAGGTTCCGAGACTGTGGGAGGGTCCGAGACTGTGGGAGGGTCCGAGACTGTGGGAGGGTCCGAGACTGTGGGAGGGTCCGAGACTGTGGGAGGGTCCGAGACTGTGGGAGGGTCCGAGACTGTGGGAGGGTCCGAGACTGTGGGAGGGTCCGAGACTGTGGGAGGGTCCGAGACTGTGGGAGGGTCCGAGACTGTGGGAGGGTCCGAGACTGTGGGAGGGTCCGAGGCTGTGGGAGGGTACGAGGCTGTGGGAGGGTACGAGACTGTGGGAGGGTACGAGACTGTGGGAGGGTACGAGACTGTGGGAGGGTACGAGACTGTGGGAGAGTACGAGACTGGGAGAGTACGAGACTGTGGGAGAACACAAGTTTGGTTTTACAGGTGGCACCGTCTTATGTGGAATGTTTGCAAATCTGAGACGGCCTGCGACCGAAATCATTCGACCCAATCTCAAGCATGAATGTCCAAGCTTCTTTCCGAACTGTGATGCAGTGTTTGTGTCCAATTGCTTGAGGGCTAGGCCTTCCCAAAGTGCCCCTTTCTGGCTACCAGCCGCATGAACTTGCAGTCGACCGAGGCACCTCCTATCCACAGCCCTGGAACAATAATAGAGTTTGAGACTATAAGAGTCTACACATCTGTAGACTATGTGAGACTAGAGTCTACAAGATCATAGTCTCTTAGACTATATGGCGAGCAAGTTGACCAACACTGCTCCGTTCTTGCATGAAAGAGGAGGTGCAAAAAGATGAGGGAGCGATCGCACGTGCAAAGAAGATCTGCCTTTGCAGGCAGTATCTTTTATCTGAGGTACACATACAACACTTCGGCTGTGAGTTATTTGCTTGTTGCTCCTGAGACTTGCTCTCTGGAGTGCCTCTCTAGCCTGGGGTTCCGCTCGGTGTGAGGGATGCACACCTTCCAACTTCACTAGTGGGTGAACTGTAGTCTCAAAGTATCTATATGGTGAACAAGTTTGCTTGCTCTTTGTGCAGAGGGTACAGTGAAGTCACGGCACCGAGCTCTGATTGAAGGACAGCATGTTGACACAAAGGGTGATTTTCAATCGGAGCGAGCAAGTTTGTCTGCTTTTTGTGCAGAGTTAGAGACGTCACGGCACGAAGCTCTGATGGGAGGACATAGGGTGTGGAAACAAGGGTCCAATCTTTGAGTCTACCCAATGTGTCCTCCACTCGGAGCGAGCGACTTCTTCTGCTCCTTGCACACTTGGTGTCGTGGTGAGCTCTGGCATCCTTTGCTGGTTGAAGCTGTGGCTACCTTGTCTTTGTTACAACTTTTCGAGGTCCAGTGGTTCTTTACGAACAAGGACTTGGTCTTTGAGAAAGGGGAGATGGAATAGTTCGATGGGTATGTTGTCTTTGTCGACTTGTAATGCCAACCTTAGTAGCTTTAGCACAGTTTTTGTGCAGGTGCCGTTCCTAACATTGGCGAGTATGTCTGGCACGCAACGAACGCAGGTACCTGGCCCTGCGCGACCTGAACCTGCGCTACCTGTCCCCCATCGGGTCCAAGGCAGTGATGCGCACCCGCTCCAACTCGGTGACCAGGGATGAGCTCTTCTCGCTCGAAGACTCTGTGCCGCAGGCGGCCTTTGTCGGCTTCAACGGGAAATATGTCTCCGTCAAGCAGGGTGAGTTTCCACGGACCCGGTATCGTGATATACCATCGCAGTTTCTAATGCATCCCTCCCTGGTCTGTTTACCATCCTAGGCCTCCCATGCTTGTGTATGTTGCAAGAACACAAATAACGCTACACACAGGTACAAGTAGAAGAAATGAATGCGGCGAGCACCACTTTTACTTGTTCAGTAAGTCGTGTCACGTGTGAGTCATAGCATATCAAGAATGGGGGCTCGCAAAACGCGACGAATTAAACCTCCCTTTTTCTATGCTCGAGGGAGATTGGCCTAGCTCTTGCCTACTGTCTAACACACCAGTACTTGTACTTCTTCTACTTGTCATTGTCTGCGGCACTAAATGTGTTCTTGTTAAGTTTGCCCAAATAAATCAATAGTTTTTTTATGGGAATGTTCGCGAAAAGGCATCAAATTATGTTGCGAGGACCTACAAAGAAATGTTCTTGATCGTCATGCCCGCTAGTTGGTCGTTGAGAGGACGGTGCAGTAAATCGGACATCATCACCTGTGTCATAATTACTAGCTTCGTTCGATTTTTCTGCACCGGTGCTCCAGGAGGTGCAGGTAAATCAAGCAAAGCTAGTGTTGTGCAAATATTCCAATTTTCAAATAGTAGTTTCGAATAATAGGCTATTCAATATTCGCTTTGAGGTGAACTCGATATTCACACTTTTCAAAGTGTCGACCGCGTCGGGTGAGCCCCGCTGTGGGCGCTTTTCTCCGAGCACCTGTGCACTGCGGGTAAGCAATACCCGCAGAGCTCGTGGGCTCCGCCAATATTGGTTCCCCACAGTTCACAGGTGCTCGTTGAGAAGCGCACTTAACAGGGCTAACCAACTGTGATTATGCAAAAGTACACCGTAGAATACCGCGCATCTACCCATTCCACACTAAGCACGCATTCCCAAATTCGTAAGGTCTGACAAAATATGCAGAGTACATTGATATGTAAAATTGATGATCAAACAAGCAACCATCCCCCATATTTTCGTGATTATCTCTAAATTTTGAATGGGCACTTGCCCGGTATTTTACGGTATGGTATGCATTGATTTCTTGACAACCCGCATTTGATATTCACACTTTTTTTCTTTTTGTCAAATTTGAAATAAAACAAAATTTGTATATATAGCAAGCATATTTATAAATCGCCTTAATTGGAGTTGCTGCAACAAATTTGATGCCTACATGCCACAGTTCATAAATATAGTTACCTAGTATATTAAAATATACTGAGCTAGAAGTGGACAAATGGGAGGTTAAGAACAGCTTTCATGGTTTAAGCTGAATTTTTGTTTAACCGTTATGCATGGTAGTGAAAGGCTTGGAGAAACTATTTGATAACTGATCAGAAAATATTTGGCCAAGACCACTATTTGCTTCAAAAACATAATACACTATTCGCCCATGCCTAGTCATAATGTCCAAATATGGAGCTGTTGGAGCTTTCGCTGATTGGTCAGCTCCTAGGCGAACTATAGCTTGTCTAGGGTTTTCTCTCCAATGGGCCGACGGTTGCAAAAGATAGCTGCCAGTCCCGCGACGATCTGAAGAGGGCACAATCGTGACATCATTGTGTGGAAAAGCAGCAAACAAAACAAAGCTGCAATAAACGCACCAATGGGAAGTACATTCCGAGCACCATAGTCATGTTGACATCTTCGGTTTCTGGCTCGAGCGTCTGATCACTCCGGATTGGCCTTCCTCAACTTCCTTTGCTGCCTTGTCCCTGTGCTCACGATTCAGATGCAGTTATAAATAAATCGCCGCGTTTAATCGAACATTTTCACGCTTCGAAACACAAAGCTGTGAGAAGACTGAGCGCAGAGATATCGAAATGGAGCCCATCTTTTAGTTTTCGTTTGTGGTGCAGTCGGTATCAGCTCAGATATACGCATCTGTTATCCCCTAATATTGAGCTTTGTATGCTCTTCGAGGCCCTTTTGCACATATAGCATAGCGCTAGCTCAGTGCAAGACTAAACAGCGCCCAACATGATTCTTGAGATTGAAGCGGTCCTGTGCGCCGATATTGTGGAAATTCGGCGCTGCACTGGCAAAAAGCTGGCGCTGTTTCCAGCGCCTGCTAATAGCGCATTAACAGTACACGTCATGCGTATGCGCGAACGGGCCTCGAAGCTCCAAGCCGTCCGGGAATTACGGTAGTGCACCAACGCTTTTTTTTTCGATCGGTTAACGCGCGTGTGCAATGATGCAGGTGTGGACGTGACGGCCAATCAGGACGAAGTGTCCGACCACGAGACGTTCCAGCTGGAGTGGGACAAGGGTACCGGACGCTGGCTGGTGCGCACGATGCAGGACAAGTACTGGACGCTCGAGAGTTCCTCCGGGATCCAGGCCAACGCTGACAAGGGGTACGTTAACGGCGCGACCAAGCTGCAGCGTTGGCGGACGTTTCTGAATAATCGATGCACGTCCCCGCGACCACCAGACGATAAGACGCAGGTATAAGCAGCTGCTATCTTCGTTATGTGGAAGCTGGTCGCAGACAAGGAAGCTGTTAAGTTATCTCACGCGAAGCGAGAACTGTCTACCTTTGATAATGCCTTTGATAATGTCTGATAAGCCATTATTATTATTATTATTATTATTAGAGCATGTTGGAAGGCAATGAGTAGTAGCTGGAGGCCGGGTATTTGAAAGAGACAGCCTCCCATTCTCTCGTCTATAGTAAAAATAAGCTTTTTTACTAGGTCAGCGTCTTTGTTAGCATCTACGCCGGTGCTTCTCAAACTTCGCATCGCTGTGGACCCTCCAACCATCTAATCAGTTGCTGCGGAGCCCCATCGAATGTGTTTGTATTACAACAATGCATCGCACACGTCGAGGAACTTGCGTCGCCGTGAATTCGGGGAAGGTTCCTGTTGTTAGTCCAGCCCGATACAAATCCCTGCCATAATATCGTTGGCGTCGCTCAACTTGGCCGAGACAAAGCAGTCCCGCGGAGGAAAGTAAAAGTTGCAACACATATACCAATGTCGCCGCGGACCCCCGGGGGCTGCTGATTGCAGCTTGAGCCAATGTTTATCTTAAATGCCTGTGCCAGGGCATGTTGCAAGCATACTACCGTACCTTTACAATAGTAAGGAAGTAGTGCAATGAACTCTTCACTGTGAAACCTCTCCACAGCAAGGACGATTTAAAGCATTGAATATTTTTTAACAAATCCCCATACTCTCAAAAGCTTCTCTGTCCGTCCATCTGTCCATGCGTTTCCCTGCTGAATTTAGCGGGGAAACCGATGTCTCGCAGCATTGGGTGACGTGATGTCGTTGTTTCACGAGCACCGTGACTTCACATTGTAATGTCACACACACGTCACCACATTGCATGACACAAAAGGCTGACTTATCATGCCACATACGTCTCTGAGCAAGCACGTCCGTGGCCGAACGGTTATCGTGCTTGGCTCCCATGCAAAAAGTTGAGGTTCGGTTCCTTTTAGCAGAAGTACCTTTTCGTTCTTTACGTAAATGTCGCGCTCTGGTAAATTCGAGAACCCTGCTGCTTGTTCGAGGTCCGAATATTCTGCACACCAAACCTTGTACCCCGACTGTTCCAGAAGCTCACGTGTGTACAGGAAAGGCTCCGCATGCTGAGCCGGAGTCAGTCTTGCCTCGGTGCTCGATCCTGCGGGTTACGCTGCCATCGATGCTTGCGATGCTAGCCTTCTATTTCGTTTTGGGTACAAGTTTGCCCCATTGAAAGTTTGGCATCTGTTTGTTCGTTTGTCACCTCATCAATTGTCATTCGGGACAAAATAAAATTTTATTTCCCCTCCAAATGTAGTGGGAAAATGGACTTCGTGTGACCCGACACTTTTGTGTCACGTCACGGTGCCACGCGCACCTTGACATCACTTGATATCAGGTCACGGATCATCAATGTCCCTACTAAATTTAGCGGGGAAATCAATAAACACTATGTTGTTCACTCTCTGAAAGCACCGTTTAATGTCTTCTAAACAAGCTCAACCCGAACGGCGGTGACATTTAGTTTGTATTAAATCACTTTAAGGTTTGATTTTCAGAGTCCAATTTTTTTTTTTTTTTTTTTTTTCTTTTTCAGAAATTATTTTTGCATCAGAAGTCACGCACTTCACGCTTTGTAGGTCCTTGGAGACGAAGGTTGCTCGCAATTCTTAGCCTTGACTGCAGAGCTCTGCCCTTGCAGGTCATCCAACTGCCTGTTTGAGCTGTGCTGGCAGGCTGACGGGAGCCTCACCCTGGTGGCCAACAACGGGAAGCTGGTGGGGGCCAAGAAGAGCGGCCACCTGTTTGCCAACTGCGAGGCGGGGGACCCCGCGGCCAAGTTCCACTTTGCCCTGGTGAACCGTCCCGTGCTGGTGCTGCGTTGCGACCAGGGCTTCGTGGGGCGCAAGGGCCCCTCCTCGCCCAAGCTGGAGTGCAACCGGGCCAGCTACGAGGTGGTGCACGTGGAGCGGGGGGACCGGGGCGTCTGCCTCCTTAAGGGTACGCACCAGACACGCTTTTCCAAGTGCCGTCGGTCTGTCCGTCCATTCGTTTCTGGATTTCCCGCTAGATTTAGCGGGGGAAATCGATGTCATGTGACTTAAAGGGCAACTCCGCTCAATTCCGAAAAATTTAGGCTTCCATGTGATTCACATTCACAAAGCACCACTGAACAACTCTACGTCTTCGGATTCGCGAAATGTGGAATAATATTTGTGTAATCCTAATTTAAACATCAGCAGATACCGAAACCGAAACTTCGGTTGCGTCAGGCAACATCGGTCTCGGGTCGTCAAAGGCATGCACGTCACGTCGAACCACGTGGTCTTGTGACGCTCGGGAGGGAGCGAGAAACAGGACACGCGACGCGGGCAAATTTTTTTTTTTTTTTCTTTTTTTTTTTTTCTTTTTTTTTATTGGACGCGGGAAGGTCGCTTTGCGTGGCGTGGACGGTGATGGCCTGGGTGAGAGGGGGAAGGGAAAAGACGAAAGAAAAGGGGAGCGGAGAAACAGACCGATAAGCGCGCAGGGCAGCGCAAAGTAGCGCATCCGTGTTACGGTGATCACGTGAACGCCCGGTCAGCCAACACCGGGAGGAGAAACTCATGACGTCATTGTTGAATTTCGCTCTGAGAAATAAAAACAAGCAAAACGTGAGAATGACGTACATGCCTCTGACGTAGTGGCTCAACGTTGGCCGCTCCAACTCCGTGGCATTGACTGCGCTGATGATTGCGCCTCGCGCCGCACGCTAGAGTTGGCAGATTTCGGCGACTTGGCTCGCTTGAAGGTTTGCCGGCCAGTTTATTAAATAAATAAACGGAATTAGATCGTAATATTTGACGTGGGGTCTTCCTATATGATACTGAAGAGGTCTACATAGTTTTCTAAATATCAAAAATGAAGCGGAGTTGCCCTTTAAGGGGGGGGACACTACCCAAAGAAGTGAATGCTTGAACCACTCGTTTGATTTAAATGACTCTTACAGGGATTGTTTCCGTTAATATTGAGAATGTTTCTGCCAAATTTCGTTAACCTGGGTGAAGTACGGAAAAAATTGCAAATGTTCAAAGATGAAAGGGGAACTATTGTTTTGAAATTACTTATGAATTTGTTGTTTTCATATGTTATATTGCTTTAAGACAGTTCAGACCAGACAGCTATGGAGCTATATTTCTATATTATACCATCTTTCATGGCAAAAAACCCAGACAAACATAAATACTGTTTTTTTTTAGATTTCGATCTTTTGTCCAAAATTTTAGTTCTTGAGCATGAAAAATTACAAAAATAAAAAATATAAGCTTATTGTTACCTTCCCCTTAAAATTTCAACCCAGAAAATTTCATAAAAATGAATCCAAGTTACGTAATAACAAGATGATGGTTTTCCTAAAGTGAAATTTATGCCAAAAAGTGAAATGGAGAAAAATGTGTTCAAAGTGCTCCAACCTCTACCTTTCTTTAGCGTCGGTGGACCGAGAATAATTTACAAAAATAAAATATAAATAAATAAAACTCTCTGGGAATACTCTCTAGATGTTGGTGGATGCAAGTATGACATTTTTCAAAATCAACTTTTCTTGCAGAATTTTTTTTTTTTTTTTGGGGTAGTGTCCCTTTTTAGACACCGATTCAATTCCACCACTATATTTAGCAGGAAAACTGACGTCGCATGAACCATACACCAATTTAGTTCCTCCGCTAAATTCGGTGGGAATTCGATGTCCCATAACGTATGCACCAAATCAGCCCCCCCCCCCTCCTGCTCCCTCTATTTAGTGAAAAAATCGACGTTGCATAGCGTGGCGTCATGGATGTATGCACAAATTCAGTTTTCCCACTAACTAGATGACATAGTTTCTTCTTCACCCCCCCTGAAGCGACTGTTTAATGTCTTATAAAAAATTTTCAATTGAACCCCCTTAAGTGGTGCGTTTTGTGCAGTATAGAGATTTAGGAAATGAAGCTCGCTGCCATTTTTGTTTTGGCTCGTAGCGTCTGCCGCAGTTTACCGTAAGGTAAAACGAGAGTACATAGTTTTGCGTTTTTGGTGTACTGCCGATAATCCCTAAAAGGTTTTTCGCTGAAACCGGGAGAAAGCGAAGAAACCCGTAATCGGGAGCTGTTTTTGAGTGCGAAAGGGCTGAGCTTCGCAGGAAGAAATCCACAGCAGGGGTCGTCGAGGTTGCTGAGGCCGACGAAAGCCGACAGCACAAACCATCGGAGCCAGTCAAACGGCGCCAAAAGTGGATCGTCGCGGCTCTCGTTGTCTTTGTGCATCGACCATCGCCGGCTAGACCAGTCGTGCACGGAAAAAGCGCAGAATCGCGGGGCATTCACCACACCCGATTGGTTTAGACGACTAAAGTAAACGCACCAAGACGATGGGCACCGCGACAACGCACTTTTGGCGTTGCTCGATTCTCCCCATCGCGTTATAGCATCGGTAAGGTCAGACTTGGAGCAAAACGTTTGTCCGCTTCGTACGCGTGGGTTTTGACAACGTGAGAATGCGAAGCTCCGATTGGCTCCAGTCAAAGGATAGTGGGTAGACCTCAAAGCAAGGTGCCTCAGGGTCTGCCCACTATCCTTATCGGAGTCGATCGAAGCTCGGCATTCTGACATAGCTACAACTTGCACAAAAGAAGCAGACGAATTTGCGTTCTGCACGAGGCGCGTGTTGACTGTCCTCGTCTCACACCATTGACGGGATAATTAGGAGGAAGCGACGCTCCAGCACAACGCGCGCATCCGTTTTGTTTCGCGACACGTGACCATTCCTTCCCGTCGCAGGCAACAACGGCAAGTACTGGGGCGTCGCGGAGGACGGTTCCGTGTCCGTCGACGCGGACGACTGCCGCGGCTTCTACGTGGAGCTGCGCGAGCCGTCCCGGCTGTGCCTCAAGACGGCCGACGGATCCTACCTCAATGCGGACAAGAACGGAGCCTTCAAGGCTGGGGCTGCGGACCCCGAGCAGGCCACCCTCTGGGAATACTAGAAACCGTCTGCAGAGACGTCCGCACGGCCGGCCGTCCGGCTACGGCTACGGCCCCCCCACCCAACGCGGCCGGGGAAGCGGACCGTCCTCCCTTCATCCCGACCCCTAGTTGTTTTTTTGTTTTTCTCGTGACTTTTTTTTTTTCTTTCTTTGACTCTTGGGTTTTTTTTGTGGTGGTAATATGTTCTTGCTCCCATAACGCAATTCTGACCAGTACCCGTGAGCTGATGTGGAAGTATCGGGTCTCGGTTTAGCTATATCGATACCCTGCAGAGATGGCTGTTTGTGTTTAGCGTTAACTATTTCCTGCTACGTTGTCGAGGCTATAGCATAGCCTCTGCAGTGCTTTAACACTTTCAAAGCCACTTGCAAATGCGAAAGGTTGTCACGTGCACGTGCTCTCGCAGAAGCGCGTGGCTGCAGCACTGTGGAGGCTATGTCAGCCTCGACGACACAGCGCGAAATAGTAGGTGCCGAGTACAAGTCTGTCGAGAGTGCTCGACGACGTGGCCATACTGGAAAAACGGTACTGCCGGGAAAATACGACCGAATGTTACCGCCATCCGACATGACTTTGCCAGCGTGACCTCTGTCGTGCGAAGCCCAACTTTTATTCGAGGAAGTGGTAATGCGACGCAATATTCCTACCAATTTGCTGAGCAGCGTTCTTGTCTCCAGACAGCATTACAGTACTACTTGCCGTTGCTTTGCTGTGCCACCATCTAGTGAACAAACGCTTGCTGTATTCGGGCGACGGAAATATTTTACCGTTGAAACATTTTACGACATAATGTGCCCACATCGCTGAGCAGTGCCGCCGTCAAATCGGCTACTACCGTCTAATCTTGCTGCCAGCCAGAACTGGACTACCTTGAGCGATTCGGGTAACCGTACCGTGCCGCCGTAAGATCTTTAGCCTATTTCTGTGCTCGGTGAGGTGTGGTGAGATTCAGGAACAAATATTGTTTGTGTATTTGGGGGAATACAGTTCTTTCGTCGGTGGATTCGGCTTTACCAGTCAACCGCACAGTATGAGCGACGCGGTCGGCTCAGGCATGTGAACGTGTTCATCTGTGGAGGTTCCCCAAGACACGACGAAATCTGAGATTATTATTCGTACCGAGATTGTTTCTATCTAGCGAATGTAAACATAAAGTGAACTGGCATCGACCAAGTGAATTGTACCATAAATTTTTTTTTTAAGAGACTTTCTAGCTTAACGCAGGCACAATACACTCTTGGCAGTATTGCACCATGCCGACACTTTTTTTGTTTTCTGGACGTCTTTTCGTCTTCCGCTTTGCAATCATTTTTTTCAGAATCTCCACTACGTGTCAACGTCGGACGCTTTCGACCCCCCCCCCCCCTCCTCCTTCTCCCGAGATCAAATAATTTATGTCGGAAAACCCCCTAATGTAACAAGTGCGAGACTCGACGTCTCGTTGTGTAAAGCGACGTCTGATGTGTAGTTTGCATGTGTCTGTCTTCGCTTCGAGCCTGTACGTCGTTCCTTTACTCGCGTTTACTAAAAAGCGACAGAAAGTGACGTGTGCATTTTCGGACAGTACTCAATGTCTCATCGAAAACTGCAGGAACGCCGAAGGAATCGTTTTTGTACGCATGACGGCGGCCCACTTACTTAAACTCTGTGTCGGGCCGACGACTGGTTAGCCGGAAATGCTCAAGAGCCATGAGAATGATGCTCTCTAATCAAATCACTCGTGCTTTATTTGCAACAAACATCATAGCTTCCGGAAAGGACGGTGCGGCATCGTGCGACCACGACTCTGCCCTTAGGAATGTGTAACTGGACGCAACTCTTTCCTACTCTGACACATGCCAAATGGTTGACATTCCTTCCACTCTATAGTTGTATAGTAGGTTTATACATTTTTTTACACGACTACTCTCGGCAAACAACCCTGCGCGGTGGAATGTGCGGAAATTTGAAGACGGCGCCGCCGGCCGTTTTCATTTGACATTGCGTCTGCTCGCTCTGTGTAGCTTTATTTTCGTAGAGTATTGTTGATACTATATATATATATATATATATATATACTTTTTTGTGTTTTTTTTTTTTGTTTTTTTTCGGAGCTGGAATGGGCTCTTCTTGCCGACGGTGCGGGCTGGAATTTTTTCAAGTGTGTGTGACCAGTTTTTGCATGTTTATATACCGAAACTTTACGAAATACAACCAATTTTCAGTCATGGTGTGTGTGTTCTTTTTGACTAATAGTATGAAATGGATTCAGTTTTGGGTAAAGTGCATCTGTAAAATACTTTAAGTAAAGTTCAAAGTAAATGCGAGAGGTCATACTTCAAGTTAATTAGTGAGTACACTGGGTGCACTGTACGTGGAAGTAAAGCACTATAAATAGAATGTACTTTCAAAGTCGTGTGCAAGTACTATCGCAGACTCTTTTAGCTGTAACACGCGAGCGGCGGCCGTCCCGTACTTCCAGCGCCGCATAGCAGGCGCCTTCTGAAACCCCGTGCATGCGCCATGTGGCAGACTTTCTCCTCCCGCCAGCGAGCACAACTCCGCTTTGTCGTCTGCTAGGCGCGGGGCGGACAATGTCTCAGCACTTGCCAATGTTCGCTGAACACGGTTTAGTGTTCAGCGAACCACCATGTAAGAGGTGCCCACGGTTTCGTGGTCGCCTCTTACGCGGTAGTTGATTACCCGACTCGCGGATATGCATCCGCCTGACTGAGAATAATCATCACAACTAATTGCATATAGCACGGTAGATTACTTTGTTTCCCTCAGTCAAACTTGCAGTTGACGGTCTATTTCTGAATCATACCTGCTGCATTTATGCTGGTTTGCGAGCGTGAATTGTTGAAACATGCATTTTGCATAAATGCTTCTAAAAAAAGCAAAACCAAACAACAAGAAACATAGCCAGGGTTTATGCCACTATGACTGCAATCTGTCCCAATAAACATTGCCTGCCTAGTATGAGTTTGACACCACTTCATTATGGCGAGTATATCAAACGAACAGAGACAGCTGATAGTCGATTTGTGCCTAGATAGGCGCCCATGAAACCGTGTTCAGCAAACATTGGCAGATGACGCTGTGTCGTCGTCTGCTCTACGCCTAGCAGACGACAAAGCGAGGGTGTGCCCGCAGGTGCGAAGAGAGAGTCCGCCACACGACGCATGCGCAGAGTTTTGGACTGCACCTGCTATGCGGCACTAGGGGTGCGCAACGGCCGCCGCTGGCATGTTGCAGCTATTAGTGTTCACAATAGTACCTTTTAACATAACCTTTCATGATGCCCTTTCATTCCCCTGTATGGCGATTCTTTAACTGGTTTGCATTGTTTCAGGGGTAATGCCAGGTGCAATGGTTATTTTCGAAAATGGCGGTGAATATTAGAAGGTCAAGTGGCCATAAAGTAGTTATTTCGAGAAAGGGTGCCAAATTCAGAACTCCCTCAGACTTCTGATTTTGGTGCCGCTTGCACTGGCTTGCTGCACCCAAGGAAGTTGAACGCACCAGGCGAGAGCATGACAGCGGCCCCAATTAGCTTTCACGCTTGTAGAGGAGTGTCCTCTCCTTAACGAAAAAACAGTGTGCGGGCGTGAGAGCATGACAATCAATCGTACTGTGACACCTGAGACTGGTGCGGAAAAATTTAGGAACTTTCAAGTCGAAGGAAAAGACAAAGGAAGAGACAAAGGAAGAGGACGTCTCAAAACATTGAGATGTTTTCCTCTGTCATCCTTTTTTTTAACTTGGAAAGTTCCTAGAGTTTTTTGCACCACAGTGTCGTATGTTATGATTAATTGTCCTCTCCTAATATTTTTAACCTCCTCCCTTTCGCTAACTGAGCGAGAAGTGGCGAGAGATAGAAAATCTATAGGAAAGCTTTCCCCAGAACAAACTGAGTGATGTGTCGTCTGTTTGCGTTTCTGATAAGTAGGATATCCCTTCCAGTATTTCATCAGAGTTGACAAAGCAGCATTTTGTTATACAAATTGAGCAAGACCAAATTTAGGGAATATACTTTGAAGTCGAGAGTTGTATTTTCCTAAAAAAATAGCAGAAAAAAAAACAAAAAAAAACCTTAGTACAAGCACATATTTGGAGAATGTACTTCAAGTAAAGTACAAGTTTTCTACACCTATTTGAAGTAGTACTTTAAGTACAAAGAACTTCTCAACACTGGAAATGGATGGTAGGTATATTTTTCTAAAGCTCACCTTGGTGGAACATTTTTTTAAGTACAGCGTGTCCCCAAAAAGAATGTAGTGTTTGTTCACCACACAAATAAACTAGGGATGTCGCGAACCACCCTAGGTTCGATTTCAAAAGGTTTCGATATTTTCTAAGCGAACTGAGGTTCGAATTAGAAAATTTTCGATATCTTCGTACCGACCAAGGTTCGAATTCGAAAAATTTACAACTTTCGATCACAGTGGAGTTTCGAATTTGAAAAGTTGGAAGCTTTCACGGTTTCCAAAATTTCAGGTTTGAATATTTCAAATATTTTTTTACTTGTCAGTTCGATGAATTCAAAGATTTTGAACTTTCCTACCTTCTAATTCGAGATATACGAAAATTTCGAATTTCCTAGGATCTGGAATTCAAAGATTTCGAAATTCTTTGGATATAAAATTTGAATGCTTCAAATTTCTATAAAATTAAATTTTGAAGATTTCGAACTTTTTTCTACATACAGTTGGAAGGTTTCGATTCTCTTTTAATGCTAAATTCAAAAAAAAAAAAAGAAAAGAACTTTCCCATGATTTTGAATTTTTTTTTTAGGTTCAAGTTTTCAAAGTTTGAAGTCCGGTTTTCATGTTCCTCCACAGTTTCAGTTTCAAATAATGTTTTCACGACTCACTAGTTTTCACGAAATCAGGTTTAGAAAAGTTGGGGTGTGATATTTAGACTCCACAAAGTTGGGTCAGGCAATTAAATGAGACGACGTGGCAATTCAATGAGACGACTAGTGTCTCGGATGTGCTGGAATATTTGCCAGTGCAGAGTGATGTGTGACCATAGATCAGTAATTGTGATGCACTGTTTTACGATACTCATCCAGTTCGAAACGGCCAGGGGCAGGCAGGAGGTTTAAGCTCAGAAAAACCTTGAAGCGACCTAACAAACTACCTCCTTACCCCTTGCACGCTGGTAGTAATCCGATCGAACGCCGTCCAAGTGACGCTGGCATATAGTAAATTAAGTTTGTAATTGCCCTATAGGTTTATTTTCCGGGACGGAGGAAACGCCTCGCAAAAAGCACAGAAGCCGACACAAATCGAGGTTGAGGAGCGTTCTACCATACAAGTGGCATCAGAAGAGGAAAAACACGGGCGGGGGCTGCAGCCCCCCTTTTTTTCTTCCAGATATTTCGGACTGCTAAAGAAAGATCGCGTAGATGGTCATTCTCGAAAACTTGTTGTCAGAAGGCACTACTTGTCACATGCTTAGTGGTTCGGAAGTTCACAGCTATGTCTTTTCTACCTAAATGACTGTGCCATTGATAAAAAATAAATAAAAATAAACATAACAATAAATGCGGGGATAAAAAGCTGCAGAAAAAAAAGACTACCAAGAACCCGCCGGAAATGTTCTATACTTGCATATTCAGAGGCTCAGAAGTTCGAAACAAGTTTCTCCTACCAAAATGTGTTCAGGCTAAAAGAAACACGTCCCAAGAACGTAAAGCGAAAAAAACAAATGTTTATTTTTTAATGACGTGCTGAACTTGAACAATATTATATATCTTTTCCCATGAGTTAATTTATTCCTGAACGTGAAAAAAACAATACATACATTATTTTGTATTCTGCAGAGGGCAATGATATGTACTGTCTGTAGTGTTAATTTAAATGCGATACATCAAACAACTTAGACAAAAAAAAAACAAGTTTAGGGCATAATTACCCGTAGATAGATGTTTGGACATTTCTTCGAAACTTATCTTGAATAACGATAATCACATCTTAAGACGACACTTACCTAGGCTATACATAGATCATTCTTAAAAAGTTTAACGTCTCTACCATAAATAGCTTCGGTTATAGCGCGCTTCAAATATGGCACAAGCGACAATCGTAAAAAGACTGTCGTCCTTCCTCACCCCTTCGGGAATTTATTTCTTTAAAACTAAGCATGCCAGAACATTGAAATAAACAACATTGTCTTTCGTAAGGAAAGCAGCACCGCATGTAAAAATTTGAGAAAAAAAAATTACGAATGTACCACACTACTTGAATTCAAATGAAACCGTCCACCGATCTTTCGAAGTTCGACAAACGTCGAACTTTTACCCTAAAAGTTCGAAGTTCGTCGAACTTTTGACATGTCATGATTCTAAAATCGAAACTTTTCGAATTCTCTTGATAAATAAGTTTGAAATATATCAAATTCCTTAGCGCAGGAAATTCGAAAGTTTGAAAGGCTTCGAATTTTTTAGTGCAAGAAGTTCAAAAGTTCGTAAATCATCACATCTTTTGGTCTATCAAGTTCGAAAGTTCGACAAGCATCGAATTTTGCAGCGTAATAAGTTTGAAAGTTCGAAAAGGATCAAATTTTTTTAGCGTCATAAGTTTGACGGTTCGAAAAGCGTCGAACTTCTTAGTTTAACAAGTTCAAAAAATTCAACTTCCGTCGAATTTTACATTATAGAAAGTTCGAAAATTCGAAATCTTTCGGACCGCTTGATTCGATAGTCGAAATTTCAGTTCTAAAAAAATTCGCGGCATCCCTAAAATAAACTAGTCATCGCCAAATGCTCAGTGCCCAAATGTAGAACTCATGGTCCAGACAAGATGCCAAATGTTCAGAATTAAACCATTATGCTATTTGTGAGGTACAGGTACAGGCACAAAAATTTCAATAGGAAAAGGGAGTGCATTATTTTGGGCTGAAAATATTTATCTTGGGGTTTGGTGGCCACCATTATACCGACTCTTAAAAATTTCTGGAAATCGATTATAATCTTTTTAGTGCAACAAAAGCAAGCTGTGGAACTTTGACACCGGGTCCTGACCGTTAGCACTACATCTGGGCAGAGACTGGGCATTTGGAGATTCATAACTTATTTCTGCAATATATACAGTAGCGTACCAACTTGTTTCTCAGTGGGAGAGCAAACCAAACCCCCCCCCATGCCCAGTGCTGGGGGGCGGTGCCCTTGGTATCCCTAAAGTCCCTCGATGTTTTATCATATCCAGGGACGTTAGGTATCTCTTGGGTGCCGCCGGCCAGTGTTTGCCCTGCCCAGTGGCGGCTGTTTCAGAGGGGGCATACACATGCCTTGTCCCCCCACCCTAACTAACTGTGCATGACAACACTGCAAAAATGGTTTTAAAGAAGTAGAAAAACTGCAGCATTCTTAAAGACTTGAGCGTGTTCGTGATCTACATTGACTTAAAACGAAAGAAACACATGTCGTCTGTTTCGTCCTCTTATGTGTTTCTTTCGTTTTAAGTCACTGCAGCATTCCCAACGAATTTCCCTTCTGCCGAGCAGCAGTTGATTCTGAAGAACACATTCGTTTTAGACCTACTATTTCAAACCAGCCTTCCGTTGTACAACTACACCTTACTTCTTGGTAAGGTGTAGTTGTTGACACGCTCTTCTAATTTTATCAATGTACACCTTACCTATGTTGGGAGTTCAACTTTGCTTGTTTTTAGCCACCATAAACGAGAATCACTAAGCCTAACTACCCCAACTTAAACTTAACTACCCTGGGCTTTACGTCGCAAAACACCCGCGCGCCATCTGCGAGCCCTCTGGCAAACAAGCCCGTCCACATCGTAAAGCGGAACGACACACCAAGTGGATTAGAGCACTTTACCGCCACCAGCTGCCGCTGCGAGCTCAACGAGCAAGAGAAAAAGATAAGAGAGAACACAAAACAGGATCCAAATTACGTGTTTGTCGGCATTTGATCCTTTGCCCCTCCCCATTGGCGAAAGGAAACGCCCGCTCCGCCCCCTCAATTTACGAGCAACCAATCCTGAAGAGCGGTGGCACTGACGTCACTTACTACGCCGTGGGTTCTGCCTTGCCCGCATTGCGCGGCCCCCAGCCATCCATTTTTTGCGCCGCGACACGATTCCTCGTAGTAGTGGGAACTCGGTGCAGCTAGCCAGCGGCGCGGCCCCAACAAAACAACACCCAAACAACGACACGACGAAACAAGAGTCGTCCACTATTATTTGTTGTGGTTCGTGCGACGACTGTGGATCTGCGGCTCCGTGAGCGTGCGCGCGTGTGTGGTTCAGTGAATACTGCTGTTGTTTGCGGCGACGGTGCTGTGTTGTTCGTCGCCTTTGCGGATAACCCCCCCACGGATACACTTTTCGGCGTAGCTTCGACGACATCGGCCCAACGTGCTGTGTGACGGTGAGTTTTTGACGCCGCCGAACTCGGCGCCGACGCACTACTGCAGGTTAAATCACCCCCGGTAGACAAGCCGGGCTGTCCCGTGCGTTTTGAGCGACTCTTCGCGCCGGATTATCGCCGCGACGGCGCGACTCGATCGCGTCTGTGACGCGCACGTTTTGCTGCGATGTCACCTTACGTTCGTCGGACACACTGCTGATCCGTCGCCGTTCAAAACCTCCAACAGTACTGCCGTTTGTTCGGGCAGTACTGTTACGTTAGAGCGCCGCACCTTGATCCGATGTTGACGGCGGTTGTGTGCTGTGACTGTGAGTCACGAAGTACCGTCGTACTTGGCTCGGTAATTTCATCGGTTGCGTTCTGTTCGTAGTTTTAAGAGCAACCTACCGTTAACTGTGTTATTGCCACGCGTTAGTTGGACGCGAACGTTGAATAGCTCGTTGCCGGCCGTCGTTGGGCTAGCGTTCCATCAAAACGAGGCGTGGTTCCCTGATAATTTTTTTTTTCTTTCTGTCGTTCGTAGTAGCTCGCCTTCTGCGCTCGCTTGCTGCCGGGGAATTCGTTTATGGTGTGTATTTTATTTCGTCCGCGCTAGCAGTGAGCTCCTGCTGCTGCTGCTCCTAGGGAAGCATAACCAGTTTGGGACTGGAGGGGGGGATAGTCTTTTTTATTCTTGTTTCGGTTTGGTTTGGCGTGTCGCTCGGCGGCGGCAGTCTCACCTTCTTTCCCACGGCGCCGCGAGTGTCTGGGTCTTTCGCGACGTTTTCGAAAGTTCATCCATTTTGACCCAACTTGTGTGTGTGTTTTCTTCTATTTTTGTTGTAGTTGAAAGTTGGAACGTCCCTACGCGACGCTATCTAGAGAAAGGGAGCGTTTTCACGTAACCCCCTTCCCTATCAGTTTCGCTCAAGTATGGGCGTCGCAGAACCGAAAACACGGCGCTGATTGGCCACGTTCCGATGTGTGCTTTTTAAGTGACCAATTTGAGACGGGCTTCCGTTTTGGCGAGCAACCATATATGTGAGCATAGAGATCATATACTAAATCTAGAGGAAAAGGTCCGCCATTTTCCCATACATTCTGGCTGCCGCAAGCGGCGGACCATGCAGGCAGACCCTCTGGGTCCCAAACACGGTTTCATCATCAGAGCAGTTTCGTGAACTTCAACAATCCACGAACTTACCGGTGGAAAAATACTCGCGTTCCTTTCGAAGGTTTCTTTTTGCATAGCGCGCAGATGTACGGCCTCGCGTTAACGCTAAACTAAACCATATACCCGGCTTCGCTGGTGGGGCGCGGCTGGGCGCGGTTGAGGAATATGAAACTGCGCAACCATCAGATTTCCGAGATTTCGACAGAAGGGAAGTTAATGCAGCGTAATGACTTTATTGCTTTTTATAAGCGTTAGAATAGCTCAGAATTTAGTTTACAACGTTAAATTATCACTGTTTATATTGCTGGGAGTTTACACTCTTCGCGTTTACCGCGTTTACCATGGCAACGTTGCTTTCTTTCTCTCGTGTTCTGTCGCTCTCTTTCGCGATCGTTCACTCGGGACCCAGGATGTCGGCGCACGGGATTTGCCACTCCTCCTCACCCACCTTTACCCCCCTGTATGTGAGTTGACTGAGCTCCGTCAAAGCCTGTTGTAAGAATTGGAGGGCGTGGCGAGGTCCTAGCCCCGTAGCCAATGATATGAAGCAGGAGGCGTGACGTAGTAAATGGCCTACTACGTCACGCCTTGTCTTTTGGGCTGTCAAAAACTCGTTTTTTCGTGTGTTTTTTGTTTTTTTTTTTTATTTTACTGTGGGCCTTTACGATTATCATACTGATACGATCTCCTAAATAATGTCAGCTCTGTCAAAAATCAGTTGACAGCTTGTTGCGCTGACTGTGAACGAGGTTGCATTTACCCAGTGGCCAAAGCAGCTGCTCAGCTAAGTTAACGTCTCCGACAAACTAGACTAGTGTAATTGTACTATTACCAGTGGGTCTCCTCAAGGTGTCAGTTTAACTGACAGTTCTTGCACAGTTTCGTTGAAGTTTCAACACGTAATTGACAGATGCATCCGTGTATTTCGGATCCACTGCAGCTCAGTGCAAGTGAGCGCCACGTTTGCTATTTGCATGTCGAGTGCCAAAATACTTCTTGAATTGGTTGTCATGCTGTATGGGTGGCGCGGATGTCTTGAGAGAGGCGGTTGTAACTCGACGTGAGTCCTCAACAACGTAGTTAAACGCTACCCTGCGAATGGACCTATAAGGTATTACGTTTTTATCGCATTTTACTGACGCGTCAACGACCGAACTTTTTAACATCCAGAATGAAGCCGCATTTGAGCATATGCTTCACACTGTTGGCAAGTGCCTAAAGTACTTTGGAACTCGGCGTAGTAGGTTTGCGTTTGGTTAGCTTGAAATTTACTAAGTGTTCATTTAATAACAAGGTATACCTCACGAAAATGATGTCTAGCGCCCTCGAAAAAGTAAACACCGGACTTCCAACTGCATTTCTCTAAATGTGTGTGGTAAAACTCGCCTAGTTTGACGTCGAGGTATACTTGGGCATATGTGAAATGCAAGACACTGAACTGCGTGGTTGATGGTACTATTCCCAAAGCAGAATAGGAAGAGTAAAATAGTAATCACCGTTCATTTCGTGAACAAGAGCAAGTTAAACACTACTTAATTGAGCTAATACAATTCGCTCAAAAGCTTTTTTTTTCTTCTTTTTTTTAGCATTTTAGCGTAGTTTTTTTAATAAAATTGTTTTGAATGATTACCCCCCAGAACATATGTTCGTACAAGTGAGCATTTCTTTTAATTGTGACATGAGCAGCTGATTTATTGTTGGCGGCGTGCGCCAACTACAGGGGGCGCTTCTCTGGTCATCATCATCATCATCATCGTTTGTGACGTCACGGGTAGGACAGACCGCGCGGATCCATGGATCCCGCGGCTCGTCAGCTCGCTTCATACGCTGTTTGGGTAACGCGCGGCAAAGCCCGTTTCACGCGATGTGTTTATTTGCTGAAGTAATATTTGTCGTATAGGACATTTTACCAAATCTTGAAACGTAGTCGTGCTAACAACCGCTTTTGGCGCCGAGGCGTCGAAGCGCTCGGATGGTGGTGTGCTCTTCTCTACCCCTGTACAAAAAGCTGGATGATGAAAATAGAATATCGAGCGCTTTATCCCACTACATCATCTACCACGGCGAATGGGGTGTATGTTTTATCGCGATTCTGACAAAATAAAACTGAGAAAGGAATGTCTCGTCAATTTGAAAATAGAAAAGCGAATATTTTGGTTATTTGCCTAGAATCTTTTATACGGGGAAGGCGTGCACGTGTGGCGCGTGGAACACCAATCCCTGCATTCTCCTTGATGCTTGGGTGATTTAGCAATCGGTGCGCTCCGTCAACTTCGGCCCCAACTTTGTGTTTAACGAGTTTAGAGGCCTAAAAGTCGCCATGTGACAAACTTCTTTGCTACGTATTCGAGGCGGGAGGAGCTAAGTGTTAGTTGCTGTCCAGCATTTACTCGTCAGCAACTGTCGAGTCAGACTTGGATGGAAGCGTCGGTATCAGCAAGCTCAATGTAGCTCAAACAAGTGTGCTTTGCCTTGCAACAGAACTGTGCGCGCGTGCACAGCTAAGAAGAGAGCATGCCATTTACTCTAATGAATGCAAAACCTTTTTTTTTTACAGCAGTCTCCACAGATGCGAAAAAACAAGAATCAGACTCGGTTGCGAATAGCCCCGCACGCCGCGGAAGCCGTAATGTGAAGCTCAGGCTTTTTTGAACATTTGATAGATTTTTTTTTTTTTTAATTATAAAAAGCCATTTCGAGGAGCTGTTGTTAATTACAAAGATCACTCACAAAAACGTCATACGCGTTCCTTTGAATTAATACACCGTTTTTAATCGTCTGCTCGCATCCTACCTGCTCCGTCGCGGGAGAGCGCCCACGAGGTGGCGCCATCAAAACCATCTCGTCGCCATATAATTAAAATCGTCGCCATCTTAAAAAAAAAAAAAAAAAAAAAAAGGTATAGTTTTGCGCATAGTTAACACGCTGCCCGTATAGTATTTCTTGTGCAATTTTGTCTGGCTCTCATATAAAGAAAACACGATGCTAAAAAAAAAAAAAGGACTAGTTTTCCGCATGTTGAACACACACTGACGGTATAGTAATTCTGGTATAATTTAGAGGTAAAACAACAAGCGATTTTGTTTTCTTTTACGTTTGAAGCATCGTACACTGCGCGACACTGTTAGCGCGAACAAGCAATCACCGGTTCTTGCTGGTTTTTTTTGTGTGTTTTTTTTTAAGTATCGAAAGGCTGACAGCAAAACTACTACTAGTGTGATGGGAAGTGCTCAGTTGGAGCATTCAACTAAGCAGTCAAAATTTCGAAGCAAACTGCGAAAACGTGCCGATGCCGCGTGGTCGCGCTAAAACTGTCGCGAAGTGTATACGTTTCGATGAATTGGAACTGTCTCTTAGTCTCTCATAAAGAAACCTTCCATATTGCGAACGGAAGGGGGCATTCTTATAGTCTCTTCGCAGCTTGAGAAACACAGAAAGTGGTTCATTGTGTTCACGCTTCGTGATTTCTTCTTCGGCCGAACGTTGTTTGCTATATACGGTAACGTGCTGCTAAACTTAACTTTATCGGGTTGGCTAATGGGGCATTAACAAGGCAAGAACCATAGACCCGTTCTAGTGACAAGAGCTCCTCTCTGAGGAGGCTAAAATGTTTTAATGTAGTTCCCAATTTCACATCAAAAGTTTCTAAAAAAAATAGTTTAAAATTTCGCCACCCTACTCCAACCACCTGCGCCTCGTATATGCTTTTTCCGAGCTTTGAGTTTTCTACGATGCGCCGTTCATATATGGAGTGCGAATTGCGCGGTGGCATAACCTGTGTATGTTACTTGGAAGGGAGAAAATTCTCTACTCGGAAGTACGTAAAATCTCATCTGCTTTGTACTTGATTTCGAGCATTTTAATTCTACTCGTTTCACCACACTGTCAATTTCGATAATAGCTTTTTTTTTTTTTTTTTTTTTTTTTTAACTGCCAGATGCACGTTTTTGCTAGCCGTTTTGCGCATATGGACATATAGGTTTCGTATAATGGTCCACAGAACCGGATGTGGAGAGATAGATCACAAACCACCAGATTGGACCCAAATCCTTACAAAACTAACCGCAAGAGAAAAGGAAATGTGGCTATACACGCGCAATGACGTGGCCAGTTTTGAACAAAACAAAATGCGACATTTTCCCGTTCAATATTTGTTCCGCAATAAAAAAAAAAAAAAAAAAAAAAAAAAAAACGTACCTGTAGTCAACTTTGCAAAGGATTCCCTGAGTAAGTGTTTCGTAGAGTTATTTATCTGTCTCTGTATATATACTATAGCAAAATCGTTGTGTCTTGGAAATGTGGCTGTGTTTCCCCATGAATTAGAGTAAATAAAATTGAATTAAAATTCTAATCTCGTGAATTACCGAGTCCGCGTAACTGAGGGTGATGTTGAAACGCTGTACATACGCTGCAAACGACAATCGGATGAAAAGATAAAAAAAAAAAAATAAGACAGCCAAAACTTAGTCCGACAAACGACTAGAAAACAAGGCGATATTTCATCGCAGTAACCTCTGAGCTATGTTGCAACGAGCTGAGAGAAAAAAAAAAAAAAAAAAATCAGACTCGACGTAACCAGAGGTTGTGACGCAACAAAACGTCTCACTGCATGATGTGCATACGACCAACAGTTCCGCCAGACGGTTCTCTAATGGTGAACGAACGCGTGGAAGCCGGTCATTCTGGCTGGCCCATAGGCAGTAATTTGCGGTATACAGGTTTCCTGCTGACGCGTTGGTGCATGGTCATTCGATACGTCGTATACCTTGCAAACGTATTATACTCCTATCTCACATTTGCGTCGGGTTGCGTTCACGGCGATGGAAACGACAACGAGGACACAACAACGGGAAAAACCGTGCGCCGTGTGTATTCACCGCGTGGCAGCCAATCCAACGAATAGCTGCGAGACACAGTTACGTTTCCTCCATCTGTGATCGCGGCCCGTCGCGAGCATCGTTGCATCGGTTGCTCCCAATATATATAAAGTCACTGGATCCCTCGAGTGTAGCGCCAAGCTTTTCGTATTGTCGCCATTTTGGTCCATGGAATGAGCGTGCTTTCCCTGGCCGATCCAAATTCGCGGTGACAGGTTGGTGTTTAAAGACATTTCTTGTGTATATCTATAGATTTTGCTGTCCCCACGTATAGGCGAAACAAGCGCAGATCGTCGCACTGCCACCACGCGTGAAGCCCGTGCTTGGCGGCATTGAAAAATAAATTTCCTGCCTTAAAGTAGCCTAGAAAAAGAAAAAAAAAAAAAAAAAAAGAAAGAATTGTAAGTGTTTTGCGGAGACAAGAATGACCGATATGTTGATTACAAACATACAGTGCCAAGACGCTTATATTGGCGAGGAACGCTTTCGTACGATGCCGCTTCATTGCGACCTTGGCGCGTCTGCGTATGCGTAGAGCAAGTCGCCTGCTCCTTGCACGGGAGTTGCGGTGACGTCGTATCGACGCCAAGCTGTGATTGGCTTTGATTGGAAGGCTAGAGGGTAGACCTCAATGCTAGATGCCTTGAAATGGACCCACTATTTTTTGTTTCTTCAATCAACCAATACGAGTTCGGCGTTCTGACATAGTCGCAACCCCCTGTGCATAGAAGCAGACGAACTTACGCTTTCGGACACACCTTCCAAAATTCGAAAGGACCGTAATGGCGATTGTCATGGCAACGGAGACCGATCATCCAATTGCCTCGCGAGGTTTTGGTCGTCTGCGCGCCAATGTCTGTTGGTGCCCTGCAACTGTAGGAGGCAGGGGAGGCGACGGGGTTTCTTTCCCAGGATCGCAGTGACTTTATAGTTACAACTGATACGGCAGCATCGGGACAACCTTCACGCGTCGTGTGGCTCGTGAGTTCATTCACATCGGTCGAGGGGGTCGAAAAGCTCGCTCTGCAGAACTCGGGGACCCCATGGGCTCCATTCCCACCCCCAGCTGCCCGTTTCGTTCTGGATGAACATCGTACCGACTTGTGTCCGTGTAATTACTATAGACCAGCGTTTGCTCTGTTCCGTGGGTGCCGCTATGTTTGGTTATGTTGACGTCATGACAGAAGGGGGGCTGCGCTTTCTGCAAAACTCTGTCTTTTTTTTTTTTTTTTTTTGGAAACCTTCGCACATATCGTAGTGCAAGAACGTCGGAAATGCATAGTCACGAAGCTCGAAGAACAACACCGATGCCAAAGTGTTGTAAAGTGCAAAAATTCTTGCTTTATGCGCAGTCCCTCTCTTTTACAAGAGCCTGCGTTTGAGATTATTATTTCACACTTTTTGATCGCTGGGAGCTAGAATTTGGGACACTGGTCTATACTGTATGATGCACGTTATAGACCCCAGGTTAGCAGTGGTACTGCCTGTCCGTGAATTCATGAAGGGGCGCTTGTGCTCTGCGTTCCCGTTTGCGTGAGCATTAAAAAAAAAAAAAAAAAGACATTGCAGGAAACAAGATGAGTCCGCGTGTTTTTCCGGGGACCATGAAGGAATAGATGGCCGATCATTGCGATACGTATACGGAATCGTTTTTGACGCGAATATAATTGGCGGATTGGCGCCGGTTGTCGTGACAGCTAAGAGCCGTATCGGTGCTCGTTTCAGTCAATCAGATTGGTGTAATCAGTCGTCCCTAAGCATAACCTATAGCACTGACTCGATTATTTCCTGTTTTAAATAACCTCTCGGTAAATATAGCTTGCCTATTTATTCTCACCTACGGGAAAGGTCAAATTACTTCGTGTGTGAAGGTGCTCGTCGTAACCGTGTAGGCTGCTTAAAAGGGACTCGCACAGTATTGGCCAAGACGCTCTTACGTGTTTGCATTTTTTTCTTTTTTTTTTTTTCTTGAGGAGACTCTTCTGTCGTAGCTTTATTTACAATCGCATATGTTTTATTACACGAGCGCAGGTGTTGCTCGCGACCCAAATAGACTTTCTAGCAGCAGCGCGCACTTTGCATACATATTAGTGCTCGCGACTAGTGTCTAATTGTTTGGAATAAACACGTTGCAGACTACATGGTGGAGAGGGTAGAGAAAACGACGTTGCGGATAAATGCGAACAACAGCAACAACAAAAGTTCATTTCCCCAAAAAGATACGCGATTTTTGCGTAAAAGTCGCGAAGCTCACACGGATCAGGCACTTTTCGTGCGGCTGCATAGATGCGCAAGAGGCCGTGCACCGCGCGACGCACAGACCTTCGCACACGAAGGCACGAAGCACCGACAGATTCAGCGCGGGACACTAGGGAGTTTTAGAATAACGTGCGCAATTTTAGGGCACGCTAGCGTTAAATTTAGCGCTTGTGCTAGCGCACGTGTACGCAACAGACTTTTAGAGTAGCGTTTCTTCGCCGCGACGCAAAAAAGAAACAAAAAAAAAAAAAGTCCCAAGCATCTCGCGCTTGCAACGCCACCAAGGTAAAGTCACATTTTTATATTTCACACACGAAATGCTGTAACTTGAGAACAAAAAAAAAAATGTTTTTTTGGTCTAGGGTAAGATTTTAGATTTGTCTAAACATGAGAGTGCGACGCGAGCGGTCGACCGCGGTCGTGTCCACGCTTGCGTCGCCTCGGCAAGACAGTTCTCGTACTTCGCACACCGTACCTTCGCCTATAAATGTTTGCGCGTCGCAAGCATCAAGTTGCCGGTGATCGTTGCCCGCTTTACTGGGTTTTCCAGACAGAGTACAATGTCGTCGAGTGCTGAAAATCGCAGTGGCTAGGATGCCGCCGACGTCGCCGCCAAAGCGGCCGCAGCCATCAGGCCATGGTCCTGGGAGCCGCAATTTTCTAACTGTGCTCGTCTTGGCTTTAGCCAACTTCTCATCACGAATCCTCCCTGGAGGAGCGCAAAGACCCTTTTGCGTACGCACGCAATTTCCGAGAAATAGCGTACGCTAAAATAGCGGACGCAAAGCTTTAGCGTGCGCTATTCTAGAACTCCCTACTGTCATTCCATCGAGCTACGGGCCCCGAGAGCGAACACAAGCGTCGCTGCGGTCGCCGTGCCCTGATTGGGTGAGGTGTACCGTGACGTCAGGGGGAGTATACTCCGCTCCGCGATCTCGCATCGGCTCGCTTCCCAGCACCGGTTTCCTGGTTTGGCGTTGTGTGCCGCAAGCTCTTCGAGGAGCTGGACTTCGTTTACCCGGTGTACAAGACGATAAGTTAGGCCGATATTGACGAGCTTCCGTACATTTTATAAGCCTGCTTGTCCCTTTTACCTTTAAAATTGGGTTACAAATCCCGAAAGCTATCGGCGGAGGCAATTCCGCCGATGAATTTGCCCGTCCGTACGAGACAAGGCAATCTTGCGAGGGGTCGGTGAAGCGGTGGCGCAAGTGTTTGAGACGCTGGAATTCTGTTCCTTGCATGTTCATGATTTAGGACGATATTACATCCCGCTTTCAAGGCACTTGAAGTGGCATTTATATCCTGGGCCTTTGGGTGGTCGGCAAATTAGCTCGGGACCCCGATTCTGCGCTGCCACTCTGCATGCGCTGGTTCACAGATGTTTTAAAGGCCCTGCGTCTGATGATCTTTGAAGTGCTCGTGGAACAGGGTTGTTCTACATAAATGTAGCTTCTTCCTGAATTAATTATATAGTTTATACACGTATGCAGGCATATTTCTTAGAAGGTGCACAATTACTGGACATTAGTTTGTACGGTAGCAGCAAAAACGGCCGAATTGCCCCCAGTTGCCTGTATGATATGTATTGAACTGTCCAAAATATTCACAGCAATAGTGCCGTAATTTGGAATGTTTATACTTTTTCCTGACATTCGTTATTCCAGCCTTGGGTATTCGGAAAATACACTGTTTAGTCTGAATTGTCATTTCCAGTTAAAAGAGACACTGCTGCAGGTCCCCAAAAGCTTCCTCATGCCTCCAAACTCCCTACAGCTGGACTCCCTGACAACAGATGAAAACAGGAGTAAAAGCAAGCATTCGAACGTCTGTCCAGTGGTAGATGCAGCACTAGTAGCAGAAAACGTGGAACCTGTGAAGGGCGACAGTCTGCGTGAGAAAAGCTTCTGGTATTTTACTTGAGGGTATTACTTGAGCCTCGAGGGTTGATATAAACAAGTCCACAGATACCACTCGTGGAGTCCATCGAAATACTATCCCAATCCAGCAAAGGTCAAGTGCGGGCAATGTATATAATAAATGTTCCTTGTGTTTTTTTTTTTTTTACTTTGCCCCTGTATTGGGCTCCTCTGATTCTCTTCCCATGGCCCAGACTGTATTTAGCATGTTGCTCGAGCAGCATACAGCTTTTCTGCTTCGGCGATCTTGTATAAAAACAGAGATAAAAAAATAATATACATAACCTGCCAATTAATTCAGACCATCAGCAGCATTTATTGTGCGAGATGTAAATCTATAGTGATGCTCCTGCAGTTGTGGCCACATTTCTTTATTTTCATATACCAGCTGCGATTCATGCGTTGCCTGCCCTGTCAACCATGCTTAAAATGTTGGTTGAAGTTTCGCCTGTAGCTACAGGCCATACCTCAATAAAGGCATATATAAAAATTTACACTTCCTACAAAAAACACGCCAAAAAAAAATTAAATAGAAACGAGCGCGCTGGAAGCTAACTTCGTCACAGCCTCCACCGGGCGAGCGGGGCGAGTCGGGGAAAAATTCTCTCCTCGGCGTGACGTCACCCCGGTTCGCCGTAAGGGGGCGCCATGCGAACTTCTCGGGGCTAAGACGAGGCCGTCTGCATAGCGTCTTCGTAACGGAATCTTTTGACCCGCCCCCAGGCAGCAAACTGGCCGAAGCTCGCGAAGAGAGACGCCGCGTGCTGTACCGTCGCGCTGCTCGTTGTGGAGACTCCGCGAGACGCGCTGGCGACGACGCTGCGTCGATCCACTAGATCTTCAGGTATATATATAGGTTAAAAAAATTTGGAGAAACATAATTGGCTAGGTGGCGCAAGCCGCCGCCCGTTTCAATGGGTTTCAGCCTCATTCATCCATCCAGTGATGACGTTTCCGCGGTGGTGGCGCTGCTGTTGTCGCGGCGCGTGCGTAGACGCTTCTCATCGCGCGAACTAGGATTCTGCGCATGCTCAATCCACAGGTGGGCACAAGCTGACTTGTTTGTAAACACTGTGTTGGTCTCCATAAACACAGAGCAGATGAAAAAAAAAAAAAAAATCGGTTATTTCTGTTGACGCCTTTTTTTTTTTTTTTCCTTTATGCAGTTTTAGGACTATATTGTTAGTACTGTTTTTTTTTTTTCTTGTATTCTTTATTGCCTGGCCGCAAGGTTCGACCGTCCCGAATGCCGCGGTGAAAAGCGGAACTATATATAGGCGGCCTTTTCCCGTGCCTCTTCACAGTTTCTTGAGCCAAGGGAAACGCCACGGACTAATGGACAGTGGACGTAAGTGCTGCGTCATCGTTAAACTTAAAACCGGTGGGCACGCACGCAGGCACGCACGCACGCACGCAAAAGAAAAAAAAAAAGAGGAAAAAGTTTTATACTTCTGCTTTTGTCCGTATGTCGTTAGCGTGGACGTGCCCGGGTTCCGCCCACTGTGCGGACACGATACGAAGTGTTTCGTGGTACACCTTTCCAAGAAACACTCGACCCCAGGGACAGCCAACCCTTTCCAGAGCCCAGTCACTGGGTTTGAGGCTAGACTCTCACCGGCGTCCCTGCTAACCCTAACTGCGAGTGGACTGTGATTTCGATAGGCGCAGTTTCAAAGACTGCTAACGGCTAAATTCTCGTCTTTTCTCGCTGTATTTTGTGTTTCATGGTGCATGTATTTTCCCGAGGTCACTGAGAAAACATTATGCCACATTTAAAAAGATAAATAAATAAAAAAACAACTATAAACTGTTTTTGTTGGGTACGCGCGCGACAGAACGAATGCGACTGGAATGTATAATTCTAGTTTTTTTTTTTTTTTTTTTTTTTTTTTTACTGTAAGTTTTGACGGCGTTGCGCGATTCGCCGCATGTCAAACGACAAAGCGCTTGGCTGTCAAAAATAAATTACAACACAAGAGATCCGAAAGGCATGCATTTTTCACGCTCACAAATAACGCATAAATGAATGGAGAGGACACGGACATACAATTTAGAAAGTGTTAACATTCGAACAATATATTGTACGTACCACAGAGTGCAGCGTTATCTGTCAAGAATTTATTTGAGAAAGATCTCAAATGACACAGTCACTGTCGACGACAGTCACATCTTGACGATCGGACGGAATCCAAGATGACTTCGTTTTGGGGCACGTTTTGGGGAGAGCTTCCTTTTTCACAACCGCACCAAGGCAAAGAAACAAACGCGACTGACCCGTTTCCCACCCCAACCCGGACAACTATTTTTGGAGATGACTGAGGATTCCATGCGGATTATCTCTGGGAGGGGGGGAAAACAATGTTCGCAAAATCGCGTCGAGGGTCGTTCGACGTGCTTCACCTTCTTCGTTTCCTTTGAATATCGAGCAGAAAAGCTGAATGGCAGGCACTTACCAGCCTTATTTCTCACAATGGAAGATACCACAAAAAGGGTACGCAGCACGCATAAAAAAGAAATTAAGTGGAAACTTTCAAGAGGGGCGAGAAAACGTCGAATGCAAAACCGCAAAAACGTAGGTAGAGAACCGCGCTGAGCGGGTCTTCACAGTCCAAGAGATTGGCACAATATTTCTTGATGATAGAGGGCGCGAGAGTCGCACCAGCCGCACCAGCATCAGCAACATGGCGGTGGCCTAGGAGCGTTTTTCGGAAAGGTGTCATGTTTACAAACAAACCGGAGCGCTCCTAGCGGACGCCGCCGGTACCGCGCATGCGCGATGGGGTCTGGGCAGGAAACTCGCCGTCGCCCATAAACAAACCATTGGAATGCGATGTTGTCGGCGTCGGTGTGGTCCCCCGTGCTCTTTTTCGCATTGGAATTGCTGATTCTACGTCTTCCCGGCAGTCTGACTGCTGTATCGGCCTCAGCGAAATTAACGAGGCTCGTTACACCGCAAAACGTCCGTGAATAATGTGACATGCGGGGATTTATTCCGCGTGGACGCCGCGGAATGGACGCTAATGCCTGATTCGCACGATGAGATTCTGCTCGCTATTTTCAGTCGCGACGTCGCTCGGGCTGCAAAAGCGTGAACCGTAGCTGAGATGGTCGACGTCGATATTGAAAATCGCAAGCCGACTCGGACCGAGTGAATCGGGCATAACAAGTCGGTGATGGCCACTGGTAACAACGATCAGCACCTCCTTGTATATACTGTTTACACCGAGCCTACTTACTCCAACCAACCTTCAAACCTAAAAGTATTTTGAGGCTTGTTCTTATCCCAGTAACCAGACCAATGTTTGGTCTACGGGCCGCTGTCGTTTTAACGAGCAGACGACAACAAGCAGAAACGTTTGAAAAAGCAGACGACGGCTCGAACGATGAGGCAGCCGTTTGAACTTGATGACGCTGAACGTAGTCCGCAGGTGGTGCGTGCAGCTTGATGGTTTTCCCGCGTTTACGTTGGAACAAAACAAATAAATCTGACGACCACAAGTATCCATTATTTCAATCCAGAGTGCTTCCCGCCCAAGCAATCGTGGTCCGATGACGTCTGGTATTCCTTTTTCACGGCACCTACGCTCTCGGACGAACCGAGTAGGCAGAAAACACATGAAAACTGACCTGTCAAACTTTTTCCGACTTTTTTGGTACAGCCCCGTCGCGGCGTTTTGACGAGAAAGCAGGTTTCTGTCTGGTTTCTTCCTAGACAACACAGGAATGCACCTCCCGCATGGTGACTTCCGCCCACGGCCCCAGACCGGAAGTGCGCCCGACGCGCCACCACCGCGCCTTGACGTAGAGTCCTTAGGATAGATGGATGCTAACGGCTGCATCCTTTATATCGGACGGTAGCTTGCGCCACCTATCTTAGAAATTAAGAACCGAAAGTATAATTTCTTTCCTTCGCCAAGGAGAGACGACGACGAAGAGCTATGGGGAGGAATGTATCTCACGGCGGTCCGCCGAAGACATGAATTTCCCAGTTTTTGGCAGGACCTCGACGAAAGAAGTATCACAACATCTGCAGGACAACTGTACAAATCCGCACACCCAATTTCAGGGACAGTGAGTGATTTTTCACAAATTTACGAGCCTTTTCGTTTTCGGCGCCACATTAGGCCCAACGGCTGCTCATGTCTGGGCCCAGCCTCAAGCGTCGGTGCTGCGAAAAGACGTATTCCGGCACCCTGTAGAGCACTAACTCCCACATGTCGTCCGCGCCAGATGAACCGGCTATCAACCATGAAAAAATTTTTTCACAAGATAACACTCAAGAAATTCCACGAGTTAAAATTACCTCACGGCCGCCGAAGCGAAGCCGACCCGCCGAGTCTGAGGACAGCCTCGATGACATGGATGAAGATGCGGAAAACCGAGTAAGCGAAAATATTGACGACTCGACTCGCAATGAAGATCCCTGGAACAAAGTACAACGAGGAAGGAATCCCAAACCACCCAGAGGGACGCACCTCCAACGATTCGGCCTAGAGAAATTCATCATATCAATCAAACCGAAGGGATCAAAGGACATCACGCAGATTCGTCCGAAAATAATCTACCAACAATTGTTGAGAGCCGCAGGAAGCGGGGTACTCGTAGATAGGCTGATTTTCACGACGAACGCAAAAACCAATTCAATTACAGTAACGGTATACGAACGAAAGCACTTGGAGAACATCCTCAGAATCAGGGAAATCGAGACAACAGATGGCACGGTGGAGGTAAACACGTACCAAGCAACGACTGGCTCGCTTCCACGTGGCGTTGTACATGGCATCGACCCCTTAGAAAGCGTCGAGGAATTTCTCGAGAACTCAGACACAGATTACCACGAGATACTCCAGGCGAGACCGCTCGGAAAAAAAGGAACATATTTGTTGACATTCAAGGGCGACGGAATTCCCAAAAAAATAAGATATTACGGAAAACTCATCAGCGTCTACGCCTACCGGCCTACTGCAATCGTGTGCTTCAACTGTCACAGCCTAGGCCACAAAGCCGGCATATGCACAAATGAGTCCCGCTGCAAGGACTGTGGGGATTTATGTCAGGAAGGTCACAAGTGCCAGAAACTATTTTGCTACAACTGCAAAGGCAACGACCATGTCGCACTACACCAGCTGTGCCCAGCAAAGACACAGGCCGACCTCAAACTCCAACAAAGGGCCAAGGCACCCCTTCTCAACCACCAACAAAGAGGACGTTTGAGAAGCAAATTTGAAGGAATCAACAGCTTTGAACTGCTTCGGGCGCGATCACAAAGCAACAACTATCCTAAGCTGTCACGAGACAAGAGCACCTCACCAGCACCCAAGCCCAAAACACCACAGAAGACCACGACGAACGCACAGCCTACCTTCGCACAAATAATGAAGGATCATAGGGAATCGACGCTACAGCTAATCAACAAGAGAAAGGAATACGAGAAACTCAGGAAGAAACTCAAAGAAGAAGAGAACAATCTATCCAGAGCAGCGATGGAAAGACGTAAAGAAATTGCTATGGTGCAGGAGGAGATCGACAGGATCGACAGATGCTCGTCTTCCACGTCATTTTCACCACCACCATCAACACAATCGCAATACAAAATTCAGCAGCAGCAACTGAGGTCGACACCCAGCACATCAACAAAAACGAACAACAACGAATCAAGCACAGACGATTACACCGCGACATCACAGACCCCTACGACGGAAGAAAAAATAATGAAGTTTATGCAAACACTGCAAATCCAAATTCAAGCCCAAATGCAAGCTCATACGGATGCCATTAACAAGAGGATGGAAACGTACGAATATATTCTGACCCAACATGGTCTCACCAAATAAGAAGAAAACGAAGAGTGGCCCTTTAACAATTCTACAGTGGAACTGTAGAGGGCTGAAACAGAAGCGGGAAGAACTCAACTTACGATTAGCGGAGAACCCACGAGATGCCCTACTAGTACAAGAAACGAAATGTGACACCATCTCTTTAAGGGGATACAACAAATTCTTCACACCGTCTATTCACCACAAACAAAAGGGCAAAACAGTAGTACAAGCACAAGCCGGGATATACCTCGACAAAGAGCTCCCTTTCACACAAATAGACACCAGCAAATGGTGCAATGCCTCCCAAGAAGTCGTAGCGGTCCGAACGGAGATAAGCGACAAAAGAATCTGTCTTGTGTCCACGTACGCCAGACCAGGCACCCTTGAACACGAGAACGATGACTATTCGTGGATGCAAGAAATTAGGCGGTCCTTTCCCAACGACGAGATGGTAATCGGTGGAGACTTTAACGCTCCAAACACGGAATGGAACTACAGAACAACCTCCGTCAGGGGACAGAAACTGGCAGAGGCATACGAAAGGGCAAATCTAATCTTAATCAATGACTTATCAGTAAACACCAGATATGCCACAATTCAGAAACACGAAGATACCACACCAGACCTGACTTTTACTACCCAGAAAATCAAAGCGAACTGGGAACTGATCAAAGACACATGGGGAAGTGACCATCACCCCATAGAAATTCAGGTCGAAAACGTCGCAAAGCACAAGAGGAAAAGAACAACAAGGACGGTCATATGGGATAGATTCAGAGTAAAAATAACTGAGGATTTACACGACGAATCCATTGAAGAGTTCACCAAACTCATGCTAAGGGCCACAGACGAGGCCACCGAGAAGCGGCAAGTCGACTTCGACGCACCAATCCCAGACACCAGACTACTGTCTTTGTGGCACCAACGATCCAAAACGCTCGATGAGTACAGACAAACTAAAAACCCCAATACGCTCAAATTAGTCAACGAGTTAACGACTGAGGCCAAAGAATACTCGCGGAAACTAAGTCAAGACAATTGGTTTTCACTATGCGAATCGTTTGACGAACATACATCGCTTGCAAAGTTATGGGCAATTTTTAATGCCATGTTCGGAAGGACCAAAACAAAACAAGCAGTACCAAACATGGCCCTCGGTCAAGATCTAACAATAGAAGAGATTGCCGAAGAAACAGGGCCGATATTCTTCCCCCAAGCGGAAGAGACACCAGATCAACAAATATACGAGATCGAAGATGTCGACGTGAACGATCCGAGTAATGTAGATTTCACACCTTGGGAATTGGAGGCGGCGATAGAGAAAGGAAAAACAAAAAGGACACCCGGACCTGATCAAATCAGCGGAAGCATGATCCGGAATTTACCTACAGAAGTCAAACAGAAATTACTCGGATGGATAAACGAAATATGGAACCAAGGAACGATACCAGATAACTGGAAGTTATCGTGGGTGACACCAATTCCCAAACCAGGAAAGAATCCAACGTCACCACAAAACACAAGACCCATATCACTCACATCGGTGCTATGTAAACTAATGGAGAGAATGGTTCTTGGCCGCATCGACTGGATAACAGAAGAGAAAGAAATATTTCATCCGGCACAAACCGGTTTTAGAAAACATCTCGGGACACATGATAGCCTTCTATTAATTCAATCAGGAGTTTTAAAATATCCGACGAAGCACTATCAAGTACGAATCCTCGTGGCCGTAGACATCAAAAAGGCCTATGATTCGCTGCCACACCAAGCCATATTCGATAGCCTCAAAAGCCAAGGAATACTGGGTAAGCCACTAAATTTTGTTAAAGCGTTCTTGAAACATAGAACGTATGCCATTAAAGTAGGTCAGCACCTCAGCTCAGTAAAGTCCAACAACATCGGCGTACCCCAAGGATCGGTAATATCACCGACCTTGTTCAACCTCGCAATGGCTCCATTGCTGTGGGAGCTTGACAAAATAGAAGGACTCCACTGTACGGTATATGCGGACGACATTACAATATGGACAAACAGAGGCCACTCGAAACGCCAGCAAGAAATCCTGCAAGAGGGATTAAACACGATCGATACATATCTCAAAACGATTGGACTTAATCCATCGCCAGAAAAGACCCGATACATGATTTTCGGCTATAAGGCACCTGCCAACGTGAAACTAAAACTTAACGGGACTACTATCGAAAAGACAGAGGATCACCAAATACTGGGAATAACAGCCAATGTTAGGAAACGACCCAACTAAATGGATACAAAGAATGACCAAAACGTGGAAACAAGGAACATCGCTAATCAGAAGAATCGCAAACAGACTCAGAGGAGCGGGAGAAAAAGTGGCTCGAACACTGACTCAAACAGTGCTCATCTCCAAAATTATGTATGGGCTAAGATTTTACAAGATCGATAAAAAGAACATGGAGAAACTGGAAAGTTTACTAAACGATGCGAGACGGTGCATTGCAGGATTGCCGCGAAACGTCAAGATAGAAGAACTACACAAATGCGTCCCTTTCCCGAGTTTTGAGGAATTACGAGCGATACAGGAAGAAATGCACAAAATTAAGATGCTCAATACGAAAGAAGGGCGACGCATCATGAATCTGCTAAATCAAGACACGAGCAAACTGGATGAATTTCCGGAACAGATGCCACCATGGGAACGGATAATGGTAGTTCCAGGCACTCCCATTCCCAAGAGCATGGGCCTTGATCACCAGGAAAGAAGAAGAAGATATGCCAAAAAACACAACGAAGAAATTGAGCTCATCCGCAATGACCCCGAGTTAGCGATATACTATACGGACGCGGCGGTCAGCAACAATAACGCAACGATAGCCTTTCACCTCCTAAACATAGGAACATGGGCATACCCAACAGTCGCAGACACCCCGGAAGAAGCCGAAGCGCAAGCAGTCTTGGCTGCAGTAGAACACGCAAGCAGCAGTACAATTGAAAAGAAAAGAATAACAATTTTTACCGATTCACAAGAGGTTATTAGAGCATGTAAGATACACCATGCGGTAAGCCCGACAATACGAAAAATCCTAAAGGCGGCAATAACAACACTGAAGAAGAAGAATGCAACGATACTCCTGCGTTGGATCCCGGGACACACGGGGATTAAGGGAAATGAGATTGCCAACAAAGTCGCGAAAGAGTATAGTCGTTCCCTCCTTTCCGACAGACCAGGCCAATCTCAACGAGATCACCCGTACTCTACTGTATTAAAAAGTTTGAGTAAAGAATACGATCCTATAGCTACCATAAATAAGGCAAAAAAACAACTACAGCAACAACTACGAAACAGGCATCCCGAAGAACAGGATCCTATCCCTTCTGGGCTCAAAAGATACCAAACAGTTCTTTTGAGAAGGGTAAGGACAGGAAGTGCTATAACCCCGCACCTCCTCAAGAAATGGGAAACACAAGAAAAGTTGAGACAGGACCCGAAATTCATACCAAAACCACCAGAATGTAACTTTTGTAGAGAAAAGATCCCACCAAACATCGATCATCTCCTGTGGGACTGCAAACACTTCAGAAGAGAAAGGGAGGATGCACATGCAACAATAGATCCCGAAGATAAGCCCGAAAACCTTAATGAATGGATAAAACCAGCAGGGAATTCCGGAAGAAGACTTCAACTGCTCAAATCCGTCATTTCCTACCTGGAGAAGACAGGCCTCAGTAAAACTTTCTGAATTTTTTTAGGCCATGCCGTAGAGCAATTGCCTGAGCCTTAATTATGAAAGAAAATAAACGTATTTCATCATCATCCTTCGCCAATTTGCTTACGCTCTGCAATTCCGTAACTACCACCGGGAGGTGTGGGATATAACCGGGATGTTCGTGTTACGCGTCAATGTTCCCAACTACAACGACGTGCATTTCGTCCCCTTTCCTGCGCTTCACATTTCGGCCGCTAGGCCGCACCAGTTTTCTCTCTCCCTCGCGTCTTTGCCGCCGGGTGACGTCTCCATTTCTGGAGTTGTGTCACAAAGGTGTACAGACAAGTGTCTGTAGACTGCCTTTTGTACGAAGTATTAGCAGGTCTGACCACGTCCCAAGAGGGCGCCAACGAAAAGGTTTCGGTGCCAATAGGTGGCGCTAGCCACCGCCCGACTTGAAGGGTTCGTCCGCGTGCGTGCGTCCGTCCATTCATTGCGGTTAGTGACGGAATTTCGCCGCTCACCGGCTGGCACCCGGCACCGCATTTCCATTAAAAGGGGAGCTGATAAGAAAAAAGAAACAAGCAAACAAGGACGACCACGTGGACGAAAGATGTGGATAGTTGCTTGGAAGTACCGATAACCGGTGCTCTTTTGGAAGGGAAAGAGGGGCCAGGTGAATGCATACGCTGCTGTCACGTGTTGCGAGACCGGGGCGGGTCTCTTTATCCTCTGATTGAACGGAGCACCTGGCCGAGCCATGCGCAAGAGGATTGAAAGAGAGAGAGAGAGAGCGGCTGTGGGGACTGCCTCTGAACGTGTTGCATTATTTCTGCAGCTTTAGCGGGTGTTAGCTTGAAGGGGCGGGGATGCTCCGCGATGTGCCAGACGAGGGCTTGATGAAACAGTAATACCCTAGGGTCATTTTAATTGTGGTTAGGCAGACGGCAGTTAGCGACCGCTAACCGTGGTTCGACCAAACTGAACTGAGATGGTGTTACACGGCCAATTTGCTTGCAGTTGAAGGGTTGAAGCCAAAGCGAAACCAACTGCAATGTCTCGTGTTCCGATCAAGGACACGTTTGTTATATTCATTATTACTGTTTAAAACGAGTAACTTTAGACCTATAATTTTCTTTGTGGTACGTAGCAAACGTTTATGAAGTCCCCTCAAATAAATACAAACATGGGCGACATGAGAGAAGCCGCATTGCCATTGACCAGAATCAATGGCAGCGCCCGAGGAGTGCGGGCTTCGCCGCGTCCCGCGACATGGCGCAATTGCTTTTGCTTAATATCTGCCTTTGAGACATCTTTCTTACCGCGACATTACATTATATGTTAAACAAGTATATATCACAAACAACAAATATAAACAAAATAAGTAAGAGAGCCTTTCGTTTGTACTCTTTTAGCATTGTATAACTTTAATGTGTTTTTGATTTGTTGCTGCTGCCAATGTAAAGGGATCCCATACCTAGTCCAACTGTTTCTAACAGTTTTTTGTATGCGATTTCCCACCAGAGTTTTTGTAAATAAATTTGATTTGGTTTGTCTCCACGGTTCTTTCTAGGTGCGTCCTCTGCCATTCCGAAATAGTGCTTGGATATAGCCAGCAATGCAGCGGTTGTCGCCATCTTTAGCCCAGTTAGCGAGCCCAAACTGAGATCGTGGATCTCCGTTTGCGCTAACCATGGTTTCGTGCTAACCGCAGTTTGATCAGCCGTGTAACTGCGCAAAACTTCTGTTTAGAGTAACCGTAGTTATGGATGCCCGTGACAGGGGTATAAGTTACACCACGGGCCCTTAACCGCAGCTACGTGTGGCTGAGGAGGGCACTAAACCACTTTCTGCGATAGTCTGTTTGTGCTCATAACTCATGGGCTCGGAGCATCCTAACAAACCAAACATAGCATTCATGCACGTCCGATTTCTCCGTTAAAATCGGTATCAAAGATCGATTACTTTGGAACCATCGCAGACACCAGAGGGCGCCATCGGACGAGGAAACATATAAGTTTTAAAAAGCTCAGTTCATGCTCAATGCCAACGCAGACTGTTTGTTTTCTTTTAGGTCACATATTTTTAGATTTGTCATTCGCCGAGTCCCACCGTAGATTTCAGCCATAGACCCTCTTTAAAAGTGCACGCCATCTATTATCTATTAGCATCCATTGCTTGGTCACTCTGCGCACGCATTGGACAGGAGCACAGCGTCATCGTTCGGCCAGGGCTCGGGTTCCAATCACGCACTTCGTACCCAATAAATGGCGACCGCCAATGTTGCCTGAGGAGGTTTTGAAAAGGGTGTATCGACTCTCCCAGGTGCTTAATAATAATAATAATAATAATAATAATAATAATAATAATAATAAATAAACGCACTGGATCTTTTTTTTTGTGAGGAACGGTTGAGGAAGTGTCGCCGAACGGTCTAGGAACAGTCAAGGAACGGACTTTCCGTTTACGTTGACCGTTCTTTGGGCGCACGTGCACCTTATAGGGAAACTTGTATAGACGCTTTGCGCGCGTGCCAGATTACAGCCGCCATTGCTGACCCTCTCTTGTCTCCACAAAGGCCAATGTTTTGTAGAAGAGCACATTCGGATCTAAAATGGCAATAACTTCTCCTGCTGTGGTAATGATGGAGCGGAGTGGTCAAAATAAGATGAAACAAAAACTGAAGGTCGGCGATGGCGTCCATAGTTCAAAAGCGTCCATAGTTCAAAACCCGGATCCTCACTGCTTCTACATCATACAAAAGGCAGCCAGCAACCAGAGTCGAACGCGAGTCGCAGCGAGATCCCTGCTTCGAATGCCGCGTGGCAGCGAGTTCAAGAAGGAAACTGGGCACGCGGCATTCAAACCACGGATAGCGCGGTGTCTTTTGTGTACGATTATATGAGCAGCATGTGACCCCGGCTTGACAGGTCAGACGCGTTTCTGCGGAATGGCGGTAAAGCTGAGCCTGGAGCTTCCTGACGATGTGCCAAAGGAGTGGACTCGAATTGAAGAATGCCCTCGTGCATTAATCCTTTTTTTTTTATTTATTTTCCTTATATATAACTAGGGTTCAGCGTTTTCGGCTACATCCCCGAAATTCCAAAAAAAAAAAAGAATCGCCGGTCGAAAGATTCTGGATACGGAGTTATCCGAAAAACTCGAAATCTGGGGACTGCCATTTGTAAAAAGAAACTGACCGCGGTGTTCATACTGTTTGGTGGGAATTCAGCGCAAAAGAGACTGACAACCAGGATGAAGAAACGCACAGGCAGGGTACTACTGACTTACATGTGTTCGTGTTTTCTCAAATTCTGAAAAAAAAAAAAAAAAAAAAAAACGTTTGTCTTATTTTATTTTTTTAAGATAAAAAAAAAATCCCTTAAAAAAAAAGAAAAAAAGAAAGTGAGGCTTGACTTTTAGGATAGTTAAATACGCCTGACCTTTCTATCCGTTTAATTTCGAAACTTTGTCTCGTACAGATCTCGCTCGTAGATGCCTATTGGCCTTTCTCCGTCCTCCTAAACACCCGAACAGCTGCGAATTATTGTGGGCGGTGAACGAAAGCGCCGAAAAACTTCGAATCTCAGGCGAAAAATAAACTCCGGAAAACGCAAAACATCATACCGCTTTCACCTAAAAAATAAAAAAAATAAAGAAGAAAAGTTTTCCGCATTGTTTATATGCTTTGTGAAGTACAAGATTTGGTTGTCGGAAGAAGCAGCGATGTTTTTGTCATTTGAAACGTGTGCGTCTTGATAGGATAACGTATATCTCGTAAAATTTACCTAAATACAGCTTAAATATTCACCTTAAGGTGGAAATTAGTATTGCTCCGCAAGCAGCTAAGCGTTTTTTTTTTTTTTGTTTTTTTTTTTTTTTTTTTTTTTTTGTTTACTACGGTGTTGGAGGTGAAAACGCGATCGTAAGATATCGACACCGCAAACGCTGCGCGTCGATTGAATTCACACGGCGTACGCGCAGTGGAACGTTCCTTCCAGCTATAATTAGCGGGTCGTAAATTTCATACTTTGGCGTGTCTCCGGGGGATTGGAATGTTTCGCTCTCGGGTTGATAAGAGTACGATGCAGTTTTTTCGAAGGCGTCGGAATGATGAGCATCGGCCTCTCGCTTCGACGGCATACGCTCGCTGTCACTCTTGATCTGTTAGCACGTACGACGGGGAGAAGGCAGCGGCGGCGCCATCTATCGCGTAGTTCCGGAACTCGCCGGATCCGCCCATATTTTACGGCACCCCTCTTCGGCCGTGTGCTCGAAATAATTTTGACGGTGTCATTAAACTCCGAGAAAATCAGCCGATAAAACATTCCTGCGTTAAAAAAAAATAAATAAATAAATAACAGCCGTGAAAGATATGCACATCAATGCGGTAGGTGCGGGTGAGTTGCCGGGGGAGGTAATCTATAGGGTACGAATCGTCACGATCGGTGGAATGATTCGTTAAAATGCTAGGTGAACTTTGTAACTAGTGCAAGTAAACGTATGGTTCCAGTTAGAACTTTGCCGAGCGTCGTCGAAAACCGCTAAACCGGTCATTCTGAGAAAGACTTTGAGCGCGTGGGAAGCGCAGTATAAGAGTGCTCTAAAGTTACCACTCCTGCAGAAGGCACGAGGCTAAAACCGCGTTTGGCTCGTTCTCGCACCGGTAGCCTCGCCCCTGTTACACGTGTGGCAACTTTAGCGGCCCCACCGTGCTTCCCGCGTGCTCCAAATCCATCGAAAATATACCGATTTAGTGCTTTTCGACGGTTTCTATAAATGAAACCACTGGTTTCTTTTCAATAATTAAAAAGATAATTAACGTGTTTTAGCTAATAAGCCGACTTCTCCCGACTGATCTGCACAAACCGCGTTAATATAGCTTTCAAAACCAAAAAAAAAAAAAAAAAATGTAAAGTTAAAAGAAAATATTCCTTTATACAGCCGCTGTTGCGAAACCCTGGCGTCTCATTATGCGCAGCGCAAGTTCGTCTGCTTCTTTTGGTGGGGTTATGGTGACGTCAGAACGACGCCGGGCTCTGATTGGCTCTGATTGGAGGTAGAAATCAAGGCAGCTTGCTTTGGGGTCTACCCACTATCCTTCACCGCTATCCCACCAAAAGAAGCAGACGATTTGCTCTCCGCAGTGCTTCGCAGCCAATGAGAATGGGGTATTAGCCGAGCAGAACGCTCAGTGACCAATCAGAAAACTAGGAATTAGGCGTGAGCTTCGCCTTTCCGGAGCTGCCTGTGACTCTACGTGCACACCATAATGACAAAAATTCCGTGACGTTGCATTTTTTGGCGCATTTTGATCGGTTTCATCGGCTCGAGTGTAAGCGCTACGGCTGCCGCGAATCGCAGCTCTGCCCTGCGCTGACCGCACCACCAGCGAAAGTTGGCTTCCCTTGCCGTAGCGCTTTCGAGAATGCGCGGTTGTGGCCGATGGTGCAACTGGTGCAACCGCCCGGAACTCGCGCAACTTCTTTCCCTTCCCGGAATCACGGAACGAGCGGGGGTCTTGGATTGCACGAGGGAAGCCTTCGGTCGTTGCGTTCACTCGTGCCAACATATTGGACACGGGAGCGCCGCGGTTTCGAGCCACAAAGGAAACGAGAGCGAGCTTTTGTGCGCCCTCCATAGACCTATTTCACCAGAGCGCCGCCATCTTGAAATATCGTCACTTCCGGTATGGACGAAAACATTGTTTTCGCCGTCGTTACACCACTAAAGTATACATTTAGGATCTAAGCATAACCATTACCCATTCTCGTTTTGTCGCCCCTTTATTTTTTTTTAATGTTTTTTACTCTTTGAACGTTGAAATGTTTTGTTATTTTTTCATCGCCCATACCGGAAATGCTGTACCAGGTGGCTGGGGACGAGATTAAGCGAAATCTATGCCTTCTGCACACGTCTATACACTGCAGGCAAAGCTCTTCGAGTTTACAAAAAGCTCTTCTGTGGTAGACCCTTTTGAAAAGTCCGTGCCATCGCCTGTCCGGCATGTATTGGGCACGAGGATTGCGTCAGCGTTTGGAGTGTTGCGCGTCGGCGTTCGGTGGGGACTCGGATCCAGTCACATGCTGCGTGTCCACGATGGATGGATGGATGTTAATGGCTATACCCTTTGTAACGGGCGATATATCTTGCGCCACCTAGCCCATGTCTATAAAGATTTAGGCTTAGGTGGCGTAATGGCAACCGTCAATGTTGCTCGATGAGCTTTTGAAATGGGTGTATTTGTGAAGCTTTCGATTCTGTTTCAGTAGTGTACGAAATTCTGTAATGTTGCGGTCATTTCATCCGTGACTGTGACGCGTATAGTTGGTATTTGGTATTTACGGACATTCCATCTCTTCTCAGTTTTGAGCGAGCCGAAATTGAGGCCAAGCTTCATTCCCTTCTCAACGAGACAATGTTGACTTGGCAAATAAATGTAATTCGACGTTTTCTTTTTCTTATTTTTCCTGCTTAGCTAGTTGATTTGTCGCTATCAGAAAAGGGTTGGATTTTGACTGACGTTGTGTACTATAGAATTTAGTTATTATATTGAGCAAGCCGAAATTAACTCTCAATATTTTAAGAGGATTCCAGGGTAAAAAGGGAGAAGTTTTACCTTCAGCTGAAATATCCGGTTTCTATGATGGGATGAGATGCCTTTTCGAGGTAAACAGCTGTATTTCGGCTGTGTAAAACTATAATGCCATTTGTAATATCGATTGATTTGTTTTCATGCGAGCACGTACGTAGTTAGAATATTAGTGTGTCAAATACGTACGGGAGCACCCCCATACACGTCTCTACGCACACATACGCAACACAAGCGTGTTCATTGATACGTATTAGTCCCTTCATCCATTATTTCAGGCGCTTAATAACTCCAAGGGCCATTTGTTGGCAAACCACACGAATACATTATGAAATCGCTTCTGCAAAAAGTACGCATCCCACAGAATGAATAAAAGTCGACGTCCTATTGGTTTTTGCCAAAGGGTCTATCTACAGGAAAATTAATAGCATTCGGTGTAATTAACTTCTTAATTAATTTCGAGCAATTAACTTTTCAATGAGTCAATTTAAAGGTCTAGTGTCAATTGGAAACTTTCTGGTCTGAAAACCGCTAAATCAGAACACCTTACGGCGTCCCCCCCCCCTCGCCCCCCTCCCCCCCCTCCCCCCCCAAACCGAGAAAGAGCTCAAAAAACGCAAAAAAAAACCGCCTAAAATGGACGCGCGCATTTTTTTTTTTTTTTTTGCTTTTTTTATTTTCGTTTTTTTTTTTTTTTTTGACAGCATTTTTGCGCTAGCGGTCCTGCCCTCTCGTGGCCAAAGCGCGCAGCTGTCGCGGGGAGTGTGGCGCGAGCCGGCGAAATGAAACCCTGTGCTGTTTGAATGGCAGTGCAATAAAAAAAAAAAAACTTTGATCCTTGGGCTCACCTCCGTCATGCGAAGAATCCGTGGCGGTGCACGTTATAGTTGTGCGCTTTTGCCACGGAGGAGCAGGTCCGCTGTCATAACCGTGCACTTTGATAAAAAAAAAAAAAAAAAAAAAAAAAAAAAAAAAAAAAAAAAAAAAAAAACTTTTGAACGCGTTTTTTTTTTTTTTAACTTTGTAAAATGTTTAGCTTGCGTTACACTTTTGTAGGTTGCACTGATTTAGGGGTTTTCGATGATGCATAGAAAGATTTTAATTGAAGCAATACCTTCAAATTTACTAATTAAAACGTTCTCAATTATTTAAAAAAAAGTAGTTGAGAACCCGGTTATACCAAACGTTATCACTTTTACTAAATAGTGTGCCCTCTGGCAGAAGCCAGTTTTTTCCGCGTTTCGAGAAACATTCCCCGTGTAAACGCTTTGCGCACGCGCCAGGTCACAGCCGCCATTGCTGACCTTCTATTTGTCTTACCGAGGTGCCGAGCCGCTAAAACGGGTGTTGACGAACCTCCACAAAGGACAATACTGGCGAGAAGGACCCGGCAGAATCTAAAAAGATGGCAACGCAACCTGGCCTTCTACGGCAATAATGAATAAGTGGAGGAAACAGAATAAGAGTAAACAAAAAAGTCTGAAGGCCGGTAATCGCGGCGCCTATGCACAGCTGCCTGAAAGCGTCTATCACGCGCAGATAATCATATAAAACACAAAACATGCATTGCAGAGCAGAAATGCGTGTAAAACGATTCCTTTTTTTTTTTTTTTTTTTTTTGCAAAAGGGAAATACACATAGATTACACGATTTCATGTCAAGAAAATGAATGTGACATAACCACAATCCTCAGTTTTCAGAAGACGGCCGCGGAGCAATGCAGGAATGATCGAGATCCCAGGAACCGCCTGTTTAGAACACGCAGTTTTCTCAACCAGCAACGAAAAGAGTCAAACCGTAGCGTATACTTCATGATGATAAAAAATAAATGAAAACGAAAAACAAAGATATTTGTGCGCACGGAAGAATGGTGATTGAAGGCTGGTAATTGCCTCTCTGAAACATCGGCGTGCACGGCCGCGAATCCATGCACGCGAGCTGAGGCGGTATCCCCATACACGATGGAATGCCTTCCACCGCCTGCAGGAAGATTCGATTTCGATGGCGCCGTTTTCGCCGTTGTCCGGCCATTGTTCGCGCGTGCCTTTGTCAAAGCCGGACGCTTATTAGCTACACTCCCGTCGAGGAACTTCCCGCGGACGCTGCGCCGCCAAGGTCCACGCCGTGTCCGGTATTTTGCCGCAGTGGCGCTGCCGTCGCATTCGGATATTCTCACCAGCGTCCCTGCTAACCCTAACCGAGTGGACTGTTGATTCCGTTAGACGCGTAGGCGCAATTTCAGACACTGCTAGCGGCTATATTCTGGCCTTTCCCCACTGTTTCTTTTTTCGCGCGTTTTATGGTGTGTGTGTGATTTCCAGTACATTTGAGAAAGCATTCTTCCACGTATAAAACAAAAATTGAACTGTAAACTATTTTGGGGGCTACGTGCGCGACAGAGCGAATGCGATCGTATGTTTGCATTATTTGGCGATGAGTTATTAACGGCGCCGCCTACTCAGCCGTGTCAATCGACGAGGCGCTTAGCTGTCGAAAATAATCGACAACAGAAGATGGCCGAGAGTCATGTATATTTCACGCGCACAAATAACGCGATTACCGATCCACACGACAGGACTCGGTTATGAAATTTAGCGAGTGTTAACAGTCCCACGATATATTGTACGTATACCACGCGGCGCAGCGTTACCGAGAAAGAATTTATTTGAGAAAGATCTCAAATAACAGTCACAGTTGACGACAGTCACATCTTGACGATCGGATTGAATCCAAGAAAACCTCGTTTTATAGTGGAAAATAGGAAACTTTGAAGTCGAAAAATTAGGCGCAGGAGAAGATGTCTCAAATACCAGGTACTTGCAGAGTAGCCCGCCAAATGTTTGTGAGATATAGCCCAAATATAGCCCTATCACGGGTAATGAAAACAGCCCCAATAGCCAAAAACGTAAAACTTCATACACGGTATTTAAAGCGTCCTTTTGGAACGGGTACATCCCTGCGGTCAGTGACGGATTCAGAGGGGAGTCGGAATGACCACTCCCGCTTTTTCAGATTTTGCGTGACGACTCTTCTCACTTAAAAAGGGTTTAGCGTTTTCTTTCCCGTATTTCCACCGCTGTCTCGGGTTTTAAAAATCGTGATTAAAGGTGTCATGGAATGATATCGCGTGGGAATGATCATGACTTTGCAGAGGCGTACTGGCCCTACTCTGGCCCAAGTATACTGGTACGGACTGCCACTGATTCAGAAGCTTTTTTTTTGTCGCGGTGAAATTGCGAGGATAAAAGGGGACTATTTCTTTCAGTCTTGCCTTCGGAAAGCTTGATGACGTAATTACGGGCGCGGAGTATCTCTGCGAGTGTCAGGAGAACAGTTGTCATTGTTCGCAAACATGGCGTCGAGGGCCGTTTGGACAGCCTTCCCCTCCCTTCGTTTCCGCGTGAATGTCGCGCAGAAACGCTTCAGCGGCACGCGCTTACCACCCTTATTTCTCGCACGTGGAAGACAACTCAGAGAGGCTACGCAGCACACACGAGGAAAATAAAGCGGGAAATTTTTAAGAGGGACCGGAAAACGTGGAACGCAAAAACCGCGAAACATGGGCGGAAAATCGCGCTTAGCAGGTTTCAACAGTCCGAGAGAGTGGCAGAAAATTTCTAGCCGATAGGGGCCGCGAGAGTTTCACCAGCTGCATCATCATCATCATCAGCAGCAGCAGCAGCAGCAGCAGCAGCAGCAGCAGAAACATAGCGGCTACCTAGAACCGTTTTTTATTTTATGAGGGAGGGGGTATTAGGTTAATGTTTTGTGATCCATTCTTGAACGTCCTCATCGGAAAACGCGTAACCTAACTGACTGCGGAGAGGCAAGAAGATGGTCGGTGCACGCCTATATACGTTTTCTTTCGGCGCACCTCGTGCGTTTGTTTACCCCCTAAATAATCCCACATGCTTTTGTTTCCCCCCCCCCCCCCCCCCCCCACGTCAACCAATACGGCGCGAGGCTTGGCTGCCTCGTCATCGCACCTTCTCTATCTCGGCTTTTGATTAACGCGCCTTCCTCGCGTTCCCGTGCGCCAAAGACGCGTTTTGGAATACATGCTCATGCTTATAGGAGGTATTCACTGGACGCCATACTTGAGGGCGATGTTTAAAGCACGCGCTGAGAACGAGATCGCATGCTAAGATCAATCAATCAATCTTGATGCTGTGGAATGCACGTTGCAAAAGAACTCTGGAAGCTCGCCATCAGCACGCCCTCAGCTGTGGCCCTCAACTACGGCCGCCAGTGAATACCCCCTGAGGACTTTTTTCGTTTCTTTTCCTTGTCAGTCACGTGGGTTCCGTATCTGGTATGCGGGACGAAAAAAAAATAAAATAAAATAAAACATTTGAACTTGGAAGATAGGCGAGGGAAAACAAGAATGTGCGAGAATCGCGCATTTTTTGTGAACGCCTTCCAGCGGCGTGGAGTCATCAAAACCAAGTTGTAGCGCATATCACGAGTGACGACATTCAAGATGAGTGCGCCCTTGTGGCAAACGTGTATTATAAGCTTTATCTACCGATTTCGTGCATGAGCAACGCTGCACTTCAAAAATAAAATAAAACGCTGAGTTATTTTTTTTCCTCCTCTTTTTTTTTTTAGATTGTAGAGACAATTTACTGAATGGGTCCCCTGTAAAGGCGAGCTGTGTGCTCGGGGGCGCTCTTATTGCTAGGAAAGTAGAGCCCCTTCATGTTTTAGAAGTAGCGCAAGGTGCGTCGATGCGAGAGGCACGTGCAACGTGCGTCTTTTGGGAAGATCATGGCGGCACATGCGCAGCGCTGAACTAGATTTCAGACGCCATGTTCTACCCAGAAACGGCGCGCAGCACGTGTCTCGAGCATTTCCAAAACAATAAATGACGCCACTTTTTCCGGGATGGAGGGGTTTTCTATACGAAAGCCGGTGATCGTTTTTAAGCGTGTTTCGAATCTACAGCGCATCGGACGCGTGCGAAGCCCGATTTACATAGCGCGCTTTTACTTGCGATTTCGCAAATGCGGCGGTGAACACAGCAGCTTCCCACAGGCTTTTTTTTTTTTTTTCTTTTTCAGCCGCACGAGCAACGTGGCAATTGCGAAATCGCAAGTAAAATCGCACCATGTGGATCAAGCTTTATTAATGAGAAACGAAAAAAGATTTTTTTAGGGACTATATATATGTACGTTTCAAAACAAGTTTGATCTATTTTACGAGCTGTTTGTCACCGCCAAAAAAGTAAAAAAAAAAAAAAAAGACAGCAGAGTGTTGTTGATTGATGAGGATGATAATTGCATTCGAACGTGGACCGCGCGTGTTTCCGCTGGCGCCGCGCACACAGCGGACTTCCAGAACTGCGTTAATCTAATGACGTTGTTGGCGAATGACTGCAGTACTCGCATCGCAATCTATCGCAACTATATACTCCGTTTCAGCTCAGACGCAGCCGACGGTATACGAGTTACTAGGGAATCGTAGTAGACCGTTTTTCTCCTCCGCTACGGTATCCCTGAAGAAAACGGCTCAGCTGCGCATGCGCGCCGCCAGCCTTATCTGCATAGTTCAAGGTCTTGTGACGGATTACGGAGGGCTATCCGGGTGCTTTGCGGGCTGCGGAAACGGTCTACTACAATTCCCCAATAGGGCCGAGCATGCAGCATCAAAAGCGCGAGTCACTGCTCCTTTTTCGTTTATGATGGGTTCAGCGATGACATAACACATATAGAAACATGAAGAACACTATGATGGTGCTCTTTTGATGCTGTCTGATTGGACCCCATCAACTCGTTGCGTCGAAGTGCTTTTCGTAGAAGCTTGTTTTTGATGCCATTGTTGGACTTTAGTTGCTGGATAACCAGTTCTAGACAGCAATTCGTCCGAGTGAACTAACAGCAATACAAATACACGGGCACTATTTTCTCTATAGGGGGCGAAGGGAGGGGGGGGGGGGGGGGGTGGAAGGGAGGGACATCCTCGGAACCGCACCACCGCCATAGAATTTTACCAACGAAAACTGTTAATAGAGCGATCTCACCAGGCAGTTTGGTTACGCCACCGCTGCCGCAATGCATCGGAGGGAACTTTGGTTTTGTTTGCACGTGCGACAACTTTGCTGGAGCTTTGCGTGTACAGAGCCTGTGACAGCACGAGCCGTCTCGGGCACTGGCGCCCGCCTCCTGTCAACTAAAGTTACGGCGGCTTCACGCATGCGCCCAACGCCTAGTGAGACCGGTCTATTGCGTGAAGATTCCGAACGTTACAATTAGTGCTCTTCTTGCTCACTATGCTTCGAGCAATACGTCACATTTTTGGGTGTAGGAGACGTAATACGGCAATTATTGTTCGAAAATGCCTTCCGACGGCGCTTCCTGAAGACCGCTCCAAAAAGGCGCAGGAGGAGGGGCGTGTCACGATCTTTGATTAGATCTTATGAAAATCGGCAGCCCGTACCTGTAATTCTTCTTTTCTTTTTTTCTATAGGATGCTTAGAGCTCGTAGATCGAGTTATCAGCGTAGGCTGACAGTCATCCGAAGCTTGTCTGAAACATAGGCAGACGATTTTCCGTGCTTTAGGAAAGTTAAAGCACCCCGCGACACAGCGAAACGATATCTCCTGAGCTTCCTGACGCCGAGCATGTAAAAGCTCAGCAGATTGCATTTTCGAATAGCTATCGCCAGTGTCGTCCGCTTTGCACTAAGCACCAAAATGGCAGTTTTCGTTTTCTTGCAACGCCCTTAGCGTCTACTAATAGGTCAGGAGGTTGCCTTTTCGAATAGCTATCGCACAATGTAGCCAGCTTTGCAGTAAGAACCAAAATGACGGCGTCCGCGCGATGGAACGGACTGCCGATGCTCGAAACGCCGCTCATCGATAAAACCGTTGTCACCTCAAAAAGAAAAGAGAAATCTTGCGCATTGTTCATCCGCCGCGCGAAGCGAGATTCAGTTTTCGGAGGCAGAAGCGATGCTTTTGACGTTTTGAAACGTGTACGTCTTGATAAGATAACACATATCTAATCTACAATTCACCTACACATATCTTAAGTATGAACATAAAGGGGGAAATTAGTAGTGCTCCACAAAAAGCCGGCCTTTTTTTTTTTTTTTTAACGAAAACAAGTATGGTGGTTTCGTTTGTAGCGTTTCACGACTGCAGTCAAGTTGCGTCATCGACCGGATTACTACGCGCGTGTTGCATTGACGTCAGATCAGCTGCCGGTATGTTAAACCTACTGTCACTGGATCCTGGCAAAGTTGCGCCATTGCCTTGCTTCCCTGCTTGCTAGCCGGACACAAATAGATACTGACAGGCAAACGACCACAGCTCGCCTGGTGATCAAAGCTTCGGAAGGGTCGTTCTGAACCAATCGCACCAAGATCGCTATGGAGCATCACCGTTCAGAAAGTGTTCCTCGCCAATATAAGCGTCTTTGGCAATCTGCATGCAATCAGCTTATCAGTCATACTTATCAGATCTCTGATATTGTTTTACTTGCGTATTTCAAGACGGGAATTTTTTTTATTTTTTTTTTTAAGTTTCGCCAATCACCAACGTCGCGTATACGGTGGCGGCCCAGCCTGTCACCGGGAATTTGTATCGGCTCACCAAGAATGGAGAGGCGAGGAAGAAACTGTTCATTCCATTAACCAAAATGGCGTCCATACGCGGAGCTTGGCGCGACTTTCCCATGATTCGGTCCCAGTGACTTTAGGTAAACTCGCTCCTGAACGGGTACTTTCCAGCGGCTATACGCTTTGCAGCGTACACTCCGCACCAGAGAACCTGTTCTCTTCGGCAAGACGGAGTAGGCACGAGGTAATGACATGCTGCGGTGACGTCACGTAGACCAACCGTGCGGTTGCTGCGCACCTTGCGGTGAAGAGTAAAACTACGCTGTCTTATCCTTTCTTTTTTTTTTTTCTTATTTGGGCACAACGTGATTTGTGAGTCACGACCTAAGAAGGCTGATATCTAGTTGCCAGCTACTGACACTTTTCGTAGACCGTGTGTGCTATTAGGGAGTTTTCGTAGATCGTTTTCGCCGTCCCGCAAGGCCCTCCGCAACCCGCTACGATAGCGGGAACTCCACAGTCAAGGCTATCAGCGCGCAGGCGCAGTAGCAACTTCTTCGTTGCGGGACGCTTAGCGGAGGGGGCAACGCGGTCTACGAAAACTCCCTATTAGCGGCGAGATGTTTCGGTGGCGCCCTCGTTCGGTTACCTTTCGTGACGTCATTACTTTGTAAACAGCAAGTTCGATGGTGTTCGTAATGGCGTGGTGGAAGCCTGAAATCATAGCGCTCTCAAAGCAAGACAGCAAACACCATCAAAATTGAAGTTCTTACATTCCTCTTATTTCCGTCGATGAGACATCCTTTGCTGACGTCATAGTCAGCATTCGGCCAATTGTGGTGGGCCGACCACAGCGACGCTTTCGATCGCTCACGCCGCCAATAGAGCTTCCCGTTGCTAGTGCAGGGGCTCTTGCCGTCACTTCAAAGCTTGGATTTGAGCACGCGCCCGCTGACCCACAATCCGCAGCGTGCTGCCTACTAAACGTCTAGCGGCACGGCATCTCCTTCAGATGCCCCGGCCTTCCGTCGTGCTTCGCCTGCGCGTGCTCGGTCGAGGCTCACGGGCCGCCGAAGCGTGGTCGATGGTGGGAAAAGCTCGCGCAGGCGGCGGGACAATCGGAGGGGCCTTCCTGCCGTTCTAATCCTGCCGGTGCATCTACAGCGCCCAAGTCGCTGGCATCTGGGTGGCGTGGCAGCTTGTTCCGCCCACGAGTTGAGGGGGCGTGTGAGCGCTGCTCGGGTCGTGTCATTCTCCGGATTCAGAGCGAATATAATTTTTTTCTCTTTCTTTCTCTTCGCGGCATCGGCGAGAAGAGAAAGAAAGAGAAAGCGTTGCAGTCTGCGAAAGGTATAAACAAACGAGTCTGCGAAAGTAGCATAAAACGTCGTCTCTTTAAATTTGTAGCGATCGCTGACGCGTATGTCATCCGGATGGCAACTGAGTTTCTTGTTTATTTTTTTTTTCCGGGTGGAGAACAATCGATCACTGCGCATGAGCAGGAACCAGTGACGTCATAAATACTCTACGTGAGGACGTCACGTGAGTGGCTGTACTGTACTTGTACACACGCACCGCCGAGTTGTTTGGGGAACTCAGCGGAGACATTGGTCTGTTGCCGTCTGCTTGTCAGGATAGTCAATCACTGCCCATACGCAGGAACCTGTGACGTCATAAACACACTGCGTGATGACGTCACGTGAGTTGGCTGTAATGTACTTGTACACACGCACCGCCGACGTGTTTGGGGAACCCAGCGAAGACATTTGGCTGCTGCCGTAAGCTTGCGAGAAGAATCGATCACTGCGCATGAGCAGGAACCAGTGACGTCATAAATACTCTACGTGAGGACGTCACGTGACTTGGCTGTACTGTACTTGTACACACGCACCGCCGAGTTGTTTGGGGAACTCAGCGGAGACATTGGTCTGTTGCCGTCTGCTTGTCAGGATAGTCAATCACTGCCCATACGCAGAAACCAGTGACGTCATAAACACACTGCGTGATGACGTCACGTGAGTTGGCTGTACTGTACTTGTACACACGCACCGCCGACGTGTTTGGGGAACCCAGCGGAGACATTTGTCTGCTGCCGTCTGCTTGTCAGGATAGTCGATCACTGCCCATACGCAGAAACCAGTGACGTCATAAACACACTACGTGACGTGTCGGCGTCACGTGGGTCGACTGTACCGCACTCGCACACACGCACCGCCGGGGTGTTTACGGAACGCGGCGAAAGATGTTTGACTGCCGTCCGTTTGCCACGGTAATCGATCACTGCGCACGTGACGGAACCAGTGACGTCAAGCAACACCTGACATGACGTCACGCGAGTTGTCAGTACTTCTACACACCCGTCGAAGCGCTGTTTGCGGAACCCGGCGAAGATATTTGGCTGCTGCCGTCCACCCGCCGCCTCGATCGATAACGGCTTTCTAGATTCTCCTTCCTTCTCCCCCCCTCTCTCTCTCTCTCTATGCTTCTCGGCCCCTCCACCTCCCTCATGTTCCGTATTCCTTTTTTTCTTCCGCCAACTGTTGTTGTTTTACGACGAGAGAGCGCAGCGGTAGTGAAGTCGGCCGCTTTGTGAGTCAGCCGCCCGCGCGCGCGAGACCACGCGATGGGATTTTCCGAGTGCTCGGTACAAGGAGACGTCGCTGCTTCAGAGATCTGCGTTTTGGGTGTAGGACTACGTTTACACGGATGCGACTGAAACGCGTCGAATGGGGGGCACAAATTGTGTTGCGTGTGTGTGCTTGTACTCGTTGTCACATCAATAAAAAGAAGTCGTACGCTGCGCTAAGTATCGTTCTTACAAGATTTGGTTGTCGAAGGAAAAAAACGGTGCTTTCAACTTTTGAAACGGGTGCGTCGTGATAAAATAACACTACTCGAAGGTACGCATATATGGGTGTTTTCATCTCAAATCGTGCCGGCAAAAAGGGTCGAATTTTTTATTTCGCTGAAAAAAATATATGTTATGGCGTCGTCTCAAAAAACGCAGTAGCCACAAATCGCGAGTTCGTCGGTTTTTTTGTTCTTGACTTACGAATTTTAAAAGAGGCCGCGGCGGAAAGCAGTGTTTTTCACATCCGTCGTGGGTCGGATGTTTCGCTCGATCTCCCGCCGTGGATTTTCAGTCCACATTATATTATTTTTTTTTGCAAGCACTCTGTGAGAATATTTAAAACGCTCTGATACCATGAAATAGTTTTAGGCATTTTGCTTTTTTTTTTTTCTGTAAAAATGTCAAAAACGCTCCCTCGGTCAATTGTTGACGAACTTTGACAATTAAAGACTGGCTATCTACTTGGGCTACATCAATATTTTTTATGTCTATGGAGAGCCCAAAACACGGTTTTTATATATATTATTAAATGACTCAGCTGTATGAAGTATCCTTTGCGGGACGTTTATGTTAATGTTATGCGAAAAGCAAAAAGTACCAATTTTAAAATCAATTTTCTAGAAAAAAAACAAAAAAAAAAACATTTTTTTTTGTTAAAATGCGGATATGGTAGTTGTCTACTCGAAAATCAAGTCGAGAAAGTGTGTATTTTGTTTGTATGTTCTATAATTGAGCCTCAATATCGGAAAAAGCCGTCTTCGTTTGGCAAGACCTAAGTCAGATATAGCGACCCGTGCGTTTCTATGAATTGTGAAAAAAGTTTCCTTGAATTTTTGTCTGCGTTTTGTAATCAATTATAAGCGTATTTCGTGGCATTGAATAGTAATTTATGTGTTTATAAGATCGGGAATCCACGAGAAACATATCTAACCAAATCAGCAGGCCTAGTAGACCTTCAATATCTAAGAGGCGCAGACGTTGTATTGTTTCGATTTATAAACCTTTCACTGGAAACTGGCATGACTAGTTATTAGCTGTCATATTACTAAGACATAGAAAGTCACCACATCATTGATATATTATATACAATTCTTTCCGAAACCAAACGCTAGGGATTGTTCACCGCACATCGCACAGATCACCAGAGAATATCCCTTTCACTTCCATAATATACAAAAGTAATGACACAGAAACGATCCGAAACACTCGGAGAAAGTGTCACGGAGAGTGGTAGGGAATAAAAATAAATAAATAAGAATAAAATTACCCAACTCCGATCTTAACGAAAATTGCGTTAAAAAAAAATTAAAGATTAAGGTTCGAGTGGTGGCCAGGCGATAGGTCCACGCCTGGTGGAGAGTCACACAAAGAATTCGACGACACGTAAAGGTAAAACAAAGAAACAAAGATTTAATAAAGACGGAAAAACTCAGCCGCACCTGGCAAAAACAAAAACCAACTCCCCCGGGCATTCCCTAAACGGGACTCAACCGAATACGTGCGAACACGCTCTCTACAGCACCGTCAGGCCGCTACGCCATGACGAAATAAACCCAACAACTAAACAATGCTAACAAACAGTTAATCATAAAACACTGAAAAAAAAACAAAAACGTTCAGCAAAATCGCACTCGAGAAACAAAGTTCAGCGGGGCGAAGAAACACACACAAACTAAAAAAAAAAAAAAAAAAAAGTCTTAACTGACTGACGCCGGGTTGAGTCCCACGACACTGAAGCCTGGCAGGATGACGGTGTCCAGATGATGCTCGAATCTATTCTTCACTCTATTACGCACATTCACGACGACTGTGCGGAGCAGTGGCTGTGCGGAACAAAGTGAACTAAATAGATTCGAGCAGCGATGCGCGAGAAGGTAACCGAGACGTAACATGCCTCGAGCTTCATATCGGGAGAGGAGCTTTCGAGGTAGTTACTGCAATTACTCAAACTTTCTCTTTCCCCTTCCTTTTTTCAAAAGAACACGTCAACCGGCGCTAACTTTTCATCTCGGAAGAAGGCCACTCTTCACGATCGGTTATAGTTGACAAGGAGGCTGACTTCGACCCTACTAGTCTCCGGGCAGAATAAACACAAGTATATTTACCAACACGCTCGTTTTTAATGTCAGTCTCCGGGCTTTGCTGTTTCCAAAAGAGATAACCCTTCGGTGCTATCGGATCTCCGCGGAGAGAGATGTTCGCCGCGTCAACGACACATTCGTACCATTTCACTCCTCGCGACACAGGGTGCGCTGCTCGCTTTACTGTCACGGGCCGTCCTATCTAACAAAACGAGCGCGAAAGGTCGTGGTCATCTGCTGGTTCCGAAACGGCGGGACGTTCATATAGGACACTGAAGGACCCGAATCAATACGACGTCTGCCGATCTCTACACATTAAAAATTTACGACGCCTGCTGGTCTGTTTAGAAGTGTTGCTTTCTTTTTTGAACTCCTCCAGTGTAGCTTGCCGCCTATAATGAAATTTAAATGATCAATGAATATTACAGGGTGGAACTACTGTATTTCATTTTTATGTAGGAACGTTTAAAAAAGCAAAAAATATTTCACCGTTTGTGAAAGCGCGCAATTCGCCAGTCCATTTCGAGCCGTAAAAACACGTTTTTTGTACCATATTGATGCTTAAATATAAAACATACAAAACAAAATTAGACAACTATCATATCTACATTTTAACAACAAAAAAAAATGTTTTGTTTTAGAAAATTGATTTCAAAAATGGTCATAGAAAAAAATCAGTCTGGCAACAGTGGGCACAGGGTTAGCGAGGAAGGGCTTGTCAGACGAACTACACACAGTGTACGCCATCGGTGTACACACCATGTTAAACAAGATGGCGGCTTCCAGGCGCACGCGTCCGCCGACGCAACGGTTGTACCCGAGCGCAAACCGAGCGGTGACGCGTGTGTTTGGATCCAATCCTTGAGACGCATTGCGGGCGATGCGCTGTCTTCACGTCACGTTTGAAAACACGGTTTGATGGGGGCCGTGAAATACTAGCCGCGCGTGACTCCTATCGGGTGAGGGGTAACCGGACAAAAGCTCACCGGACAAAGGCTCACCGGACAGAAGCTCACCGGACAAAAGCTCACCGGACAAAAGCTCACCGGACAGAAGCTCACCGGACAAAAGCTCACCGGACAGAAGCTCACCGGACAAAAGCTCACCGGACAAAAGCTCACCCGTTTTTTCACAGACCCGGACAAAAGCTCACCTCACTTTTTCGCTACCCGGGCGAAACACGGGCTGAAATAAAATGCGGACATGATGGACATTGCATCATTTTTAGGTGAACTTGTACCCCATCCCTCGCAAGGGTTTACTACGGTTGATCGAATGCCATTTCGTCAAAATATCTTTTAGAGAACGGGCACGTTTAAAATGTTAAAAAGTGGGTGAGCTTTTGTCCGGTGAGCTTTTGTCCGGTGAGCTTTTGTCCGGTGAGCTTCTGTCCGGTGAGTTTTTGTCTGGTGAGCTTTTGTCCGGGATTCCGGGTGAGGGGAGATCTATGAACTTCCAAAGCGGAAACTTATTTGCTATGAATTGAACGGTCGTGTTCTCGTGCGCGTGCTGTGTTACGCGTGTGTGTTTCTATACTTGATTTGGCGTAAGACGTCGGCTTTTATTAACCGTATGGGAAATCGACGTTTACCGGTGTTTAATCTTGGAGCGCGACTCCGGTTCGTAATTATCGGTGTGAAAAGGGGGTGAAGAAACTTGAGCGTATACCGATAGTGTATATTTGCAGCATAATCGTGACCGGTGTTTATATTTCCAACGACTCTGCCGTAGCTCGTATGGAGATACGAGCACTACAATGATAAAAACGCCGAATGATGGCTATGTTTATATCTTTCCAGGGATTCGGTTTTTATTTATACCTTATACCGGTGCTCCGCGCTAATCTCTCGAGATATCGCACGCACAATGATAAAGACGCCGAATTATCGGAGTTTATATATTTTTATCTTCGTGGATCTGCCAAAAATATATTAAGAATTGTTTATATAATTATATTCCCAGTAACTCTGGCTGAACGCTTATCGAGATATCAGAATTACAATGAGAAAAAAAAAAAAAAAAAAAAAAAAAAAAAAAAAAAAAAAAAAAAACGTCGAATGGTAGGCGTTTATGGTTTCCGGCACGAAGTTCCCCTAGAGAAGATCCTGACCGGTGTTTATATTTCTAGTAAATCTAGTGATAAGTAACGCCTATCAAAATATCAAGACTGCACGACCGAAAAAAAACAACAAAAAAAAAAACCCGTATGGCAGGTGTTTATGATTCCCTTTCAATGATTCATGGAGAATGTCGTTCTCTATACGTTTTCCGTTTTTTTTTCCTTGTAAGTCACGTGGGTTCCTTATCTAGTATGCGGGACGAAGCAATAATAAAGCATTTCGACCTGGAATATGCGAGAAAGTATAGGTGAGGCAAAACAAGAACGTGTGACAATCAGGCATGTTTTGTGGACACCTTCCAGCGGCGTGGAGACATCAAAACGACGTTTTAATCGCGTCACCAGAAGTCACGCGATTCAAGATGGACGCGCCTTTGTGGAAAAGGTCTATATTCTCAGCAGTTCTGACGTAATGCGTACTGTTACGACGAGGTATCAAGATAGAGAACACGCCGAATGATCGGTGTATTTCTTTTTTTTCCTTTTCAAGGATTCAAAAAAAGGGGGGGGGGGGGGGGGATACCTGGCGTATTTTTGTATTGGCAAGGCAGAGTGAGAGAGAGAAAGACACATTAAACGTGAGTGTTTGGACAGGCTGTGTCGGTCATGCCGTATTTATAAGGCGCTTTTCAGTGAATGTAGAAAAACGGATACATTAGGGAGCTTAAGTAGATCGTTCCGATAGCTCCGATAAAAATGCGGTGCGCGCGCAAAAGCATCGGCGGAGTATTAGGGTATACCGTCATGGGAAGTATATCCAAACGATCTACTCAAACTCTTCAGTAGCTGTTACACGTTTATATGCACCTCTCCATGCTATGCGGAGAGCAGGTCATCTGCTTCTGGCGCGGGGGCTGCGGTGACGTCAGGACGACGCCGAGCTGTGATTGGCTTTGATTGAAGGAATAGTGGGTAGATCTTAATGCTAGGTTCATCGAGGTCTTCCCACTCTTTGTATCAATTGGGCCAATTGCAACTCGGCGTTTTGACATGATCGTGTATAAGAAGCAGACGAACTTGCGCTCCTTATAGAGTTTGTGAAATTTGAACTCAGTTTTTACGTCGCTTTTTTTGAGAACTCGGCTTTCCATTGTATAAAAGCGCGATGAGTGTATGCGTCACTCGCGAAATTCCACGTTGAAATGAACGTCACACGTGCGGCGCTCTTGCTAACGAAGCTCACCTCGAACCTGCCGACAAAAAGGCCTCGAGAAAGTCGTTTGTTCTTGTGTCCAAAAATCTGTTCCGTTTTTATTTTTTTTAATTTCTGAATCGGGAGTTAAACCGGCCACCTGTTTGCGAAGGAACGCTGTCCAGGTGCCGGGTTCTATAATCCCGGGGGGACACACGCTTTGACGATTCTATTATAGAACTTCCTTTTTCCTTTTCGCTTTTTGACACTCGAAACGTGTAGGCGTCTCGATAAAATAACGTAAATCGAATTATAGATGCACCTCCATACATCTTAATTCTCCACATAAAAAAAAAAAGGGGGGGGGGGGGGTGAGTAAAGCCCCGTGAGGGGCCGGACTTTTTTTTTTTTTTTTACGACTGCAAGTAACGAGGCCGTGTAGTGGTGCTGGAACGCGTCTCCGCTTTGTGTGTTTATATAGCATCCCATTCCGCCCGTGTACGCATCGATAGTTGTCGCCGAAGTGCCAACAAATAATAGGGTTCCGCGTTTTCGGTTTCTATTTTTTCGAAATTCGGCATACTTTTTTCGGTGTTTATTTTAAAATTCAGTTTTCGGTTTTTTTCGGCGCATATTTATGCGCACAAAAGTTTATCGGCTTTTTTCGGTGAATATAAAATAAACACCAACGGACGCCGGATCAGATTATCCTTTTTTCTCTGGTATTTGTGATCACTCAAAGAATAATGGCACATATATATTGAAAAAGAAATGAACACTTTATTTGGCAAATGTGTGCAACTGTAAAAGAATAAAGAAAAAAACACAGAAGTACAAACAAGTCACATATAAAGCTTGTGCCCCCCAAAAATACGGAACTTCACCTTCTGTATATCATGATGACGTGATCTTATTATACTACACACATGTACTTTCCCAGGTTCTCTTCGTTGATCCGCACTCTTTCTTTCCTGTTAATATGACCCTGAGCTTCAAGAATGCCCTCTCAACGCTAACGCTGGATACTGGCAGGCTGATGAGATAAAGCGCTGCCTGAGCCAAAATTGGCCAATCAACCAATTGTGACTGGCACTGACCGCCAAAAGAGACATGGTGGGACGTTTTGAAGCACAACATAACATGCAGAGCTTGCATCAAGTCAGCCTTTTCTTACAACGAGTACATGGCGAAGTCATGGGGAATTTCAGGGAAGCTATGTTGCGCTTTTTGCACTCCCAGAAGACTAGGGAGAAGGAAGTGACGTCAACAACGCAGCAAATGCAGGTTGGATGTTGATTTTGTTTTCTTCTGTCAACATCCAATCTGCGTTTGCTCTAGTCGTTGACGTCACTTCCTTCTCCCAAGTCTCCTGGGAGTGCAAAAAGCGCAACATAGCCCCCCAGACTTCACGTTCCGATCGATCATGCGCACATTAAACCAAAACGTCGTGATGGCATCCGTGTATCCCATACATTCGGACACGTTTCCATAGACACTGTCATTCCACTTTTTCGCCACGGCTCTGCGGTACGACTGGAAGGTTAAAGTGATCTTTTCCGGTTAAAACAGAATTTTAGAAAATGGATTCGACGTATTTTTATCGGTTTTTAACGGTTTAAATTGAAAATGCCGAACCTAAAAACTGACCTTTTTCGGTTAAAACCGAATTTCCGAAAATGAATTCGGCTTACTTTTATCGGTTTTTATCGGTTTAAACCGAAAACTCCGAACCCTACAAATAACCTTTAAACAAAAAATTAAAAATGGCGAGTAAAAAGCTAGTAAATGCAGCCGTTACTACCTTTTTCTGACCGTTACTATACCTTTTTACTAGCTATTTACTACTCTAAAGGCGCGGACAAGATGGCGGCGTCTTCTGCATCGCCGATGGTCAGCGTTAGCGACGCACTTAAGCCTGGTTCAGACAGTTGCGTTTGACTGCGTTGTGGCAGCGAGAAACCAGGACATTCCTGCTGCTTCTATCGCGTGCCAAGACGATTCCTTGAATGGGATTCCACGCTTCATGCGAAGCACAGATGTGCCGGTGAGTCGCTTTCGGTTCTCGACGCAACGCAGTCAAACACACTCAAACGCAAGTGTCTGAACCGCCCCTTACTGTTTCGGAACGCAGGGGGAGGATTCCACAGACAGTCGTAGCATCAAATATTGTAGGAAGGGGCATGTTTGAGGGTTGGAGCTAACGTTACTATAGAAGACTGCCGCCTCTAGAAACCCTCGGGGACACCGCAAATGCATCGTACAAAAGAAGACAGTCATGCAGGCGGTGTCGGACATGTATTCTTCTTCCCTCTGTGACCAGGCACGTAGCCATGATTTTGTTTCGGGAAAAGGGGGGGGGGGGCATGCCCCCCCCCCCCCCCTCCCCCTGGCTACGTGCCTGTCCGTGACTGTCCTCGTTGGTCATCAAAAAACACTGTATGTAGACATGTTGAGCACACACGTATGTGTGGAGCAAACTGGCACCGAAGAACACACTTGAAGCGTCCCCGCACATAAATATGTTCATCACGTCTGCAAGCAGCGAACACCACATCTTTTAGTGTATACAGTGTATCAACATCGTGCACTGCGACTTAACGTTCCGGATGTATACGGCAGGCGTGTACCACACCGGCCGACAACTCCTGGGCAACATCTGAATCGCGTCGACAATTGCATCGTCGCAAATGGGTTGGAGCAAGAAGATGTTTCCTTTTCTTTTCGTAACTACGAAACAGTTGGAAAAAAATTAAAAAGGAAGCAAGAAAGAAACCGCGTTCTCTGTTGTTGACCATCAGGAATCCCAGAAAGGAGTTCGTGTCTTTTGTGCGAAACAGTTCAAGAAACTTCCTCCGGGGCGTTCTTGCACTAGAAAAGTTCAGAAGAATTCCTTCCGTTGCAAAAACACCTGCACCAACAACAAGTGTTTTTTTTTTTTTTTTTTTTTTTTTTTTTTAATTTGAGGGAAATAGCGAAATGCGTCCAGCTGCCATAGCTGCGGCAGTTCGAACGTGTAGTTGTGCACACGACACTGCTCAGACAGTAGCTTGTCCGTCGAACACGTGTCCGGGTTCCGGGCTATGTATTAGGACCACAAACACAAATGGTCAACAAAAAAAAAAGAAAAAGAGAGGTAGGGAAAACCAAACGAACTAAATGATTTAATTAGCGTTCTTCATTGTCTTTGTTACTATTGTACGAGGATGCCCTCGGTGGATTGAACGACGTGTCTTTGCGCTCAGAACTGACGTCCGTGGCTCTCCGCGTAAAATGCAACAAAGGCTTCGACGGAAGAAGCATTACGACAAAGAACCGCGCCAATTCAGTTCGGCCGTTCAGCGGGTTAGTTAGCTCCGTTGAGTGCGCTTCCTGAAGCGCACTGGTGCTCTGTGGTAAAGCGACACCCGCAGAGTGGCGTGACGATTTTTTATATCCCGCTTCGGCGCGATGCACCGCATGCTTAGAGAGGGAAACCACTCCTTCAAAACGGGATGTGCCCTTCTACAAAGTCACGTGACAGTGAGGCGGCCTTCGATAGCTCCTAGCGTACTCTTTCGATCGAGCGTAAGCGGTAACGGAGTCAGACGGAGGCCCCGTTCCCTCGCTACTATTTCACTTCGTCGTGATCACTCGCGACTCGAGCGTCTCCGAAAGAACGCCCACCCCAAGTTTAGCCTATAGACCTTTTCCACAAGGGCGCCGCCATCTTGAAATGTCGTCACTTCCAGTATGGGCGACGACAAAATAGTAAAACGTTTCAACCTGTAACCATTAAAAAAATAGAGGGGAGCCAAAACGAGAATGTGTGACGGTTAGGCTTATATCCTAAATGTCTTCTATTGGCGTGGCGACGGCAAAACAATGTTTTCGCCCATACTGGAAGTGACGACAATTCAAGATGGCGGCGCCCTTGTGGAAAAGGTCTATACACCAACTCAACTCTGCTACGTCACGCCGCGGTGGTGGCGCGCCGGACGCACTTCCGGTCTGGGGCGGTGGGCAGAAGTCGCCGTGCCAGACATGCATTCCTGTGTTCCTTTGGAAGAAACGGGACAAAAGACCTGCCTTCTCGTCAAAATGCTGCAACGGGGGCTGTACCAAGAGAGTCTAGAAAGTTTTTGAACATCAGTTTTCATGTGTTTTTGCCCCCTCCGTTCGTCCGAGGACGTGGATAGTAGCCGTGAAAAGGGCAAACAAGACGCTGTCGAACTACGATTGCGTGTGCGGGCCACAATTTGTGGTCGCCAGATGTATTTGCTTTGTTCCAACATGAACGTGAGAAAACCCCCAAATTGTTCGGACCACCCACGGGTTCAGTGCGTCTTCAAATTCACACGGCCGCCTGATCGTTCGAACTTTCGTCTGCTCTTTCAAAGTTGTCTGCTTTTTGTCGTCTCCTCGTTCAAACAAAAGCGGCCCGTAGACCAAACTTTGACCCGGTGATTGCAATAAGAAGTAATTGCAGGCCTCAAAAGGCTTAAGTAGGCTCGGTGTAAACAGTAGATACAAGATGTTAATTATTGGTACCGGTGGCCATCACCTACTTGTTACGCTTGGTCTGTTCCCGCTTCCGATTTTCAGTATCGACGTTGATCATCGCCGCTACTTTTTACACTTTTGCAGCACGAGCGACGTCGCGACCGAAAATAGCTACAAGAATCTCATCATGGTTTTGGCGTCCATTCTGCAGCGTTCATGCGAATGAATCGCCGCACGTCAAATTATTTACGGAAAGTTTAGCGGCGTAACGAGCCTTCATTATTTGGCTCAGGCGATTCAAGTGGTAAGACATTGCGATGAGGACGTAGAATCGACAACTCCAACGCGAAAAAGAGTATGTAGACTCACACAGACGCCGACAACGTGACATTCGAATGGTTTGTTGACGCGGGACGCGGTGCTTCTTGCCCGTACTTCATTGCGAGTGCGTTCGAACTGTCGTCTGCTCTTTCAAACTTGGCTGCTTTTTGTCGTCAGCTCGTTCAACGACAGCGGCCCGTACGTAAACCAAACGTTGACCCGGTAATTGCGATAAGAACTAAGTGCATGCCTCAAAACACTGTTGAAGGTTGGTGGGGGTAGGTCGGCTAATTGTAAACAGACACAAGAAGTTGTTGATCATTGTTACTACTATCATTGTTACTATAGTGGCCAGCACCGACTTGTAATGCCCGATTCTACTTGCGGTTTTCAGTATCGATGTCCACCATCTCAGCTACGGTCCACGCTTTTGCAGTCCGAGCGACGTCGCGACTGAAAATAGCGAGCAGAATCTCATCGTGGGAGTCAGGCTTTAGCGCCTTTTCTGCGGCGTCCACGTGAAATGAATCGCCGCACGTCACATTATTCACGCAAAGTTTTGCCTCGATAGTTTTGCTGAAGCCGCTCAAGTAGTCAGACATTGTTAGGAGGACGCAGAATCAACAATTCCAACGCGAAAAAGAGCACGGGGACTCCCACCGACGCCGACAACAACGCAATTCAATGGTTTGTTTATGGGCGACGGCGCGCTTCTTGCCCACCATCCACCGCGCATGCGCGGCGCCGGTGGCGTCCGCTAGGGGCGCTCCGGTTTGTTTGTAAACATGAGTTGGTCTATACACCCCGTGCGCAGAAACCAGGTTGGCGAGATGTAGGAAGCACCTGCCCGTGCGCGCTTCCGACAGCAGCGCCACCATGCTGGCGTGGTGGCGCTGCTGTCGGAGGGTGGAGTTGGTGTATGAACCCACTAGATATAGGCCTCGCTTTGGGCACCGGCACTCTCCCGTTTTCCCGAGGCCGCGGCCATTTTGGCACTTTGTGCGTAGCGGGCGCAATATTGGCGATCGTTATGATTGGAACACGCGCGATTTTCATGGGCTCCCGATATGCTGACAAGCGAGGTGAGGCGGTAACGGATTTGCTCTGTCGCTGACTGTTTGAACATTTCTGCGGAGGACGGAAAAGCCCTTCCTCCGATTTCAGATAAGCCTTTCGGAATGACTGGCCACGACGGACGATTCCAGTGGCTTCCGCTTTTGACGGGTTGCTTGGTTCGTCCTATTAGCTTGGAGCGTCGGCGGCGTTAAGCTGAAACGAAATAGGGTGGAGTCTTTCGACGTATATCGCTGCAGGACTTTCTAGACTACGTTGTCTGTATCAATAGAAGCCGAGACTGGCGGCATCGAAGCGGTCACCTTTCAGTCACCGGCACAAGAAGCGTTGTACCTTTCTTTTAGGTTTGTAGGCACTAGTTCGCCTCGTTAAACGTTTACTTTAAAGATCTACATTCCGTGACAGTATATATACTCTACGGTAGAACAAAATCACACGGACGTTCTTTTAGTCTTGGTTTCTTTTTGTTTAGGTATTTTATACAGAGCTTTTGGGGTTTTATATATTCCATTCGACTTTTTGGACACCATTCGGGCACTATTCGATTGGCATTCGACACGAGCTGAAATTTCACTATTCGCGCACCTCTACAGATAAAGCGTCAGGTAACTGGCAGCAACGATTTAAGATGATCTGGACGACCGGTGCTCCGAAGGGGAGATAATTTAGCTATCCTGCGGCTTGGCTTGCTCCGGCGACAGTGATGGTTTGTGCAGTCCGCGCTGCGGTCTTTTCCGCGCCCAAGCCGCCCGCCCCCGTGCGCAGGTGTACACTTACGTGCGCGTGGGTCGGCTCCTTCGAGGAAGGAAGACTATTTCGGGTAACTCCGCCGTCGAAGGTACTCCTGGTTAGAAGAACAAGAGAGGAAAGTGCTACAAAAAGCAAGACGGGGAGGCCCGAGGGACGCGTAGATGGGATCGTGCCGACGAAGTGCCGCGAATGGCGACGGCTTGGGTGGGGGGCGACTGAGAGCGTGGCCGTCTTTTCTTCTTCCCGTGGGCTACGTCGCCGTACACTTTGGTTTACACCCCACTGCGCTTGGGTGAGCCAGCCAGTCGCTGCAATCGGGAATAGGAGGGAGAGGGGAGGGGGGGGGGGGGCGATTGACGAAGCTGCGTAGACAACCTACGCTAATATACGTGGTCGAGAAACTTTGGCCAAAGTTTGGACTAGGGGCAACAGCGGTAGGGGTAGGGTAGAGGTAGAGGTAGGGTAGGGTAGGGTAGGGTAGGGTAGGGTAGGGTAGGGTAGGGTAGGGAAGGGGGGGGGGGTTGTTTTGGTCACCCCACTCGGTCACCCCACCGAAATCGCGATGACAAGTATATGGGTGCGGCACACTGTGGTTCGGGCAGACGTGTGCAAAGTCGTTACGATTGATATGCATTTAAAACGCCATTGGAAAATTAAGAAAAGCCGCTTCCTTTATTTTTTTTTTATTTATTATTATTATTTTTTCTTTACAGTGCCATTTACGCTTTTGCGCTAACTCATCTTTGTAACATGACGCCTGGGAGACGTGGTAGCACTGGCCGTCGTCTAAATATCCACGCGAGGCCGCATCCGAAAACGTGTTTCTAGGCGTGCCCAGCGGTCGCAAAGACAGCGCTCGTTTATATAGAAACGGACGTGGTATATTTGTGCGCACGCTTTCTTTCTTGGGATATTCATAATTAGAGCTTTGAAAAGTTGTGATGTTTGAAAGGGACTGACGGGGACGCTTTGTGCTGTCGCGCTAAGGTCGCACGATCTCGTAACTTAGAAATAAAAAGAAATTGACAAAAGTTTTTTTTTTCTTTAGTGCGAGCTGTCAGAGTAGTCAGCCATTATGCGCCACCGCGCAGGTGCGGAATTGTTTTAACGGCCGGAAATTGTGGCGCATAAATTACCGCCGCGCGAGGCCGTACCTATTGTTCGAGCCGTCGCTCATTCGCCGCGCTTGGTTTCGCTCGGGACCAATTAAACGCCAGTGTTTTTCTGTCGCGTACACACTTCGAGGAAAGGAAAGATGGCAAAGTGTCGCGAACTTCCTTCTTTATTGGCTACGCGGGGTGCAAGTCCGTCTGCTTCATGCTCGGGAGTTGCGCTGACGTCAGGACAACGCCGAGCTCTGATTGGCTCCGATTCAAAGGATAGATGCCTCGAGCTCTACCCACTATTTTTCTCAATCAGCCAATAAGAGGTCGGCGTTCTGACGTCATCGCAACCCCATGTGCAAGAAAGCAGACAAACTTACGCTTCGCAGTTTTTTTTTTCTTGTATTTTTTATAAATTCTGTTTATACTTGGTTTCACAGTTTATAAGTCTGACTGCGGTCGACGCTGCGAGAAAGCAGACAAACTTATGCTCCGATACGGTACGATGGGCCCTCCGGTATACGAACTGCGCATGCGCTACCGCAGAAGACTCGCACATGCGCAATTCGTACTGGACCCCTTATAGTGCCGTATCGGATGGGCAAAGACGGTTCCCTAACACTCTGTAGACGTGCCCGTAGCATACGTGCGCATGTAGCAAACGGGTTTCGAACGTGCGTGAGGCCCGTCCGCAGATAGTTTTTATCATTTAAAATTTTGTTTGGGTAGACGTCACACGTGTAACGAAATCACCCCCTGTAAAACAAACGAGGCCAAAAAAAAGAAATTTTACCGCCATATTTACTATGTTGCGAGACTCATTTGAAAGATTCCGAAATATTTGAGGTAGAGAAGCACGTTTCTGAATCGCTCCTAACTCGAAATCTTTCCCGCAGCGTGGACATTATGGCAAACATTACGGATCCACCTTAAGAAAATAAAGAAAAAAAAAGGGGTATACCTCTTTTTTTTTCTTTTCTTTTTTTTTTTTTTTTTTTTACGCTCGGTGTTATCTAGCTGGTGGCTCAAAAAGCAGTTTCACTTTCGACGAACTATAATGGCGGTCATGAAACTATTTCATCCGGCGCGCCGTCCCCTTGGCACGTAGGTGGCAGATGCAGTCGTTCTTAAATGAGCTCATAATTATTACTTTTTTTTTTCTCTTGACTGGTCTGCATTAGGTTTCGTACGTGTGAACATGACCAGTACAAAGCGACGACCGATCTTAGCGCCTCGATGAAATTTTTACCGTCCAAAGGCTTTAGGGTGAGCCAAACTCGTTTAGAGAGATCGATTGAACCACACTCCGAAATGGACGCTTGCGCAGCCGTTGTATACCTTAAATTTGTGCGTCGTGTTGTACCGACGTCTCGAACGTATATCCTCGCGTATCATCCACTTGGTACTAGCTTTTCAACTCCTTTCTTTAGGGTGCCTTCATGAAGGCTCCCTACCTTTCTTCATCAGCCTCAAGAAGGCTGCCACCATACCTCGGCAAATTCATTCACGAACTCGCTCATTCACCTTCATTCACATTCACGGCGTGAATCTGAATGGCTCTGAATGAATTCTTGAATTCGAAAAAAATCATGATGTGATGGTAAATGACTTTGTGAATTTGAATGAATTCGTGATGAGATGGTGAATGACTTCGTGAATTTGAATGAATTCGTGATGTGATGGTGAATGAATTCATGAATTTGAATGAATTCGTGATGTGATGGTGAATGAAGTCGTGAAGTCATGATGTGATGGTGAATGACTTCGTGAATTCGAATGAATTCGTGATGTGATGGTGAATGAAGTCGTGATGTGATGGTGAATGACTTTGCGAATTTGAATGAATTCGTGATGTGATGTTGAATGATGTTGTGATGTGATGGTGAATGACTTCGTGAATTTGAATGAACTCATGATCTGTTGTGATTGTGAAGGACTTTGTGAAGTGAATAGAATTCATTGTGATGGGTGAATGACTCAATGGATTCGTGACGTGATGGAGAATGGCTCGTGAACACGATGAATTTGCGATGTGCGTGGCTCGTGAACTTGGTAATTTTGTGATGGGAAGTAATACCGTGAACTTAATTCTCGACGTGATAGTGAATGCGGTTGTGCATTCAGAATAGGCGGAAAACATGTTCGCAGGTGCTTCTTGCTTACTGGTTGTTTTCATCCTTCACCGCAAACCACAGGAACATATTTGACTTTAGCGGTTTGGGCTTCAGTCTCGCTGCGTAGCCGTGCGTGCCTCAGCACGGTGGCCCTTTGTCGAGCAATTTCGTAGTAACAGCTGTTTATAAAGGAAGTGCGGTGGCAGTGTCAATGAAGCGGAGGAGAGGGGGGGGGGGGGGGGAGGGGAAGCAGGCTAGTCTTTTTCTTTTTTTTTTTTGGCACTTGACACTTAATTTTGCCGTTGTTCTGAGCGGTTCCTCGTGAATCAATGGAGCTCCTTGCCGACCTTGTCCTTCTGTGTCTCGGGGCATATGGTCCGAAATCCCTGAAGGCTCTCGCTGTGCCGTTTCGCTCGTGAGTCGTGCGTGGCGCAGCCGCGCTGTCAGCGGGCACTAATAGCAGCAAGCGCCGTTTCAAAAGATACGAAGCCGAGGCCGACGTCACGAGCAGGCGCACCTAATCCGGCGCCGAGACCATATCATGTGACCTCCCGGTTCCGCGTGGCGGCGCACGGAGCACATTCATGTGACACGATCGCAGCGCAGCATTGGCTGGGCTGGCGCTCTATCAATGTGGGTTGTGTTTCGCGCACTCGAAATACCCCACTTCCCCGAAGGAGTCAGGTCCTGGTTTCAAGTGGCTGACACAAAAAGGCGCCACAATCCTATTCCACAAGAACTGCAAACTCGTAAAGGGCTACCAGCCGTGAAGCCGAATTTAGTCAGAATGAACCTGAATGACTTCGTGAATTATGCGGAATTCATGATGTAATGGTGAATTCTGGTGAATTCGTGTTGACCGTGATGGTGAATAACTTCGTGAAGTGATGGTGAATTCGGATGAATTCATGATGTGATGGTGAATTCGGATGAATTCATGATGTGATGGTGAATTCGGATGACTTCGTGAAGTGATGGTGAATTCGGATGAATTCGTGAAGTGATGGTGAATTCGGATGAATTCATGATGTGATGGTGAATTCCGATGAATTCACGATGGTGAATTCCGATGAATTTGTGGTGATGGTGAATGACTTCGGGAATTGGTGATGTGATGGTGAAGGACTCCGTGAATTCGGACGCGGCGGTGATGTGATGGGGATGAATTTTCGGAGCGGTTGAACGCCGTGATGTGAAGGGGGTGAAGTTTTGGCGCAGTTGAACGCCGGGATGTGAAGGGCCGTGACTTTGGGAGGTCGGAGTACCTTGTGACGTGAATGCGAATGAATTTGGAGACGTGATTTTGTTCGTGATGTGATGGTGAATGAAGGGGGTCTAAAATGCCGACCTATGGCTGCCACTAGTTTGGCACTGACAGTTGCGGATCCTAAAAAAGTAGCAGTATTTTTTTGCTTTTTTTTTCTAATTTGGAGGTGTTTTTTTTTGTTTTTTTTCTATGTTTACTTTTTTTTTTTGCAGATCCGGTGTTCTTTGGTAACAAATGTTGGTGTTGGAGGAAAAATCGGGGTTTATCGAAGATCATGTCAAAGGAAATGGGACACTGGTTTCCCCGAACTTTCGGGAAGATTCGCGCGACCTGTTAACTCCAAAGACCTCCCCGTACCACAAGGCTGGTTCTTCTAGAGTCTATAGACCGTTTTATCGTGGGTAGCGCCATTTTGAGAGCGAGAGAGAAAAGGGGAAAGGGCTACCGGCGCTTTCCCCCTTTCTGATTGTGTAGAAAGAGTGCAAGTTCCGGATGAGAGGCTTGGCCGGTGTTGGGCGTCTGCAGTGCCCCAACTTCGTTCGCGCTTTCTTCTACGTTTCAAACGCTCAAACTTAATTAGAGCCATGGTCTTCGATGGCGACAGTCCCCCGGTTATCGGGACACCATTGCTGGGTGATAGGGTGCACGAATAACGACAGAAAGCGTCGAATACTGTCCGAAGACCTATGTAGCTTGCATGGAATCCGGCAAGGCAAGTACGGCTGGAATGTTTTTAAGCTCCATTGCTTTCCGCATGACTGGAAATGATGAACCATTTATACGTTTTTGCTTGCAATGGGCCTATTCCAACGTAGCCGCTTTTAGTTGTAATCAACAAGCGATACACGAAACGGGAACCTCAATTAACTTTGTAAACGCCCGGAGCTGCTACATCTCGTCTTGCTGTGCTGTTTTTATCTTCGTGTCCCTGTTCTTATATCTCCTTGTGAATGAACGACGAAGACGCTCTAGATGTACTTTTATCGAACCGCAGAAAGCCTCGAAGCAGCCACGAAATAGTTTACTATTTGATGCATTATTTTGAGTACTCACCTCCAATTTCTATCGCTGGCACGTTCGCTGCCGCTGTTCCCCCCGTGGCCACACTGGCGGATGCCATGACTCAAAGAAACGTGCACACTGGGCTCGAAAACGCAGATCGCAACACACGAGACGTTCCTGCAGTGACTATCAAGCGCCTCAAAGCGCCTTAGTCAACGGAAACAACCCACCAGCGGCACTTCAAGGAGCGCTTTTGCCGGCTCTCTGGTATCGCGCAGGAGATCGCGATTAAAAAACAAACAAACAATAGAACTACGTTTTCAACAATTTCCAGCTTCACCCGGCGGTGGAAATGAGCCTTCAACTAAGTGTTGTAGATGATAAAATCGAGTCAGTCAGCACTGCAAATTATCACTATTAAGATAAATTCAGTTATGAAATTTTACAAACTGAAACAACAGTTATCACGAGAAAACTCGCACGCACATTGCGAGCGTACCCCATGTTCATCGGCGGTACAGCGTTCGGTGCGCGCTCCATTCACGAAATGTTCCGAGCGAAGTCGAGAGGATGGCGTTGAGGAAACGCCTTTTCGGTTTATGGACGCAATCCACTGCCGCCGGAGACAGGGGTCATGTGGAAAGCGATGGAGCTCAAAGACATTGCAGCCGCTCTCGCCTTGCCGGGTTCCTTGCAAGCTACATATGTCCTCAGACAGTATTCTATGCTTTCTGTTTTTATTCGTGCACCCTATGACCCAGCAATGGTGTCCCGATGACCGGGGGATTGTTGCCATCGAAGCCCCTGGCTCTAATTAAGTTTGCGAGTTTAAAACAGGAAAGAAAGCGCGAACGAAGTTCGGGCACAGCAGACATCCAACACCGGCGAAGCCTCTCATCCGGGACTTTCACTCTTCCTACACAATCAGAAAGGGGGAAAGCGCCCCCTTAGCAAAAAGAGGCCGTACTTCAAACGTAGTCTAAATATATTTAGTACGAATATTCATTTTGTATTTATTCTGTATTATTTTGGCCGGATTCGAAATACGCGCGTAATGTATTCAAAATACACTATAAATATGAATCAAAAAATATTTTAGATATACCAAAAATATTATCCCTTCACACTCAAGATGCCATTTGTGCATTAAAACCGGTTACACAATTTTTTTTTTATTTTCGATTTTGTCAGCAAATGGTGTCCCTGCGGTATTTGAAGGCGCTACTAGATACATCTCACCAAGGTACATTACAAACGAACACAAACACAAACACCATGACGCACTGAACAGCCCATTCACAGTCCCGTTGACTGCTCTAGAGCCTTATATAGCCTACATATTGAAGGTAATCATTTTTTCGGTGACCACCTCTGCGCTTATTAAGGTTCCAAGTATTCGATCTTCTCCTCGGGAGTCTGTCAAAGGGGAAACAGTGTTTTGAAGTTCGTGGACGATATCTCTTAGTAAAAGGCATTGGTACAACTAATAACAATTCGGCGCAGTCCTTAAAACAATATCCACACAAACGGCTCATAAAATACATGTTATTGCTTCTGTGCGTAGCACCACTCAGGACGAAGCGAATCAAGGCAGTATCTTCACATTAAAATACTGTAAACGACTTTATTTTCGTGAGGACCTAATTCTCGCAAAGTTCGCGAATCGCCTACAATTTCGAAAAGTAGGTCCCGTGAACAATTCCGGCAAAATGCATTAATATTAAAATCTATATTGCGATCCCAGCGCGTCGCGAAAATTAAAATTTGCGAATTATTCCAAAAATCCAACTTTGACCTAATCGCGAAATATTGAGCCCGCGAAAAATAAATATTTTACAGTAGTTGTTTTGCATTTCCATTTTAGTAGTTGACTATTTAATATGGTAGTTAATATCACTATATTAAAGTCACTATTCACATCACGTACAATGGTGAGTATACACGTTCAGTGAACTAACATTGTGCTAACAAAACCACTCCAAACGTATCTGGTCACAGCACCTGCTGAAGCTTTCCAGCATCAGCAAATATTGTAGTTGTAGTCCCCGAACCCCGTTTGTGATTGGTGTGCAAGGAACTGATCAGGTGTGTCCTTGATAGAAAAAAGGAAACAATAACATAAACTGGGCTGATTTATCAGTGCGATGCTCCGCAATTCAGTTGACAAACTAATCAAATGTTGTATTTAGGCGCTTCAGTGTACTCCGTATCTACTTGAAGTGAACTTCTAGAAGGGGAGCTTTTCAATATTTTGGTAGTTTAAGTCAAACTACCCAAGTATTGAAGTCAAAAGGTACTTCGAGTATAACACAACAGTATTTACGATTTTCAGGTATTTTAAGAGTATTCTGCACGTATTTTTGATTGCTCCATTTTTTAGGGTTGGAGTATATTTTGCATGAATTAAATAAATATTTCAAGAAATATACGTGAAAGGTATTTTGTGCCTATTAATTTAGTATTTACATATTTCAAAACGCATGAAGTGAACTTCAAATGTAGTTTAAGTAAAGGTATTTTAAAATGATTTTTAGAAGTATATTTTAGTACTAAGTAAAAAAAAAGAAGTTTATATTTTCGGTCTATTTTTCGTGTGCTTAAAATTATGAACTGTATTTCAAATATACTCAAATTAGAATGTGGTATATTTCAAACGTATTAGTTTTCGCTAAGGGCCGGTAGCCCTTTCCCCTTTTCTCTCTCGCCCTCTTTCAGTAAAACGGTCTATAGAACCGGCGTCGGGGATAGTTCATTGGGGGCGGTGTTTCGTGTCAAAATAAAACTGTCGATCAGGATTTTCTTCCTGCAAAGCTTGGCATTTTCTTAATCGAGGACTCCTCCGATTCGGAGTCATTGAGTTTTCCTCAAACTTAATAAAAATTAAAAAAAAAAAAAAAAAAATAAACGACTCGGGGATTAATTGTCATGGCTTACCGGTATCTACCGAGAACGAGAACCCCTCTTAGGTAGTGCGAAATAGGCGCATAGTTGAATGAAGATTCTTTTCGCCCCCGCTTCGAAGCGGGATATTTCAGTATCAGGCCATGGATTACGGCAGTCCGTGTCGCTCAGGAGCAACGGTCTCTCTGTACTATTTATGCACGCGTTTAAACAAAGATCCAACACGCAATGCGATGTGCTGCGGGGCTTTATGACTAAATGAACATGCTGTGAGTCTTCTCTTCCGTTTCTGAACCCGTCACCCCCCCCCCCCCCCCCCTCCCCCTTCCCCTACTTTTATATATATATATATATTTCAAGGGGCCCCCTTAGAGTCTCGTTTGAATGCGCCCTTAGCCACATATGTCATGCATACACTGAGATGACGACAGTGATCAAAGTTGTCAGGCTCAATCTCGAAAAGGGTCTATTCACTGGACGCCATATTTGAGGACGCTGCTTATAGAGCGCATGCTCAGAACGAGCTCACATTAAAAGGCTGCTTAGAGCGGCAACCTTTATGGTACAGAATGCACGTTGCAAAAGAACTGTGGAAGCTCGCCGTCAGCACGCGCTGGCACCACAAACAATAGCTGCCGTATACCTGTAATAAACGCGAAGCGGGCATTTTACCGAGAGACTTGCCGCGTTTTTTACGGGCATACCGTCCATAGCCTTTTCTATACTAACAGAGCCTGGCAGATCGCCACGAGACGCGGCCGCCGAATGTGAAAAGGTAGAGCGGCAGACGAGAGTCACGTAACGGGCGCCCCGCTGCGGCGAGGCGCCGAAACACACTTGTCCCGAGCGATGGAATGTTCGCTCGTGCTTTTTGCGTTCCTCGGGCTACCGCTTTTTTTCTCGTCGGGTTTTAAAACTATGTTTCGGGTCCTCGCCGCTGCAAAAGCTGTGCGCTGAATACCAGACTCCTCCCGAGAAATGCTCTGTGCTACCAGATCCTCGCGCTTCAGATCTGCGACCGGCCACTCTATGGCTTCGTCATCGAACTGCCAGGCTTTGTGAGTACAGAGGAGGCTATGCCACTACACATATCAAGGGGGAGCCGAGAGGGACGTCAGTGTTATCAGAGACGCATTGAGCGGTCACACTCTCCACGACGGGGCTCGGTGCGCGCTGACGAGAGTAATGGAGGCGTACTTGAAACGGCGACACGCGATTATGGCTGCGGCGCCGTTAGAAGCAGAAGACGACGAACTGCTTCCCGCTAAAAGAAAGATGCTTCTTGAATGGGTGGATGCAACGCAAAGAATGTGGAATCAAACAAGAGTTGTATGAGGAGCGACTCGAGCCTGTGGATTTCTTAGCTTTAAGGCCGTCGACCAGACTCGAGATTCTGCAAGGCAGAAGATCCTCCTCACCGTGGGGAAGGAGGAGACACGCATGGGGGAGGGGAATTGATGAAAATCGAAGACTCCTTCGTAGGCCTCGGACGACACGCGCTCCAGCGCAAGCCACAACAAATTAGACTCTCCCGATGCCACCGCCGGAGTCTCGCTGTGCAAAATTTTGATGGGCGCACGCGAACAAAATACCGCCAATTGCGAAGAAGTCCCACGGCATGCAGGGCGGGGAGCGTTTGCGCTCCCCGAGCAAAAGTTCCCCCACTCCCCCTTGGGATGTCTACGACAGTGTGGCACCGCGCAAAGACGTGACGTTGTTACCACGTGATGCACATCCCGGAAAGCGAAGGGAGAGATTTCTCCCCCTTCTGTTAAGCGCGAAACACATGTATACGGCGAAACCGTCCGATCCGACGTCCGACCGCGCAATACGACGGTCGGAGGCGAGGGTTTTCAACGCTCTCCGATGCTACGAAAACCCTCTCCCCCCAAGGTCATTCCGGCAGTCCGCACGTCGGATCGGACGGTTTCGTCGTACATGTGTTTCGCGCTTTAGTGACTGGTTTTCGGAAAAGTAGCGCCGTTGCCTACCCTGCCTGCTAGCCGCAGTCACAAACATACTAGCTTACAGACAGGCTTGTACGCTACTCAGTATGAGTAATCAGATTATATAAGTAATCACGATAGTAATATAATTACGTTTGGAAGTACTAACATTACTTGTGAGTTGTAACCGTTACAATTTTCCCTCCTCTCTCTAACGGCGCCCTTTCTTTCTCCAAGTTTCCTAGCGTGAAACCCTCGAACCAAGTCTCGGAAAGGAGGATGGTTTTCCAAAATTGGTGCATTAAGAAGATAAGTGGTTTATTACTTCGACCATTTTAATCGAATAATGGACAGCACGAAAGAAGGCCCGTTTTCAAACCGGCAGAAAAATCTGTCCTTTTGAAAACCTCAAGTACGGTCATGAGGTCAATTACCTTTCCCATTAATGGCCACTTACTTTTCCTCTCAGGTAATTAAGTAATCTAATTGAACACTTTTTACCTCGGAGTAATTGTAATCGATTGATTTTTTTTCTTCCGAGTAACGTGTACAAGATTACGTCCAGACGACCATAACCTCGCAAGGCGATTGGCTGATCGCGGTCTCTGTTGCCATGGCAATCGCCATATCGGTCTTTTTTAATCTTCGAACCTGCAGGGCGTCGTCCTGAACCAGCCGCGCTGAGATAATAGCGACAGACAAAGCCTCCTCTATACCGACAAAGCCTGGCAGATCGCCACGAGAAGCGGCTGCCGAAATGGAAAAGGTGGGGCGGGAGACAACGTATGAGTGGAGAGCTACATGACTGGCGCCCCGCTGCGGCGAGACGCCACAACACACTAGCTCCCGAGCGAACAAGTGTGTTTCGAGTCCTCGCCGCTGCAAATGCTTGGCGCTCACGTCCAGGTTCCCCTAAAGTCCCTCTATACTGGAAAAGTAGCGACAACCTTTGATCACGCCGCCGAGCTAAGCGGTAGGCCGGTGTGTGGCACGTGACCTTCTCCTAGCGCTCCGCCCCTTTGGCAGCCATGAAGGATCCAGCCAGCAAATTCTCCCGTGTCTCGTGTGTCCCGTCGCCAGCTGCGCCGCAAGCTACACCGGACTCGCGTTGCGTCGGACAGATCCGGACTTGCTTAGACGTTCGGGCCAGTTTTGCTGTTGTCGTTGGTCGTGTAGCTTTTCGTTTCTTTTTGTAGCTGGACGTCCGTTTCGCGTTTCGCCACGGATTGCGTTGTCGGACGGCCGGGGAAGGACGGGAGGCACTCACTTGAACGAATGACGTTTTAGCGAACGTCCACGTTTCACCGAATGACACTTTAGCGAATAGTCGGACGCCGCGAAGCGGTGTTTTCGGGTGGGCCAAATGGGTTCACATTTTTGTAATGAGTTGCCGTATATATTAGTGTTGTATACATAAATTTCAGATGAGGCTTTTTTGTAATAATACTTCTGTGTACTGTCTCTGTTGTTAAAATTGGCTAGTGTGAGACCTTCTTTATAATTTTATGTTTTGCCTGTTAGATTTGTGTAGTGGCTCCTTCTAATAATTTTTCATCTATTGTCTTTGTTGTAAAAGGTATATCTGAGCATGTGTATAAGTGCTTCCATTCACTGCTGTCTTGGCTATGGTAGTCTGTGGTAGTTTGAAAATAAATATATGCCACACATTTTAATCTCGAGTCAGTTGCCTTTTCTCTGCAATCTTTTTTTTCCCCATTCTGGTAATGACCAAAACCAAAGTTGGATATTTTTACTTTTAGTAAATATAAAGGAGGCAAAACTTGTAAACTGTGATGCTATGTAATACATCATATGAATTATCTGTCACGATCTTTTTTTTTTTTACGTAGCTTGTGCAGATTATGTTTATTTCTGGCAAATAACTAAAATTCATTAAAGAAAAATTGCTTGGAAGTTACGGTACAATCGAAGGAACACTAGTTTCCAACGATATTGCAGTAGTATGGCCAGCCGACACCGCCGATTCGTAAGTACAGAAGGGCTTTACAGATCGGAATACAGTAGCACTGCATCAACGTCAACCGTACCCCCCCCTCCCCCCCTCCCCCAACCCCCCTAAAAAAAAAAAAGGAAACGAATATGAAGAGCGACGAGTGACAAACTAGCCCTGCTATACATGCAGTCACCCGAATTTCGTAAGGCCCCGGTCGAAACCAGATCGACAGAAATGATCGCAATAGTCCGGCGTCCTTGGTAGCTCATGCATGTTTATCTACGGTATGATTGCTATAGCGTTTCAAGCTCTTTTTAGCGCGGAGGCAGCAGCAATCGCAATTCGTGCTTGTAGTCGTTAAGCTCGTGGAAGACTGCAGGATCTAGAAATTCTCGGGATTATGTGGGGCCGAATATTATGAAGGCAATCTTACGTATTTAATCACTGACAATGACGGTGCTTACAACAGTCGTGAGAACCATATCGTTGCATTGTTACTCGTGGAGATAAAGCTGTGTTCTATTTTCTATGTACTCAGTTCTGTGAGCTTTATCCGAAGGTTGAAAACGTTGCCGTCACGTTTAACTCATTCTTTCTTGGTGTTTAACACTTGCTTGGCACTATGCAATGTAAGAATGCATCAGAAACCTGCACTTTCAAATACGCAACACGAAAGATTGTGCGCTCTGAATGCGCAGAGAGGACACGGCCGTCGTCTGCTAGTTCTCCTTCTTGGTACCCCCCTAGGCGGCGCGCGCGGCGCCAAAAGGAGAGGAAGAGAGAAACGTAAAGGGTGAGGAGGAGAGATGGCGCTACCTTTTTAGTATAGAGGGACCTTAGGTTCCCCGAGAAATGGCTCTTTGATGCTCTGTGCTACGAGGTCCTCGCGCTCCAAATCTGCGACCGGGCCTCTGTGGCTCCGTCCTCGAACTGACAGGCTTTGTGAGTATGGAGGATGCTATGCGATAGATCGTCATCGAACTCAAAGCGTTCTTCGCCAATACGAGCGTCCTTGACACCGAGTGGGCAATCAAATCATCAATTGCGCTTATCTCAACTGGTCTCTTATTCTAATCATATTGTTCTTCTTTCGTATATCAAGGCAGGGAAATTATTTGTCGATTCCGTCAAGCACCGATGCCGCGTGTGGTGACGATGCAAAGATGTGAACTGGTTTCGCCGCGTTGTGGGAATAACCAAACTTTGGTGCTGTGAAAAATGTCCTTATAGAGCAACCTGTCGCCGCGACCTTGGATTGGCTCACCAAGAGGTCAAGGAGAAATTGCTTATTTCATCGACCAATATGGCGACAATACTTCCCCACGATGAAGTAGCCTGAGTCGCGACAAAAACACCTTGTGGTCGATATCTCCGGTCGGCGTTTTGGCGAGCGCGGACGAGTTTCACGTGGCGTTGTTTTTGTCCCCCCCCCCCCCCCCCCCCCCCCCCCCATCTTATGCGCGGAGAAAAACCAGTTTTGGTCCGCGCTCGCGCAAGAGACTGATGCGCTGTTGTTTTTCTCTGCATCGTTCTTGTAATGAGCTGCCAGATGTTCCGGCAAACCATTTTTTTTTTGTTACGTTGTTTTTTTGGAAGATGACGGCCTGCAGCTATAAGCGCGTTTCACATGCTGCGATTCTGCGGCCAAAATCGCTGCCACTCTATATTCACTCTTAAAGACCGACGACCTGTTCACGCTTTCCACTTTTCCTTCGCTTACTTATCTCCCCCTTTCTACCCTGTCCACCTTTGCCTGTTTCCTCCTCCCCACGGCGAGGAGGATCTTCTGCCTTGCAGAATCTCGAGTCTGGTCGACGACCTTTAACCTGAGACTGCAACCAAAGCTACAAGCGCGAGCTAGCCTGCGCGACAGGCATGCGAGTGCTCGTTCTGCGGAAGAAGGCTTCAAAGCGGCGACCTCGAGCTCTCCTGCTCGTGCCATTGGCTGCAGTCTCAGCTTAAGGGTGAACGCTATATTTGAGGGCGCTGCTTAGAGTGCATGCTCAGAACGAGCTCACATTGACAGGCGGCTAAGTCCGGCAATCTTGCTGGTGTTGGAATGCACGTTGCAAAATAGCTGTGGAAGCTGGCCATCAGCACGCGCTCAGTATAGTCCCGCACACAGCTATGGCCGCGGCAGTAAATACTCCTTATACTCCGTTCCCCACTAAAGGGGCACTGACATACCAAAGGTCGTATTTTTATTGTCGTCTAAAACGAGGCAAGTTGTAGTCATAAACACGCCAAAAAAATAACGCAACGCGAAAAAACAAATTTCCTCACGCGCGTGCGCGCCTTTTTATGTTTGGCGTTTTTCCTCTCTGTCTCTTCTCACCTCCTCGCTTCTTTTGGTTTATGACGTAATCGGTTACGAAATTTATAAGCTTTGTACGCGACATTTCTATATTATTCAATAACTGAATTCGTAAAGCATGTTTTTTTATCGCGATTGCGATACCGAAAGTCGGAGTTTGGAGTGATGTCGCCTCCTGGATTTGTATCCTTCCTCGGAGAACTTCCTCGGAAAAGATGGCGGCGCTCGGCACCTGCAGCACTGAGGATGATCGGGGAGTCGGCGAATCGGACAAAGTTATCTTCCTTTAGGTGCCCGACAATCTCTCAGACTTTGAAAAAGAAATCGTCAAGCGGTCAAAACAACTGGGTTTGGTGTCTGTGTACAGCAGTTTCGGTGGTGACTCTACCGGGGCAGCCTTTTACGCAGAACCGGCGCGACGGGGCCCCTCACGTCGTTCACAAAAAAAACCGCTGGGCGTTCTCTTCGACCTTACACCGGTTCAGAGAGTTTGAGATCGCTGGTAGGGCCCTAAGATAACTTCAGAGTCGGAAGTGAGGCGTCGTCTGCTCACAGTGATAGGCGGCATCGCACGGAAAACGACGGTTGATCGCGGGCGTGAGAGGAACTCGAGTTGCAGGACGACTCAGTCTTTGACGTCACTGCACTAAAGTTCCCGCGCCATCCGCGCAAAAACTTCAAATCCGGCTTTTTAATTTTTTTTTTTTTTTTTTTTTTACTTTGCAATTTGTGAGTTTTTAAGTTTCGAATATTGAGGGTAATGTTCAGGCACCGTTTCGGGTAACAATGCTGCTTTGAAGCGTTCTTCCGCAAAACGAGTGCTCGCGCTAGAAATGCGCCCGTCTCCAAGCCAGGAGCGCGGGCTATAACTAGCGCTTGTAGCTTTGGCTGCGGTCTGAGTTTAATTGTGAACAAAGTAATAGACGCTTTCAGGCTGCTGCGCATGGGCGTCGCCATAGCCGACCTTCAGTTTTTGTTTCCTCTTATTGCGTTCGTTTCACCTCATCATTGCCACAGCAGGACAGGTTAGTGTCACTTTAGGTGCTACTGTGTCCTTCTCCCCATCAAAGGCCCTTGTGGAGGCTTATACTGGGGAGAAGTGTTATATATGGGACAAGGAGTGTAAGTAGTACACCCCTATTTCTGAAAGTGAACCCCTTTAGGGAAGGTCGGGACGAAGCTTCGCGCACCTTAATTTTATAGCGTCTCGCTGTCCCTGGCAGACGGCACCAATATGCCTATCTCTCTAAGTTTATTTTTTCTGAACGGCGTTGCCCGACTTTCGCAAGAAAAGTTCAAATTTAGGAGAAGAAGCAATTTATACGGCAACTTGTTTTAAATTTTACACAATCTGAAAGCTAACAATAAGCTGGTAAAGGCCGAGCGAGTTGAACATGAATACTTAAAATCGAAAGAATAAAACACAGAGGACAAGCACAGGACAACCACGGTTGTCCTGTGCTTGTCCTCCGTGTTTTATTCTTTCGATTTTAAGTAACAATAAACCTTTAACGATTTAGTTAGATTGTTAACGCGAAGCAATGGACCTTTCTTCGCCAAGGAGCGTCCCGCTCGTTTTCTAATTCCGCGCAAACGCAAGATAAGCGAACTTCAGTTGACCTTCTGCCAAACTTTGCAATGATTGTTTAACTGGTTTGAAATTTGCAATGAAACGGACCTTATGGAGCGTAGAAATATGGAAGAAAAATTTTTTTTTGTTCCCCGGAAATTTAAATTATTTGGTAGTTCTTAGCAAATTAAGATGACAAAAAGAAGACCATTTTTTGGCGGCGTGACGCAGTCGGGAAAATTCAATGCATGGAGCGAAGCGGTTGGCCAATTGGCTGCGAGTTATAGGCTCATGGCTGCCGCGCCGAGGACGTGCATGTACGCATCGTCGGCCTTGTCGCTGAAGCCCCGTGCACCGTCCTAAGTTCACGCCCCGAACGCGATTGGCGTTACCAATGGACCCGGGCTGTTTTATACTTCGGCGTCGGCAAACCCAACGCGCGCCAGCGCATGAACGATGTTTGTCGCCCACTTCGCCGCGCTGACTCATAGAATCCGATCAAAGCAGCGACTCGGGGCAGGAAGTTGCACCGTAATACGTGCGTTGAAAAAAAGGAAGAAAGAAAGAAAATATTGGGGATAACAAGTCCGAATATGCATTTATTTCCTACCAAATGTCACACAAAAACCCCCAGAAAAAAAAAAAAAAAGAAAGAATGAAAGAAAGCAAATATTGAGGATAACGAATGCGAATGAACATTTGTTTTTCTACGGCATGTCAAACAAAAGCCTGCGAAAAAAAAAAAAAACTATTACAATGTTGCGTCCGGTAAAGCATCCGCCGGCCGGCTTCGGTGGATTTGATGCACTCGCGTGTCGCGGCACCCTTCTACGTTGATTTAGGTATAACATCAAAGGGAGCGGATGGTTCCTAAATTACGCCGTTCACGCGTTCAAAATTGTAGCGCACTCCGAATAACCATATTCCGGGTTTCAGATTTGTTTTCATTGCACACCGTTTCTACATTTGGCATTCGTTGTTTCGAGCGGACAAGGCTGCCGGTGAGATACGACGGGCATATGATCATACATAGCTCATACACGAGGTTGTCGTGAATTCTAATTACCTTCGGTTGGTCATCGAGCTTCGAGCTTTGGCTGATACCCCGTGAATTCCGACCCACCGTGATCCCGACCGACTCGTTAGGCCTGCAAAGCTTCTCGGGGTGCATAGAGCCGTCCGCGTACAGAATCGGCCAGTCGAGCGCACGGACGTTCTGTTTGTGCGCGCACGCACGCACGCACGCGCAAACACACACACACACACACACGGAACAAACATACTGAACGGTGAGAACAGCACAGAAATTTGCTAAAACGTGCGCCCCAGTAATTCGCTAAAATGTCGATTCGCTCATATGACCGCCCCCAACGATGGCCTTTGGTCATCGTGGAGGGCATGTCCCTCCACACTTTTGGCTTCACATCTGGTGACGTCGTGTCGCCTCCACAAGCTTCCTACCTCCACCGCACCTCGGATCGGAAGCTCGGACCGATCGCTTTCCATAAAACGGCTTTTAGAGAACCGCGTTTGCAGACGATCGGTGCAGGTGGCGCCCTCTGGCAACGGAAATGCGCAGTGGCTTCATAAATGGGGAGACTTGGGGGGCACGTGTTTCGAGGGGGGGACGAGTGTTTGGTGATTTCACAAAAATCAAGGGAAAACATTTCCATTTTCAGAAATAGCCTGAAGCCAAATTTGTGGAACTATAACCATATTTTGTCTCCTTTTGCTAGAATGTGGAAGCGCTACATCTGGCGGCGGCATTTCCACCGCGACTGACCAGTTCGTCTGCTAAACTAGCAAACGATCTTCGTGGCCATCATGGAGCTAGAACGTTTACGATGAGTTCGAATCGACTTCGTTCGGGGAAAAAAAACTTATATTTTATTTGACTGGACTACGTTTTTATCTCGCGTCGATGGATGAAGTAGATGTGCTAGCCAACTTCGCTTCCACTGAGTCGATGTGGCGATTATCTTCGCTCCGCGCCGGAAATCCCGGACACCCTATCCATTAACGGCTGCGTCATATTTCTTCTAATTTTCTTCTTCATCTGACAGGGTTTGAACCCGTGACGTCGGCGCCTTCATCAAAATGAGTGACGCTTCAACCAACTACTGAGCTCTAATGCCACATCCCCGCAATCTGAGACAAACGAACGATATGACTTTAATAAAGGCTTAATGTCTTGTTCACGTTTCGTTTTTTTTTTTTATTTTTTTTTATTTGTCGCGAATTCAAGTTTGTTTCTTCACCGGCACCATGACATTTCTTCCAGGCACAACCACGAACTCTTCCATTCACGTTTGAAGCTTCGGCAAGCCTCTTCCGACAGCGAAGCAGCCGTTCTATAAACGAATCGAGAATCTTTGTTCTCTATTATGGATGTTTCGCGGTCCCCTTGTGGATCGGCGGAGATGATGGAGGACCTCGTTCCTGGTGTGAATAATGATTTAATAGATGGATATAACTAAGGGCTAGTGTTTAGTAGACTTCTCTCGTTGACATATGCGGGAGAAAACTCACCGAAAAATAAAAACGTTTCTCCTCAATCTCAAAAAAAAAAAAAAATCCTTTTATTGCCGGGTATGATTGATGAGACAGGGCTTCGCGGACTCCTAGAATGCCTTCGCGGGACCCCATTTGAGAACCACTGGTGCAACGAGTCACGTAAGTACGTTGCTCGACATAAGCAACGTAACTGCGTTATCCGTTACTGGTATGAATATGTAACAAGTACTACATTACTACGTTACCGAAAAAAGTAGGGCGTTACCGGTAACGCCGTTATTGGTAGCGCAACATCGCGAACAACTTAAATTACTCGTAATCGATTACTCCTGGAAGTAACCTCGTAATTATTTGATTACCTTTTTATTAGGAAGTAATCGCACGAGCAATCTGACTACTTTTGGAAGTATTCGAATTACTTGTAATCGTTACTATTTTTCCCTCCCCTTCTTAATGGCGGTCTTTGTTTCCGCAAGTTTCCTACCGGGGAATCGTTTTTTTCAAACCGGCAGAAAAATCTGTCTTCCATATTTCAAGTAATCGTAAAAGTAACGCTTACGATGTCTTTTTTGTTGTTTTTTTTAGTTACGGTTAATTACTTCCCCTGTCAGCCAACTTTTGAACCTAGAGCAATAATAAAAATAATCAATTATTTTCTTTTTGTAACGTGTACGAAACTGACCCTAGCCTTTGCTTTTGGTTCGTGCCGAGTACGAAGCGGAGCACACACAGCTTTCACTCAACTTCCGGGAAGGGCCGGTTTGAAGCCTTGCGCAAACCGGAAATCCGCCCCTTTTCTTTCGGCGGGTACATTCGTGGGCACGTCGGCTCGCATACCGTATCGCTGGTGCTCTTGCGTGTGTGTGTGTGTGCGCGCGTGTGTAGGTATGTGTGTGCGTGTTACTTTCGTTGTGGTTTGTTCTAAGTGCTAATCTTCCTCGTGGGATCTTAATGTGCGCGAGTAGGAAAATGAGCCGGCGGACCTAGTGCCGCACCTTTTTCCTTTTTTTGTTTTTAATTCGTTCCCTGCGGCTCCAAGTGGTCCCGTATAATACCAACTACTTTAGTAACAAAGAGTTCGGCTCCTCGCACAGCAGTACTAATTCCTTCATGAATAGAAAATTAAAGGGGCACTCAAGTCTGTTCTGAGACCGTCTATTTGTGATGATAACTCAACCTATGGGCTCTAAGCATTCTAAGCACAACCTCCCCCCCCCCCCCCCCCCCCCAAAAAAAAAAAAAAAATACATATTACAAAAGATCGTCCAACACGTCCCTTTTTCTGCTTTTTGGAGCGGACACCAGGAGGCGCCGTCGGACGGAGTTTTCGAACAACAATTGCCGTATTACGTCTTCTACATCCCAAGATTTTACGTTCTTTTGTCAACATAGAATACACATCGCGCTTGAAAAGAGTAGTGATAGTAACGTGCGGAATCTGCACGCGATAGAATATTTTCATTGGCCCAAAGGTCCCCACCACACCACCTCCATGGCGACTCGACAGACACGTATCGATGGATGTGTTTACTTTCTCGCTTTATTCTATCCAATTAAGGATTGTCCCGCACGATATTTTCATCGAAATACGCCAACGTAACGCTGACGTAACGACACGCGTTCCCGTCTTAGAAACGTAACGGGAGTGCGCTCCCTTCGAACCATTGGAACTCGTTACGGGAACTCGTTCCAAGATTGAGAAGGAACGTAGGCTTTCGCTTTTTCCTGTTTTGGAGGAGCGTGTGCAACGCTGCCCCGGAGGACGAGACGCTGCCGTCGATGAAATCGGTTTCAGTATTGTATGGCTCGATGCATCTGGTTGGCGAATCCTGTATAGCGAAAGGTTTCGAGAAGCACATGCCCCGCCCCGTGTGAACGCGAAAAAAAAAAAAAAAAAATCATGAGCCATTTTACTTTGTGAAGGTGGGTGGCCTGCGAAGCCGTGTAGCACACGGCACAGACGTGATACAGAATTATGAACAAAGTTACGAACGCATGTATTGTCTTGATCGGTGGTCATCGTGACGAAAGGTACGCACGGACATGTCGAGGACTGTCGCCGCCTCGAGGAGCCGGTGGAAACGAGACACGTGCGATGGGACCGCCACCCGGCGGAAGGAAAGGAAACTAGGCACGCAAGCGCTTGGAACGACGACAAACAGGGGGCGGTGCTAGCCCTCTGAGTTTTTGTTGACGCACACGAAAAATCCACGGAACCCTAGCCATAAACAGCGTCGCTGTAAAAGTGGCGCGCCTCCGAAAAAACGTTGCGCGCGCTCCTCGCTTGTGGAGTGATATTTTGCGGAAACTTTCTCCGAGGCCTTTCGATCACCTGAAGGAGAAACGCGGACGCTGCCAATGGCCGCTCAGCATCACTGTGACGTCTGATCGTCGAGGCGGAGCGAGTTTTTGGAGGAGTCTGATTTTTGGCCGATACCGTATCCAAGCCAAAGCCGAAAAGAGAAAAGCAAACATGGCGGCGAGCGAAGAGCGGAGAAGCGGTACGTACGGGTTGCGTACGGGTGATATGGGTTAGCAGTATGCGGGTTGGTGGCACGGTGCAGATTCATCGACAGTCGCGACGAGTGCAAGCACTGCTTACATAAACACGATGATTGGGATAACCTATCTTTAGCGGTGCGAAAAATCTCCGAAGTGCTTCGAGATCAGTTCTTTGACGATCGCGGCTTTTCGCGGGTTTGGCAGGCATGGTAAACCCGGTGAGGCGAATATGGCCAAGTTTATGGAGTGGTATTAATAAAGCAGACACTGCCTCTTCACACTGTGCACTTCGTATTATTTTAATGCGAAGCGCTCGATGTTCCCGGTGCAGGTGACAAGGTTTGGCGACATTCTCGTGAGTCAATACGGTACAGGTTTTCGCGCGTCAAACTCCACGTGGGATCGGGTCGATTTCGCAAAATCTCGGTTTCGCTAAACCGTTGCGCGTTGAAAGGATACACTTTAGATGCGTTGTAGTGAACATCGTAGCTCTTCCAGTCTTGAGTCGTGAAGGCCGAGAGAACGTTGCCAGACTTCCGAAGTTACATATGCAGCGTGCTTCAGCTAACTGCTACGCGCGTTGAACCAACGCAATATTGTTCACGAGTCGTTTATTTTATTAGATGTTATATTGGCCAAGTAACATAGATTAATGAGCTAACTTTGTCAATATTAATCTCTGCGCAAGCCCTCCAATAGAGAAGTTGTATGCAACGTTGAGAAGCATCTCACCGTGTCGTTTTTCTCGAGCTCTAGAAAATTTAAATTTTCTCGAGCTCTAAAGGGATACTGAACCGAAATTTCGAGCTCACAAAACAGGGCTGGAGCGATAGGCGGAACCCTGCAGCACCCAACAAACACCACTCATACAGCAATATCTCTAACCGATGGCCGTATTTTTGGAAAAGAATTGCGCGATTGACCACGGCCGACGAGACATGTGACGTCACGATTCTCGTTCCCTCTCGTCATGGCTTGGTCCCCTCGAACAGGTGAACCGAAGCGAGGAGGAGAAACAAGGCCGCTTCCCCTCATTCTCAAATTTTCCAGGAGGACGATGACGCCATAGCCTTTGCTTGATCGCGCCCTTTTCCAAAGCTACGGCCATCCGTTCGAGATATCGGTGTATAAAAAAAAAAAATTCTGGTGATAAAAAAAAAAAAAAAAAAAAACATTCTGGTGATAAAAAAAAAATCTTACGTGATTTTTTTTTAACCTTGTGCGCTTTTTGTTTTTATCTTTTAACGAAACGGCGTGGTTGCGCATACATTGTGAACGTCGACCACTGTCCCTAATTGTTTCAGATTTCTTTATTTTTTTATTCAACGAAGCATTTTTATTTGTTTATTTTATTTTTATTTTGTGCCGAGTACAGACTACCGAAAGTAAATACCAGAAACCTTCACTTTCGCGATGTGCCTGTGTTTTCGTCTTGACCCTTTCGAAAAAGCTGCTTGAGGAAACAAAAATCTAAACGCGGCAGGCATGCAAAGAAACGATAATTCTGCTTCCGTATATTATTTCAGTCGTGATGAAGCTTTTTTTTTTTTTTTTTGGAGTGTGTAAATGTTTAGCTTTTTTTTTTTTTTTTTTTTTTTCTTGGGAAGGGGGGGGGGGGGGGGTCATTGGAGCAGGAATTAGGCAAATTACGCTCGGAATTTAATTAGCCTGGTGTAATTAGGGACCCATTTCTTTCATCTTTTGTCTCTATACGAAACTGCGATCTTGCTGTGTGCGGCCTTTCCCGTCTGCCGCGCTCGCTCGCGGTTGTATCAGTTACAGGGGCTCGTTGTGGCTGATTACGCTGACTGTGATGAGCGTGCCTATAGTTGCGTTTCCCTCGGTAATTATGTTTTCGGTAGTAGTCTTTGATGATTTGCGTTTAAATATTCTTGGACGAAGTTTGTGCCCGACTCCTTCATCGAGATAACGCCGAGGCTGTCTCTTCATATTGGAAAGCCCGTGGAAATAACGATAGCAGTAATAATACCTTGCGTCGTTAATGGAGTAGTATGTCGTTCGTGCTTACATGCAGTGTCTGCGCCCGTCCCCTGCGCATGAACGCAAAAAAAAAAAAAAAAAAAAAAAAAGAGTTAATTGCTGCAAACCACGAGGTAAGTTTAACGAATCGAAAAGTTGCACAACAGTCGCAGCGAAGCGATTGTTGTGGTGCAATATTGGTGTTTGAGAACACTTTCCTTAAGAAGAAACGCGTTCCTTCTAAAAAAAAAAAAAATATCCGAAAAATACGAGCCGTCTGCTGCCTAAAGTTCTTCGCCATTTTTCGTTATGTTAGCGATTCAGATGTTGGCAGATGTTGGGATCCAATTTTTGTTTTGTATGAGAACGAGATCTTCCTCGGCTGCTGATTGGACGTGACGTCACAGCTTTGTGCTGGTCGCGCGTTATCGACCAATTAAAAGAGAAAAAAAGAGTTTATCCGTTAGCGGGATCAGGATCGGGCAGTATTTTGGTGAGAAAAGGGACTTTTATCAAACCGTTACCGGTGTTCCTCGTACCGCGCTACCGGAGCCTTCCGGAGTCGTTGTCAGCCGGCCACGCGCTTAAACGCGTGCTTCAAAGGCTCCGGTAGTGCGGCACACGAAACATCGAAACGGTTCCCTAAAATTCTCTAATGTCTGACCAACGTACAATGGCGAGAATGGTCTTGCGGCCCCCCCCCCCCCCCCCCCCCATGTGCTCGTCACCAGTGCTCCCTCATCCACCGGCCGATGTCATGCTTGTGTGCGGCAGGAGAACAACTTGAGATTTGCAAACCAAGCGCCAGTTCGTCTGCCTTTTTTGCAAGGGCTGTGCTGACGTCAGAACGGCAAGCTCTCATTGGCTGTGATTGAAGGATAGTGGGTAGACCTTAATTAAGGCAGCCTGCCTTGAGATACTAACTTTCTTTCAATCAGAGTCAATCAAAGCTTGGCGTTTTGACGTCACCACAGCCCTTGCAAAAAAGGCAGACGAACTTGCGCTCCTCATGGCTTCCAACGTGAAATAGCAGACGATCATAATTTCAGCCTGCGTCCGATGGATCACCTCGCTGCAGACACAATTCATAGCAGACAATCCAATTTTTTTTTTCTGGTTTGTTAGCAGACCACGTACAGTGTTTTCTTGCTTTATTTTAGTATGGTGGCTGGAGCGCGTCTCCGACTGGCGTGTTTAGCGTCCAATGCTACCCATACATCAGAAGTGGTCCCCAAGTGGCAACAAATGACGTCACAGAAGCCGGAGTGTCACGCTGGCGAATGTCGCGATCCTGGCGGTTGGCTGTAGAAACGCTGGCCGAAAAGCACGAGCGAACGCGAGTGTCGCTGTCGCGACGGCGTCCCAACTTCCGGCTGCCGAAGTTTCCGTGGACCGCCGTACCGGAGAGTGACTTCCAGGCACAACAGGCGTCTGCTACATGCGGCGTCGCTGTTGGAACACCGCCATGATTGCGACCGGTGACACCAAGGCTGTGTTCCAAATCTTACCCAAACGAACCTGATTTACTCCGGCGGGTCATGTCACGTGACAACACAGATGATTGAAGAGCGTTGGACGCGGGTAGGGGGTTTTGGAACGCCAAGGTACAAAACTCTTACCCTGGAGTAAGATCGAGTAAATTTTGGAACACGGCCCAGGACATTTCCATGACGTCACGAGGCGGAAATCGAGGGACGTATAATTTTAGTCCGCAAATGAGGTTCCGTAGCCGACAAACCCCGTTTTTCGCTCGCGTTAGCGGACAAAACGTCATCGTGAACGATATATCGTAAGCCGCTATTCACACTGCTATAGTACCCAAGAAACCGCCTGCAGTCAGCAGAAAGTTTTAGAGAACCGTTTTTTGCGCGTCCGATGCGGTACGATGGAGCCTCCGGTTCGAACATACGCATGTGCGAGTCTTCTGCTTCAGCGCATGCGCAGTTTGTACCGGAGGGCCCATCGTATACCATGTCGCATCTGCTAAAACGGCTCCCTAAAACTCTCTAGTGTCCGAGGCGTGCTTCTTTTCCTTACGACGGTGGGATCACATTGGGGATACACTTTTTGTAGAAATCCTATCCGCATTTTAACGAATATTTCAACTTTCTATCCACTTGCATGGTGTCAATAATTTTCGATAGACTTTCTATAGACTTTCTTTCGACCGAAGTCTACAGAGTACCTACGATAGAAATGCTATAGAATTTCTATCACGACGTGTCAATAAAATCTTTATTGCCGTATTTCTTTAAACTGTTTTTATAGAATCGATAGATTAATAAGATGCAGTGCGGAGGAACAACCGCACATCCGGTCGGAGCCTCCTCGCGGAGGCTGCTTTTTTCGACTGTGCCCGCCAAATAATGGTCGCCTCTGGCGAGGCTTCATAGTTGGAGATGCAGTTAACAAAACCTTATAAGCAACATTTCGTATAAATCCTGTGCGAAAAAAAAAAAAAAAGAGCAACGTACTTGTAATTTGTTTATCTTGGATGGTCTTTGTTCGAGTGATTGCCCTTCTCACGTGTAGAGCATACTATATAGCGGTGGAGCAGTCAACACTACTCAATTACTAGCGTTACGAGAGCTCCGTGGCGTGTGCGTATTTGTAATGTCTGCATGTGCGCACGTGGCAAGTGCATATATGTTTCCACGAATGTATTGTCACAAGCCTAAAATCAATATTCCGAATTCAATTTTTTTTTTTTCGCGAGAGACTGATTTGTTGTTTTTGGAAAGAGGGTACAGACGTTGGTAAAATTTCGTTCTGTTTTTTATACAACTTGTATACAATTTCTATCTAAAGTTTTTATACACCAAGTTCTATAAAAAATCTGCAGGGAAAAAAAAAGCGGCCAAAATGGGATAGACAGTTGATACACTTTTGTTAGGAAATTGATAGCCTCTATACGCTATTTATTTTTTTATAGAAATTCTGTAGGAAGTGGATGAATATTTTCGTAAGGGTGCGTATACGATGCAAACGTGCTGACCGAACGTGCCTGAGACAAGGGCGCGGGTAATTCCGTCGTCCTGTCCGCTGCGAACTCCTAGTGTGTGTATGAAGGCACTCTACGAACGCCCTCCGTTTTGTTTGATGCACGAGCAGGGCTGTGACCGGAACTTTTGCTCGGCCGCCCCGTCAGAGACTAATGACGTCGCGTTTTCGGCCTCGCGGTGGGCAAAATCGGACCCCTGGGGAAGCATGCATCCGCTGGCATCCATCCCACTCCGCGTGGAACTCGAGGAGCGCGACCTGTTTGGGTCGGGTATGGACCCTCGCTCACTTACACGCGTGAACTGAGCCGAGTACTGGACGACGATCATTTCTATCACCGATCGTTCCGACTGGTGTGAGCTGAGGTGTGACAGGTCTGAGCCGCTAAGGTGTCACTTGGGAGCAGATCGACTGAAGGGAAGGTAAAGATGCGATCGGCGCACCATAGAGTCCGGATAGGGCATTTCGTATTAAACCGAGTAACACACTGGACGGAAATTTCATAGCTTTTTGGAAGAAAGGAAGGTGTATTAGGAGAGAGCATTTCGTGAACGTGTTAAGCAATTTTATGGGGCACAGAAAGTAGGACGACTGCCTCGTCGTAATCGAAGAACACTTGCAAAATCGCGCGCCCAAGTTTGGAATCACGGGGAACGACGAGTTTCGGTCGTTGTGCAAGCGTCGCTACACGAAGGACTTTTAAGGCTCGTTTACACAGACCCGTTTTCTTACGTTACGTTGCACAAAGTCCCCAGGAAATCTGTGCTCCGTATTAAGCGAGGCTACCAATTCAAGGAGACAGCCTGGCAGGCGACATTCGACACACGAATGTTTCGGTGACTTAGACGTAACGTAAGAAAACGGTGCTGTGTGAAAAGTTGAACCGAGCTCAACAACTCCTTCCGTAACATTGCGGCGAGCCTTGTGTCCTTGGTTGCCACGGTAACTCACCGTCCTAGCTCGTCGTCACCGAAACATTCGTGTCTCGAATGTCGCGTGCCAGGCGTAACGTAACGTAAGAAAACGGGTCTGTGTAAACCACAGCCTTTATGCAGTGTTACTGGACAGAAATAACACCGCCTTGCAATCACTCAAAAACTTTTTTTCTTTTCTTCAATCGCGCAGTTAAGTTATGTGCGTGTAAATCCACGTAATTTCGCGCCCTCGGCTTCGACGGCTTTATACCCACCTATAGGTTTATCATGATTTTATTGCCCGAGAACCTTTCATTGCGTAACTAACGAAAACGCTTCGTTTGTATTGTTTATAGTATCGGTAGTCCCACGTTTGTGTTTCTACGTGACGTGATGGAATCACGTGACTGGCGGTGTCACCCGACGTCGTTAGAGGTCGCGTGGCGCGTCACCGTAACTCGACATATGACGGTGTCGCGTCGCGGTGTCGGCCGGCGTCTCTCGTGGCATACAGCCACGTGCCAGCGTCGCGCTCGCGAGGCGACGTCACCATGCACGGCGACGCCACGACGACGACGACGACGGACGCATATGGGCCAGCTTCGCGGTTGCCACCCCTCGGGGCGGGTCTCGCGGCCATCCACCGGCGACCGTAAACGCGCCGCCTTGCACACTCCACGTGCCATGTGCTGTCACCGCGACGGCGACGTCAACAACCGGGAATCTACAAACTAAAAAATTAGAAAAAGCACACACACACAAAAAAAAAAAAAAAAAAAGAGAGACGGAAAAGTCGTTTACTGCCACCAACCGCGACACCGAAATAATTACGTACGCCTACTCTTTTGGACAGCTGCCAGACAACCGGGGGCTGAAAACAGGAGCGCTGCGCATCCTCCTCTCCAGTCCGTTCGCCCTACCCAAAGCTGACAGTGCGTGGAGACGTGTACTGCGCTGCTCATTACCAGTTATCAAATTACTTGTAATTCAATTACTTTTTTTCGGTATAATTTTTAGTAGTCATTCGATTACCTTTATTAGGTAGTAATCGCGACGGTAATCTGATGAAGTACGAAAATTAGTCGTAACCGTTGCTATTTTTCCCTCCTTTCTAATAGTTTTCTACCAACGAACCCTCGGACCAAATTTCCGACAGGAGGAGGTTTTACCAAAACCTGGGGATAAGGACGATAGCTCGTTCGTAATTCGCCGATTCTAATCCAACAATAATCAGTACCAAAAAAAAGAACGCAAGTCATAGGAGAAGTAACAGCGACGTTTTCGAGTAGCATCCAATTACTCCCTGTCTCGACTAATAGAGTAATCTAATTGAATACATTTTAACCGATATTAATTGTAATTGTAATGGATTGCTGTTTGTTGTTGTTGTTGTTGCCAGTAATTTCCGCGCGAGGCTGGTTGGTCTGTCCGGCGAGCGCGTTCACACCGCACTGTCAGCTTTTACGGCCAACGCGGAGTGCAATATGGTGCAGTGCGTGCTCGCGCTTGTGCGTACTTCGAGCGCGGGGAGGTGTCAAGTTTCGCTCCTCCTTTTTTATACTTATTTGCCGCCCCCTCTCCGGATATCCGGGGCGAGGTTGCGGAGGTCGCCCGTAACGCGTCCCGATGCAGCGCATAAATAATTGCCTTCTAGAAAACCCTTTTATTATTTTCTTGCTTCGCTTTCGTTTTGCGCGTGCGCTTATGTGTACGGGTAACGTGCTGCCACTATACTTGTACGCGTGGATGCACGTGTGTGTATCACAGCCGTATATACACAGAGAGTTTGGCCATTCATTGGGAAATATAGGAGACAAATGAGGAGACGCGATTGGCCGAAAGCGGGCTGGGCGTGTTCCAGGGCGTCTTCACAAATTCGAATGTGGCCAACCAGAAGCCGGAAATATTACCCTGGCGGTGGTCGCGAGAAACAAAATTAATAAGTGCGTCGGAGTAACTCTCGGTGACTGAAAATATGGCGCACGTGATGTTTCAATCACGGTCATCGAAAATCATGCTGGAAGAGCGCGACTAGAGGAACGATCGACATAATTCGTACGCCAGGCGCCGAGGGCCGGGAATCTGCCGTCCGATCGTTCACACTCCGTTCGGGCAAAACAGATTCGAGCGGCACTTAAAAAGTGCCTTGTTCATAAATAGTGCGGCTATTACTCGCGAGTAAATACGGTACTCCGTTTCACCAAGTTCCAGCACGCAGCCCTCGCCATACGGTGGAACCAAGCGTGCATTTCCGAAAGTGCCTCGTCACGCGGCGCTCTTCCACTTTCTGCGTTTGACATATCACCTGCTAAACCAATCGCCCGCTTTGAATGCGCCCTGCACTTTTGTTTCTGCGCGTGATTTTCATAAGCCGGTGATACCAAACGCACAATGACAACAAATGCCTTCACAAGGCTTTTTTTTTTTTTTTTTTTCGTTGTGTGATGGGTTTTATTATATATCATAGCGTCAGCGCCGCTTGGTGTGAAACGGAGTATGGCATAATTAAGGACCGCGCACTAGAATTTCGACGTCATAACAGAGATTAAGCCGCCGACACGGATTGGACAACGAGTGCCGTGTCGGCGCGTGGCTGGGCCTCGCGTGTCCAGTCATTGCGTATAGGGGTCGAACTCTGCAACTGCTGAGTATTGCTGCCGTCCGCGGGCGACATGTCGTTCGATGGAGGTATAAAAGGACAGCGCATGCAACGACCTACCCAAATTTGAATTCAAACCAAGAGTAAAAGTTGTAATGTATACATGCCTCTTAAGTTTTCATTTCGATCTTATGAGCAGGAGCGTCGTAAATGGCCAGTGAAAGTTTCGACGTGGACGACCCGCCCGCCGTTGCAGCGCGCCGACGACGGTATAGGGAAGCGCGCGTGAGCGGCGACAAAAGCATTTGGCAAAAGTGACGTCGTCAGCGGGGTCAGATGACCCTCGCTCGCCGGAGACCTGACTCAGATTTCTTGAAGAGTGCTTCAGCCAGCCGACGCCACGAGCTCCCAATCAGACACCGTTAAAAGGGCACCGTCATGGTGTTTCTCCTGTTTCTGTACGTGTTCTATCATCGCTGAACCACCAATCGTAAACGGAAAAGGCCCAGTGACTGGCACCTATTACGCTGCTTGATTGGGTTCCATAAGCTTCGTCGGCTGCGTCTGGGCTAAGCTGAAGCATAGTGCTGTTGAGACCGGTTCTAACGAAGTCAACGGGAATCGGAAATCACTTCGATATATCCGCTATTTTGTTATAACCGACTTCGGTTATAACGGAGTGCGAAAGAGAATGGGAAATCGTGATCGCTTCGCTGTAGCCGCTATTTCGTTACAACCGACTTCGTTATAACCGGTATCGACAGTACTATAGAGGCGTTGGTGTGACTATAAAGCGTGACCTTAGGTGTGACGTGATTGTGCGACAGTTGTGAGGGGTATGTCGTGTGCGTGCGCTTGCGTGCGTAAACAGTTTCGCGCGCGACATTGACTCGAATCATCCGGCATTTTCGGAATGGTTCTGCTCCCAGAATATTCGGGGAAGCAATACATACATAGGCTGGTGGGAACGCGTGCGGTATACCGAACCTCGAGCATTGAATGCTGTTAGCTGAGGGTGTCAGCAGGACCAGTATAGGTGCTGCTGCTTTCGTCGAACTCATTCGAAACAAGAATCTAGACTAGTCAATTTTGTGCCCATTTTTAGGTTATCTCCATTGTTTGTGTTTGTACTAGAAACGAAGAAACCAAACACGCTCAAACGGCGATAGTTGACATAAACAAAAATTATAGTTTGAAAAAACAAAAAGGCGAGAAATAAAAGAAAATATGCGCAGAAAAACAAGCTAAGCGGTAAAGGAACACGCTCACATGTGGCGACTCAAGTTCGTTGACAAGAAAAGAGCGTACAATAAGAGCCATCGAGAAGTGACTAGTCATTGTAAAGTAAACCAATCTATAGGGTTACCTTCGCTCAAAATACCGGTAGTTGTTTATTTTTATTAATTGTTTTTATGACTGGCCGATTGAAGTTTTCCTTCCCGAGACTACCGGTCTATGAACGGAGCGAGGGTGAGTGCATGCGGTGCTCCCTTTTAACTCCCTCGCTCCCGATGACTTACGCCCTTTCACTCCCCGCAACTCTACCCCGGAGAGTCGCTCGTAAAAGTTCCCCTCGAACCGGCCGAAATTGGACGTGCTCTCTGAACACGCGCACGTGTCTCGCGAAGCGACAGTTGAGTAAGTCGAACGCCCTTCAGCTAAGCAGGGAGAACCTCAGGTCTTGTTTTGCGAGTCTGGGAAACTGTCCGCCCTCCTTTCGAAGTCACCCATGAGGTCCTCGATCGTGACAGCGCACGAATCTCGACGGATCAATCAATCAATCGCCTACGGAGCGCAACCGAGAGAGAGAGAAGGAGCCGAAGCGTTGCGAGAAGTATTTACGTATGCCGAGAGACCCTTTTCTCGAGAGGCTGTCAAGCAACGTTGGCAATCGCCATTTCTTTTAATTAAATTTTTTTTTGCCGGCCCGGTGATAGTCGCGGGGCTTTGTAAGGGGGGTTATAAATGTTCCAGGCTATAGACCAACACGCGGCCCTGACGTCACGCAGCTGCGGTGGCGCTGTTGACGGCACTGCGCATGCGCAGTCGCTTCGCTTCACGCGAATTCAGTTTCTGCGCACGCGCAGTGCCCACACCTGGTGTGGGCAAACGCGGGTTTGTTTGTAAACAGCGTGTCGGTCTATAGACCGTTCCATTAGGGTCGTAGCAGAGAGGGTAAAAGAGAAAAAAATGCACTCCCCCCTCTCACCCCGGATGTCGTCCGCTCCGCCGAGTGGGCTGTAGCTAGCATCCGGCTGGCGTCCTAACTCTGATTAAAATCGCGTCATTTTGGAGCTTTCAAGCGCAGATGCGCGGATTTTGGTATGCCAGTTGTCGTGTAATATTATGCTTGATAAAAAGACTCACAGGGTCCAATTGCGCTGTTACCTGCGTGCAAATAAAAAGAAATAGGGAAAACTGTGTTGGATTGGCTGGTCTCTCCGGCGAAAAGTAAATCCGGTTGCTGTACCTTTTTTACTATACAAAGTTCGTACTGGTGTAGGCCTTTAGCGACCATGAGTGGAAGTCTGAAATAATAAATAAAAACGTGCTCTCCTGCCGCAATACACGCAGTAGTTGAGGGTAGTACTGCCGGCTGACTCAACTGCTATTTAAGTAGCGGAAAAAAGATATGCTAGTTGATCATTTAGCAAAATAGAACAACAGAGAGCTATAGGCTGGTTTTGGAGTAGCCACAACTATTCGAAGAACGCGAACCACTTCACAACGGCAGCCACGAGCGAGAGTTCGATGTTCGGTAGAGCCCGCCGATACAGCCCAAAGATGGAGAACGGCAACCTCCCGGTTTGTCGTCTGCTAGCGGAGTCGGGCGCGTGCCCTCTCTCTCGTTTTACCCCGCCGAACCCGCTGAACTTCCCGGATGTGTGGAGAGGGCGCTGCGGTCGAACAAAAAGGTGCCGCCCAGAGAGCGCTAAATGAAATGGTCCCGTTAAAAAGACTATACCCGTGGTCCGTCCATCCATCCATCCGTTAGGCACGAAGCGTGTGATTGGATCCGAGTTCTTGCGGAACGCTGACGCAAACTTCCTACGTGCCCAAAGTATGGCGGATTGCGATAATTGGCGCAGCAGCTATACTATAATGGCGCGAGCTTTTTGCATGTGCGTGGTTGGTTCTGCTGCCAATTTAGCTTTCTTCTGTGAGTGCGCTTCTCAGCGTGCTAGGTGCACTGCAGTGAAGCGACAACCGCAATATGGACATCGCGATTATGCGCATCTTGATTCGCCACAGCGCACCCGCGTGCTAAGGTGAAAGCACCCTTCCAGGCTGGGACGTGGGTATTCTGTATCGTATATCATAATAAACTGCAATATTCTGACAATATATTTTTCAATTCGAGATTTAGATAGGACAATTGAGTATTGCTCTGATTTTAAAGACCGCTTTAAAGGATTATTGTTATGTCAACCCTCTTGTTTCGTTACTGCATTTATGACTTCATATCTGTCGGATGTCACTGTCCAGAGAGTACACTAAAACGAAATTATCTAGAGCAGAAGATGGAAGCTTCGAAACGACCTTAACGAATTCGATAAGATTGTTTTAAGGAGACGCATATATTTATCATTCACGTGCCGATTTTCATTATCAATTCTACTTATAAAACGTTATTATTTTCCACAATAAATTGTACGATCTTTTATCTAATTTAAGAATTGCTGTTTTATTAGAACCATTAGAATTTGAAGAGAACATCAATATGGGTGCGCTACATTGTTCTTTTTTTTTAAACATTAGTATTACAGGGGAATATAATGTTTGCTTTATCCTTGAATATCTACCAAAAATAACTATTCTTCCTAAAAAAAAAAAATTAAAAACCTGGTGTATGGCGACTTTTTTTTTTTATTAAGAAAAAGTAGACCTTGGGAACCTAAGGAAAACGCCCCCCCCCCCCTTTCCCCCCCCCTAAATCCGCCCCTGGTTAGACACCAAGCTAGCGGCGGTGTGCTGCACTGGCTAAATTGCACATGTACAGGAGACAGGTACGAGATGCCCGTTGAGGGTAACCTCTGGCCGTATAAATATGCACGTAACACAGTGTTATTACGAGTAATTTAATTACTTGTATTCGATTACTGGGAGTAATTTTTGTCATACTTCGAATACGTTCTTTGAGGCGTAGTCACAGTAGTAATATGATTCCTTTGGGAAGTATTCAAATCGCTCGTAACCAACGTTACTGTTTTTCGCCTGCCCTTCCTAAAGGAGTCGTTTGTTTCTACAAGTTTCCCGAATTCTCGAACCGAGTCCCAGGCGGAAAGATGGTCTATGAAAATTGGTCTGTTGAGTAGTTTGGGATGATGCCCCCAGTTAGTCAAGCGACGAAAATAGAAACTAACCAGCATTCCTCCACACCACCTAAGTGAAACCGAACACAACTGATCGCCGAAGCTTTCGCAGCGTCTGAGAATGAGGCAAAAAAGATCGAATAATGCAATTAAGATGTCGCAAGAATTTAACTACAATTTCCTTTTTTTTTTCCCCCGTTAAATTCTGTCAGTTTTTGATAAGCCCTACAACAATGTCTGATCCTCTCATTATATCGTTGGGCGCTTTCGCGCATTGAATGAGACGCCTTATCTGAAAAACTACACAATTCTCCCTGCCGAGTTCAATGATAAAAAAATGCGTGCCCCAGGCGCCCCCCCCCCCCCCCTTCCCCCCCCCCCCCCCCCCCCCCTACCCTTTCTCTGCCCTCCCAAACCTGCCCTGACGCGAAATCAATGGTCAGCGCACTTCCCATCCCATCCCCCTTTTCTCTTCCAAATTGTCTACTTTAATCGAAAACCCGCGTAATACGAACACGAAGCCGCTTTTACGTGCCATTGTCCAAGCTACGCTATCCGAATCTTGCCGTCAAGTCGAACGTCGAGGCCGTGCCGTCCGCGAGGCCGAGGATGCGAGCGCAGCCCAGGGTCGTTGAACTTAACGGCGCATGCGCAGCCAAGGTGACACCACGTGACCGCTCCCGCCGCCATCTTTGTGTATGTGTTTCTTTTTCACGCCGCGCCGCGGCGCGCGCCCCTTTGAGCTTTCGTTTTTTTTTTTCTCTCTCTCTTGTTTGTGTGTTGGCGGCGCACGTTTGTCTTCTGGGCTTGTTTTTGTTGTTCTGTGTGTTGTTATTGTGGGAGGAGGCTCGTGTGCGTGCTAACGCCCTTATTAAAGTTTCGCGGAAGGCAGCGCAGCGGGGCGGGCGCGCCGCGTTTGCGCTTTTGCGAAACCGGACAAATGTACGTTCGAGAGACGGTATTATGTCTATATTTATTTATTTATTGGTGATAGTGGAACGTTCACGTGACCCTTTAAGGAACAACAATAAAAATAAACTGTGGGCGTGTCCGGATAGGACCGCCCCCCCCCCCCCCCCCCTTTAATGACTTTATGCTCGACCCTACGCTTAGGTTGTGTAGAGCGCGCGGCACAGCCATGGAGCGCTCTAAGGACCCGACGGAACGTGATCAGACATCTTGGAGAGTATCTTATGGATACAACTTGAACTAAGTGAAAATGACTGACACGATTGGTTTTCGTGTGTAGTACTGTTCCGGCCTACTGTTGTTGCTGTGCTGCAGCCCATTTCTGGAGAAATCAGGGTTCTGAAATAACGCTGTCTGACGACCAAGTGGCATACGGTCGCTCCTTCTCATATCGAAGACGAGTGCTTGTCCGGGGACGGGACTCCCCACCCCACCAGGAACGGGTAGTAGTGCTGGGGCGTTCGGTCCTGGGGCATTGTATACACGACTATTTTATCCTATATATGTACATATTTTGAGTATGTTAGATATATTGGTCATAATTTCGATCTGGTCTTTAGTAGCCGGTGATGGCACTAATACAGCTGCCAACATCTCCACTTGTACCACATGTTTTTCATTTAGGTAAATATATATTCTCTTTTTTTCCCAAAAGCCCTTCGGTGAAGCCAATCGCAGCAATCTTGCGGAGGGATTTCGCCGAATGACGTACAATGCTAAAGAAAGTTAAAAACTAAGAAGAAAAAAAAGACTGCGTTTTCAGCATGACGTACCACGTGTTTACATCCAACTCAATGTCACTGCGCAGACCCTTTTTTTTTATTCTTAGCTTGTGGGGGTGAGGAAAGATCACGTATGTTTTACGTCCGGGGACCGGTGCTCAGAGGGGAAATCCGATGCCCGTCCCACCGCGCTGCCGACGTCTACCAGCGAGGGCGGTCGACGCGCCGGGTTCGGCCAACGCCATGCCAACAACGATGATCCCGGTATCCAACAGTGTTTATTGAGTACGGGGGGTCCCCAACCAGACACTGCGGTCAAGCGAGCCGTGGACACAGTGTGCCCGCAGCGCCCGCCGACCTGAGAGCCAAAGGGGTAATGGCGAGCGGAGTCATCGCCGGTCGGACGAGCTCACACCGCTACCCGTCGTCGCAGGAGTTCGGGGCCAGGGCTCTCGGCAGACGGCTGTCCACTCGGAGGAGGGTAGGCCCGACAGTCCCGCGCGATCTCGCCGATGTGTGCGTGTAAGCGATACAGAGCGACCAGGCTCGAAGTCAGACGACTTTGCCCGGAACGTTCGTGGCGGCTTACGCCTTCTCCGGGGAGGGAAACCAGTTCCTCCCACAATCTTTGCCTATTGTTGGTTTTATCCTTCGCCGAGCATCCCCTCGGTTGATTGCAGCGCTTGCATGTCTCCTCTCCCGATTGCTTTGCTGGAAATTAGTAGCGCATTGGAGTCGTCAGAGTGTCGTTGGTGTTGTTTTCAAGCGAGCGTGGACGCATGGACGTTGCGTGTGCTCGCAGGCCCGTCTCTCTTGTTTTCCATTAATTTCCCCTCGGGGTTAAGAATTTGCGCATGCCCAATAGATGGATGGATGGATGGAGACGGCTGAGCCCTTTCAATCGGGCGGCGGCTAGCGCCACCTAGTCAAAGCTTCTAAATCTAACAATTTACCATACCGTTCGATCCAATTCTGGTTTAATGGAGAAGGGAAAAGTATCTCATATCGCCTCTAAGCGCGAGCTACAATCGGTGTGACGACGATGGACTCTTCGGAACTCGGTGCGCACGCTTTTCGCGGATCGAAAGGAAAATAATAACTATACCTAATTATTTATTCGGTCCGATAAACTGTGTTTTGTAATCTCCGCTTTCACAACGTTTATATTTTCCGTCGCTGCCTTTAAAACCAAGCGACTATACTAATTCGCTGCCACCTTGAGCAACTCCTCCCCACTTGCTCCTCACACCGTATCTGTGTCCCGATATTTCGCTCTGTATACTCCCTATAGATCGCAACTTCCCTGTCCTGGCTTCAAATAACAACGAGCTTCCCCTAGAATGGTCATAAATAATTTCCTTAACAATCTTCTATAACTCCCCAGAGCCGATTAGTCCCCATTATTGTAAAAAATTTCGACCCTAGTTTTCTTGTTCGGTTCCTCCACCTTGTATATATCGACGGCCTTCGTGTGCAAATGGCTAAAGACTCTCCGTGACCATCCTTCTTCCTCCATGTTCGGCCAGGAAGACGGCCACTTTGTCTATTTTTCGTTTTAAAGTTCTTTTTGTGTCTGATTCAGACAGTTGCGTTTGACTGCGTTTGACTGTGTTGCGTCGAGATCCGAAAGCGTGCCACCGGCACATCTGTGGTTCGTATAAAGCGTGGAATCCCAATCAAGGAATCATCTTTGCACGCGATATAAGCAGCAGGGTTGTCCTGGTTTCTCGCTGCCGCAACGCAGTCAAACGCAAGTGTCTGAACCAGGCTTTGGGCACGCGTCGGACGGAGAAATTTCTCCCACCAACTTGACGTCGCAACACCAACAACACGGGCCGCCCGCGTTCCCACGCAGCAACTGACTTGCTCCGATTTGCCTTCATCATAATTTAAAAGTTAATTTTGTCGCACTATTTAGGCACACAATTACCCGCTACGACGGTGTTTTTATGTCTTTAATTGTCCTTCAGAATACCAAGTCCTCTCTCTGAAACGATCTATTTCCCAAAACGATCAATTCCAAACCAGAACCAAGCCTTTAGTTGCAACGAGCGATCGTATGCAGGCGAGCTGGTTAGGAAACATAATCTAATCCCGTAGTCGTCTTGTTCGTGTGCAGTGTACAAGGCCCGTATCTCGAGCGGCCCGGAGGCAAATGGCGGCGCAGCATGCTGAGCATGCACCCTAGATCTCGTAACACGTGTCCCGCGTTTCCACGACAATGGTTAGTGTTACTTGTAAACGTTTTTTTGTTTTTTTTTTCCTAGGGCGCCGGATATTTTTGCGTTTTTCTAAAGGCCCTTTATGTTTTAAAAGTAGCGCAAGGTCATAGCCTCCTCTATACTGACAAAGAATGGCAGATCGCCACTTGAAGCGGCAGCCGAACGTCAAAAAGTTGAGCGCCAGACAACGGATGAGAGGAGAGCCACGTGACGGGCGCCCCGCTGCGGCGAGACGCCGAAATCACTTGTCCCGAGCGATGGAACAACACCTCCTAGAAGACAAGGCCGTAGTGCTCTTCTCGTGACGTCGCAAAGGAAGGCCATCGGGGGCGCGCGTCGAAGCGAATGCAACGCGCGTAGATCGACCGTCGTAACGCGTTTTTAGCCACATACGCGTGTCATATTTGCTAAAATGAAAGCTGCACATAGCAATGGGTATAGAAAACGTTTTATTACACGAGCAAAATATTACACCGCTAAATAATCGGCACGAAATGGCACGAGGTATGCGTACAAGACGTCTATCGAAAAATGTGATTGTTTTAAGTCGAAAACCTTGAGTCATGCAATTATTGTTGTAGGAATGCATATTTTATACAGATATACTTTGACAAAATGGCGAGACACGCAGTGATTTGGAAACAGCAAAACAGAACAGTTAAAAATCTGGTAGACATAGTCAACGCGGACAAGGCAAGACAAGCGTTTCTCACGATCATGTAAGCGACGTTATCGCGTGCAGTCACTGAATTCTTGCATCATACCCCGGCCACATGGCAAAATTAATGTAATTTCGATCGCATGACATTATAGGGTCGACAAATCCGCTTGCGGCTCTCGTATAATCACTCAAGACCGCGAGCTGATTAAATCCTATATCAATGAATGAAAATATAGTAACGTTTCCCTGTGGCAGGGGTACTAAACTTACTACTCAGTCTACTAATTTACTTCTCCCTATGGGCTCGAGCTGCCTTAGAACAAAACATAATTCATTTTGTATATAATAATACTATCACCTTAATACAGTTAAGATTCTAGTATAAACGCGGAAAAGGCAATAAAATAACTTGAGTATAAATAAACACAGAACCACAAACAACTCGCTTTCAATAATCACACAAACTTGATTTTCATCTTCCAGTGAAAACTAGATTAGCGCGCATATTTACAAATGTCGACGCAACTGCATACGAATAATGACAAGGAACAAAATTGCAATTTATCATGCGATTAAAAAAAAAAAAAAAACGATTGCAGCATCTTACTTGCGTCTATACATGAACAAGAAAGCCCGTAAATAGGTTGTTTCTCACCTGTCGATCGTATCCATACGTCCCACAATATCCGTGACGAACACATTTGAACACGAACTCCAAGAAGCCTCTCTTTGTCGAGAGAGAGGTCTATCGATTAGTCGACCAGAGCCTTCGTTGGCTAGTTGTCACACGTCACTCAAACCGTAGCAGGACTTGTTTCACGAATGCCCGTAAATGCCGTAGTATCAAGCGAACACAAAAAAAAAAAAAAAAAACTACCCGAGACTACGGTGATGACAGAAATACGACGGGAAACAAGTCCCAAAAGTACCACACACGAGAGCAGCGGCGACGAAAGGCTTAACGTTGTCGACCCATCTCTTGCTGGTGTGCGCTCCCTGCGACAACGACTGGATTTCTTTTCGGTTTGCTTCCCTTCTGAGATGTCTCAGCGTTCCTTTTCAGACAGTCAGCAGCTCACACACAACGTAAATTTACCAGAATCGGAGCCATGCGGCATCAGCAGCATCGCAGCCGGTCCTTTCGAAAAGTGTGGGGTGCTGCGGAACTGCACGTAGTCCCGCGGTTACGGGAATACTCATAAATATAATTTTGGTACTCTCAACCTTGGTAGCGCGTTATATAATACGTTTATATTATATATATAATAAATTGTACAAGACTGCGCCTTTAAAACGCATATTAATGTCGGATAAACACGCATGAACGAACACGAACGCGCCGCTTGTCGAGGGACATTAGGGAGTTTTCGTAGATCGTTTTCGCCGTCCCGCAAGGCACTCTGCAACCCGCTACGATAGCGGGAACTCCACAGTCAAGGCTATCGGCGCGCAGGCGCAGTAGCAACTTCTTCGTTGCGGAACGCTTAGCGGAGGGGGCAGCGCGGTCTACGAAAACTCCCTATTGTTTTCACGTCGATAGCGTATTCTCACGTAGTTGCGCCATGGACTTCCTTCCTCCGCCATTGTGACGTAACCTCTCGGAGCGCTCTGGCCTTCTTCTCTAGGAGGTGTTGGATGGAATGTCCGCTCGTGCTTGTCGCGTTCCTCGCGCTACCGCTTCTTTTCTCGTCGGGTTTGAAAACCATGTTTCGAGTCCTCGCCGCTGCAAAAGCTGCGCGCTGACGCCCAGGTTCCACTTATAGCGAGTTCGTTTCACACGCACTGGCACCGTTCGAGTTCTCTCCCAGAATGCATCGCACTCACAGAGTGTTGCACGGAAAACTGGACTCAAACGAACTCGCCAAATGCACCGAGTGCAGAAGACTGACGCTGCCGCCATCTATGTTGTAGAAAAGGTACCGACTTCAAACCGAAACTAGCGCCTTTCTGTTCGGAGTGATGCGTAAGAATGCGAGAATGCAGTCGCTACCAACGTTTATCTACAAACGTTGGTCGCTGCAACCTGTAGTTTATAGTTGCGATGACTTCAAGCAGCTAGGCTACCGTAGAGATAATTACAGACGGCGTAAATTTCCGCAACCAGCTGTCTACAAAGCAGCTGGTTGCGATCTTTCAATTCTTATAACCGTTTACACTGAAGAAAACTGATGATGCTGTCCGAGCAGAAGCTTGATCCGTTTGAGCATGGTATTATTCGTGAACCACTGAAAGGGTACGGCTTAAAACTATCCTGTTGGAATATCCAGCAAAACTGGGACTTTCGATTTGGATCGTCAGGATCAGATATTAGCCTTAGCGAGGGCGTCGAGAATGAGAGCTTTCTCGAACAAAATACGACGGGGTAAGTTAGCTGACGTAGGTAAATGTTAAACATGATGATTGCCCAATCCTCGGATAAAGTCTCCATCTTTAGCTTTCTCTGATGCTCATTGGGCAGTCAGAGGTTTCTGCTGGGGGAGTTTTGTCGAAAAATGTTAAATTTTTCACCCGCACACGGATGGTGATAGACGTCTCGGGGGCCGCTGTTGCGTGTGTTCTGAGCATTTCTTTACACACTGGTATATTTCAGCGTTTGTGCGGCAACAGAGCGATTTAAAACCTGCAAATAAATCACGGGTTGTCAATTACTTCGTTCGGGAAATAGCAGACGCTCACAATTCAAGCTCGCGTTTGATTTCATGGCCCGCGGGACGCGATATCTATGAGAAAATCTACTTTTTTTCCCGTTCGGTTCCGCGACACATCGTAGCAGACGAACCCTCGTCGTCTGCTCCCGCTCCTCGCCGGCTCGACCGGAGCGAGGCATGACGGGATTGCATTTTGGCGCACTCCCGATTTTCTCGGTGCAGCGAGTGCATGCACGCGTGGGGTGTCAGCGCTGAAACGAACTCGGAAAGTGCAACCACTCGTGGAGCGCCGGCCGAAACGAACCCGTTCCACGCTGCGAGTGGGCACGCGTGGGCACGAGTGCCGTGAAACGAACTCGCTATTAGATGGGGGGCTTTGCGTTCTTGGAGTAAGAAGCGCCGTCTGGGGGGTTGTCTGCGCTCTGCAAATGAAAAGAAGCCCAACGCGGATTCGCCCGTCAGAAGCCATTAGGGAGTTTTTGTAGAGCGTTTGCGAAGTCCCGTAACGCTCTCCGCAACCAGCTACGCTAGCCGGAACTCTACAGTAAAGGCCATCGGCGCGCCGGCGCAGTAGCGTTTTCTTCGTTGCGGAGAGTTTAGTGGAGGGGGAAACGCGGTTTACGTTGTAGAGGGAGCACGTGGAGAGAGAGCTCGCACTGCAAGACTCTTGGGATCCCGCCTTTAGTCCCTGCCCCTGTCCGTTTCGATCGGCGGAGTACCTGTACGGTGTGCGGTCATGTAATCGCCACTGCGTGATGCACTTTAAAAGACCCCCAAGCTGTCGTAGAGAGCGGTCCCGGTGCACTGACCGACTGCATAGAGCCCCTATAAAAAAATGAAAAAAATAATAAACGTTATTTGGCTCTAGTCAGAGCCAAGCCCGGCCACCTAATGACGGGGTATCGGGCTGCTTCTCCAAACGGAACGCGTCTTCAGGTCCATAGAGCAGACAGCGGAGAATTGATTCCCGCAGATTAATCAGGGTACGCCGCCTTCGATGCACCAAGTTCGGAACGGCGAGATTTAGGCGATTTCTTCCGTTTGAATTTTCTTTTCGTGCGCTTATCTTAAGATAAAAAAAAAGGAAAAGTGAGAGAAGAGGGGGTTTGGGGGGGGGGGGGGGGGGGGGCATGTTGTAGAAGCGCTTGACCTGTCCAGTCTTCTGGTTGGCCTTTGTCTTTCGCGTTAACGGTTTTCGTGCTTTCTTAAGTTGTAGGCCGTAGTCCTAAATTCGCGACGTCACCCACCGGAAGCCACATTCTCAGCAAAAATGGGTGTAGTCTTATACCCCATTCACACGAAGGTAAAGGTACCTTTAGCTAAGGGACCTTTAGTCTCTGCGGCCAATCAATTAACGATCTTCCGCGCGTGGCGTGTGCTCGCGACCCAAGAGCACGCGTTGATTCGCCGATAGCAAAGGGACCTATGTTAAAGGTACACTCTCCGGCAATATGAAAGACCCACTGGGAGCGCGTGGCCGAGGCGGTGGCTGGCGGGGGCGCTGCGAGCGCTCCGGGCAATTCCATTCTGCTTCGAGGGGAGGACGCTCACTCGGGGCTCAGCGCAATCTGATAAGCGCGTTTCGCTTTAGCTGAGCCCGAGTGAGCGTCCTTTCCTCGAAGCAGAATGGAACTGCCCGGAGCCCTCGCAGCGCCCCCGCCAGCCACCGTCTCGGCCACGCGCTCCCAGTGGGTCTTTCATATTGCCGGAGACTGTACCTTTATGCTGACCGTGTGAATGGGGTATTACACCCCTTTTCCCATATATGACACCCCAAAACTACAGCTCGACGTACAGCGCACTGACGTCGACCGACGGTACCAACTTTCACGAGCGGCTTGATAACCGAGTGGTACAACTTATCAAAAAAGCTAAAATAAATGTTACCACAAAACACGCGCACACACACACACAAAAAAAAATGTTTGGAGGTTTCACTGCAACACCTTATTGTTTTTTTACAGCGGAGCTGTTAAGGACTAGATTCCCCAGTTTCGTGTCCGTGGACAAATAGATCTCGACACAACCCTCTGGACAGCTACCGCCATCAATGAGCGACGGCGGCACATAGTACCAGCTCCGCTGCTCTTCCTTCTTCACCAGAGTCGAAATGATGAAAACAAATTTTTCAAAGTCTTTTATACCTACTTTAGCTGTTTAATAAGATACATGTAATAAGTTACAGTTGGACGTGAGTGCGCTGTACTTCGAACTCAAATTGTGAAGTATAATATATGGGACAAAGGGTGTAAGACTACACCCTTTTTTCTGAGAGTGCAACGTGGGGCAACTATTGGACACGAGCGGGGCCCGAAATTTGGCGGCCGTCAGTGTTGCTCGACGGGTTTATATAAAACGGGTGCGTCGCGCCCCCTCTGCTCTGGACAACAAAATGGCGGACGCCCGCAATGCAATCGGGAAATGAAGTGTCGAAGCGTACTCTCCTCTTCCCCGGATTCGTCGCCATCTTGAATCGTGGAACTTCCGGAACGGGTTCACGGTGCCTGAAACGCGTCTCCTCTGACCGGTGTGTTTAGCGCGTCCCGTCCCGCTTATATATGCATCGAAAGTGGTCCCCGAAGCGGCAACGAATGATGTCAGAAAAGCCGGTGTCACGCCGCCGGATATCGCGATCCTGGCGGTTGGCGCTTGAAGTACCGGCAGAAAGCACGAGGCGTCCCAACTCCCAACTGCCGAAGCTTCCGTGGTCTGCCAAGCTGGAGAGTGACCCCCAGCAGAACAGGCATCTGACACGTGCACTGCCGGTGCTGCGACGCCGCCAGGATCGCAGCAGGCGACGGCGTGCCGCGTCTATGACGTCATCACTCGGAAATCGAGGGGCGACTTTTTTCGAACGCGGTAAACTCTGTAAAGGTCGGTTCACACATGGGGCGTTTTTCTGCGTTACGTTACGACGGCTTATCGACCGCTTACGTCAGGAATAACCGGGACATCCGTGCTTCGAATGAAGCGTAGCGACCGGTTCAAGGAGTATAGCTTTGCACGCTGCATTCGAAACACGAATGTCCCAGTGACTGCTCTTGTAACGTAGTAAATTGTAAACAAACGCCCATTAGTGTGAACCGACCTTACCGCACAAGTCGGAGACCCGTTTCGGGCGCCATAGGATGCGGGGAAAACATTGTTTCGCCTGCGCCAGGCGACTAAAAAATAACCGCGTTTTCTTTTTTTTATTGCGATTGTTAGTATCTCTTGCTTTGCGTCTTCTATATCTTTTTTGTTTTTGTCGTTTCTACAACTAATTTACGATGGTAATGCGATTAATGCAAAGGTGCCGCGAGCTGGACAAGAATAACAATAACAGTCCCCGGAGAGGGAAAACAAGGGGGACAAAGGACAGCGACAATGGAGATTTGTGATTATCCTTTGTCCCTCTTATTCCACCTCTCCAGAGATTATTACTGTACTGGTTTTCACCCCAAGAACCGTAGAAAAAAAAAAGATTTTTACGGTTTTTTGTAATGCCGACTTTCATCCTCCCGTTATTTTCCAAAGGCCTATAAAAAATAATACATTCTCGTTTAGTTCAGTTTTCTGATAAGCATAACCTGCTGACTTTCGCCCAATATGGTTTTAGGAAAGGTCGATCGACCGAATTAGCGTTATTAAAGCAAAAATATTATATTAAAAAAAAAAAAATTCGAGGGGGGGGGGGGGACAGGTTCTGTAGGTTCCTGGACTTCACGAAAGCCTTTGATTTTATCAACCATAATATATTACTTTATAAATTTGAACTTTATGGTATCCGCGGGTTACCTTTAGAACTTCTACGCTCCTACTTGCGACACCATTACCAATATCAATGTTTCTATTGGCCAATTTTCTTCTGACGTTAAACCTATTCACTCAGGCGTCTGTCCCATCGGGGAGCATTCTTGGACCGTTTCTTTTTTAATATGTACATTAATGACATTGTAAACATAAAACCTGCAAAATTTGTCATAAATAATGACGACAGTAGCCTATTCTTTTTTTTAGACAATAGCGATGGTCTTGTCACAATCACCAATGACACTTTGTCCAAACTTGGGGCATGGGCAAAAGATAACTACTTAAAAGTTAATACTGATAAAACTAAAGCTATCATTTTTCGACCCAAGAATAAGTGTGTAACTCTAACGAGAAGCATTGTGCTTGACTCTACACCAGTTGAAATCGTCAGCAATTTTCAGTCTTGGAGTCATATTTTCGGAACATATGTTGTGGGACAGTCACATTAACCACATACTTCAAAAATTATCAACCATCAGAGGTCTGACATTCCATAACGGCAAAACGCTCCCAGTCAGTGTGCAGCTATTCATTTACAGTTCTTTATTTCATTCTGATCTTAGTTCCTGCAACCTTTTCTGGGGTAACACCACATTTACAAACCTTCAACAATTATTTTTACTGCAGAAAAAAAATGGTTAGAATAATATGCAACCAGCCTTATGATTTCCATACAGGCAGTTTGTTTAAGAAGTTTAGCTTATTAAAAATTCATAGCCTTTAATGAGTACAGATTGATTCTGAGTTTAAAATCAGAAAAAAAAAAAAGGAAACATTATAAATTGTTGTCAACTCTAGCGGCATTGACACCAAATCTACGCGTTCACTTAACTAGACATATGGAGTATTGGAGGGTTGTCTACGGCTGTACTAACTATGGTAGGCAAATGTTGCGATATACCGTACCAAAACTCTTAAATTACCTTCTAGAAAAAGAAATTTGCGTTGACACTATCTCCTTCGAGGCTTTGCGTTCTCTTTATCTGTAGCAGTGATTTACCTCCCCCACTTAAATGATTCTTTAAATTTGTTTATGTTGTATAGAATGCACTCTTTTGTGTTTTTCGGATTCCTGTCTGCAACGACTGCGCATGCCATCTGTTTAGGTGGTTAATAACTGTTTTGTAATCTCGTGCACATTTTTGCTGCAGTGCCAATGTACGAGGCCTATTAATAACTATTATTATTATTATTATTATTATTATTATTATTATTATTATTAAGAGCAGCTCTTGAGTAGGAGAAGGGGAGGGTACAGAGGGGGAGGGGATGTTCTTGTGACGTCACGCGCGACGTTACACGTGTTGTCACACGTGACGTCACGAGGGTAAATTTTTTTCCAAATTTGGCGGAAACATTTTCTCTTTAAATTTAGCGGGAAAATTGGCAATGTTACATGCATGTGACGTCATACGTCTCGTGTGACGCCACAAAGGTAACGTCGTGACTTTACTCTCGTGAAGGTAACCGTCGTAATCAACGTTACTAAAACACTCAGTTGGGAAACTCCCATACAGACAGCTTTAAAAAAGTGGCCCCAATCTGTCTCCGAGCACCGAGCTAATGACGAGCACAACGCCACCATTTCTCCAGCAGCGGCCACTCGAGGAACTGCACGTGACTTCTACTTTGGCTTTAAGAACAGATATAGCGCATGATGTTACAGGGGTGCCGCCCCCGTCTCCCCGGCGGACGCGCCGCGTCGAACTACCGAAGTTAAAATGCACCTAGTCAGGACGCGTTACCTGAAAGGACCGACTCTGCAAACTAAAGATTTTAAAAACATAACGCGCCCCCCTTTTTGTACTAAACTCCAATGAATTTCATACAAAAAGAGTCTTTTCCGTTTGTTTTTACGCAAAAACAGGCTTTCTAAAGCTCAATGTGACGACAGTACAGACAAATAATAAAGAGTGGCGCTGTTGTCGTATTTAGCTCGGTCTCGGTGGACGCCAGCGGCCCAGGTTTCGACGGCGAGTTTCCCAACTGAGTGTTTTAGTAACGTTGGTCGTATTCCTCGTCAGGGTAACCCTCGTAGCCCTCACGAGGGTAACTTTCGCGACGTCACGTGTGACGTCATTATGGGAAACGTCCCATATTGCAGCGTTCGGTTACGCCGACGACGACGCTCAAGCCGGAAACGGGCGCCTAAGAGCTGCGCTCTAAAAGGTCCGGCTCTTCGCGTATAGTTTTAATCATTTCCTCTTATGAAGATGTACTCGTTTCAAATGGCAAAGCATCGCTTCTTGCGCCGACAACCAAATCTTGTATGACCTACTTCGCACAGCGTATGAACAGTGTGCAAAACTTCCATCTTTTTCTCGATATGTCCCTCTTTTTTTCACCCCTCTCCCTTTCACCGGATATGTGAAGGATGTGGCTTAAAACGAGGGTAAGCGGGAAATGTGTATACTTATCAGGTGGACTTAGAGTCGTCACAATAACACGGGAGGTGTGAACTCAAAACTCACCTAAAGCAAAGGCAAAAAGAAAAAAAAAAAAAAAAAAAGGTTAATTGCGCGAGTTTTGTTCTCTAAGGTGCCGAGAATTTACGCGTAAAACTACGTATAAAAAAAAAAAAAAAAGTAGCGCATTTAAGAGACTCTTTATTATTCCAGCGTAGCGGACCCCTTTTCTCACGCATCAGCCGGCGCGCGGGAAACATCAAGTGTGCGGATGAAGGATGGTTCGGTGCAAAGTTCCCTCCGCGCGCTCGTACACGAGTATATTACACCTTTGCGTCGCTTCCTTCGGATATCCGCGAGCTAATTGAGCGCGCTCCCTGGCGGCCACTCTCGACCGATGCGAGATAACGATCCGGCCTTGCTTTGTCTCTTCCTTCCCTCTCTAATTATTCCCGCAGCTTTTTTTCCCCTGTATTTTTCTCCTCTGGTCCCGGTAATGATCCTTCTTGATGATCCGCTCGCACGCAATAACACTCCGTGCACCTCTAAGCTGACAGTGCCGTGGAAGCCGCTACGTGCTCGTCGGATCATGTCGTAGCTTTCGCCCCACGTGATCACGCCCCCTCACCCGTTTAAATTTCAGACGGCTGGAAGTTAGTATGCTGCTCCAATGAGCGTCTGCCGTGGGAGCCTCGTTTCTTGAAACTGTGTCGCGCGCCAGCCAATGGGAGCCTATCCACCAGATCGCTGCTACAGAGGACGGGCTTCGCTCCATTTGGGGCAGGGGAGTTTAGGTGCCGTTTGGCGCGGCTTCAAAAGCTGATAACGCCGCTACACTCCGTGGAACCGTTGGTCCTTTGGCATTAAAACATTCGCCGGCAATCCGGGGTCCTTGGGTTTCTGCAGTGAAGCGAGCTTCCGCTACACGTCCACCGATTCCCCCCCCCCCCCCCCCCCCCCCCCCCAATTGGGCCGCCGAGCACGCGTGTAGTTTTCTCCGCATTGTCAGCTTATAGGGGCGCGAACGCAGCGTCGACAACGGGTGACCTTTTCTCGATCGCTTAATAATCGTGGCACCGGACGTGGCGGCGGGTGGTCGACGGCGTTGCGTGAAAGGCGCCGCTGCGTTTTCCCGTTGCGTCTCGTTTTCGGAACTTTCTGGACACACGTACGACGACACGCCGACTGGATGTTTGTAGCAAGCGCGTTTGTGTCCATACGGGATCTATGGCTGCTGCGCGTACGCGAAAGGCAGTTTCTGGAAAGTGCGCGAAGTGACTACGCGCGCTGAGTTTTTATTATCTACGCCTACGTCACTGCCTTTGTGTGACTTGACAAGCGCGTCTTGTGTCGTCATGGTCTCGTGCTTTGACGTCATCGAGTGACGCGACAAAGTCACGTTTCACCGATCTCATCGAATGACTTGGAATGCCCGTGTTACGGCGTCAGGAAATCACGTTATATCGTCACGTGCTTACACTTCTGACGTCGTCGAGTGACGTCAGAAACTTATTTTATGACGCCATGAACTTCTGTAGAGTCAGATCATAAACTGGCGTCATATCGTCATCAGGTGCCATCAAAGAGATGCGTATCTGACTCTATTTCCGACGTCACCTAATTACGCCAGAAGTGTAAGTTGGTGACGTCGGAAGCCCGAGTTCATTTGATGACGTGAGGAATATGGGTCGATGACGTCAGAATCACGAGCCTCTGGCCTTATCCAATCTCTGTCCTTCATGCGATGAACGGTTCCGCTACTGGCAAGATTTCGGCGGGTGATGTTCGTGTATATCAGGGATCTCAAACACGCGGCCCGCGGGCCGCATGCGGCCCGCGACTCGCTGGGCAGCGGCCCGCAGGATACCGGCTATGAGTGCCGGTTCCCATGTCGAAAACGCCACAAATGACATGCGCCATAGTGGTCTCATCTAGTCGATTCAGTTTCGCTCGAAAAGTAGCTCCTGCCCTTTTCATCTATTCACATAATTTATACTTATCTGTGTTCATTTCCCCTTTGTCTCGCTTTATTTTCTGCTTCCTAGCTTTTTTGTAACGTAAAACAATTTCAAGGCTGCAAGCGCGAGCTATTCGTCGAAGGACGCATCTCGGCTGCGCGAACTGCAAGAGGTAAAGCTACAATCTCGGGATTCTCGCCTTAAAAAAAATATCACCATTAAAATACAAGTATTTGTTCAGAGTGTTGTAATAAAAGTCGTTAGGAAAGCCAAAACTGTCAACTTAACTGATTGGTTTCAGACACATGTTGAGCTTGGTTAATTCCTGAATGAATTGAGCAACGGAAACGACAGTGTATTCGCTCTATTGTTCTATTAAAAATGCCAGCCCGGAGCCGGGACGGTGTTATCTGAACTATTGTTATCACGTCATGTGAGGGTCTAAAGTAGTCATGTAAACAAATCAAATTTAAAGATGCCACTGGATAAACTGTGAGTTTACAAAAAGCATAGAGCACAAGGTCTCTTCTCTTTCAAATCTTTCAACCCCCCCCCCCCCCCCCTCCCTCCCACCTTAGGTTGGCCCTCGACATTTCCGGTGTAAGCTATCTGGCCCCCACACTCGAATGAGTTCGAGACCACTGGTGTATATAGTCGTGCCGACTTTTATGCGTTGTATGTGTTTGGGGGTCTTTTTCGATCCTCTGTATTGTCGATATACCTTGAGGAAGTGCAACATGACATAAAGGCAGATTCATTGAATCCATCAATCAATGTGAACCTTGTTTGTTCTTTCAGAGTCATTGAGTGAAGGCAAAACTGACTCGTTTGCAGACATCCCTCGTCTCGTAAGGGAATTTCTTTTCGCTCTTTCTCGCTTGAGTTGAAACATGGTGGCGCCAGTGTGCATGATTAGCCCCCCCCCCCACACACACACACACACACACACCACTTCCGGTTCCGAACTATAGACGGCGGGTTTTGCACTATTTTCGAAATCAAATATGCACGCTATCTGCTGGACTTCATTCACTGTTATGATAAAAGAGTGATGAGTAAAACGATTGGGAATATACTCGAACCGGAAGTATGGCCGGGCTCCCCAGTAGGTGGCGCCACTGAACTCCTTTATAAAAAAAAGAAAAGAGGGGCGAATAAGACGAGCAAGTATTTTCAGATTCGTCTTTGTGGCGCATAGGAACGCGAAGAGGGCCACGCCAATTAAAAGGGCAACACAGAGAACGTGTAGATAACGCCCGATGACGAGGCAGCGAAGCGCGCGCCATCACTAGCGGCGGTCGGTACTTTCGGTCGTATCTCGATACACATACCGGAAGTGCACTGCCCTACACCTTTATGCACCGGTGCAGGAGGTGTAAATGCATCGAACGCAGCTATTGTGTCGGAAAGTTGTGCTCGCGCGCGTGTTTAGTCTAAGAATTGCTATACAGGGTGTTTCCCGTGAGAGCGACGAACATTCCTGAAATCAGTGTGAACGTTCTCGGGACAGCATTACTCGTGGTAGCGGACGCCAGAGGATGCATCGATACTCACTAATTGTTCGCTACTTAATTAAAAACGCCTAATTAACTTTTTAATTAGTGAAAATAGACATTGTTCTAATTAGAAGCTTGCTGAGCGTCATCGAATACCACTGAATCAGTAATTCTCAGAAAGACTTTGAGCGCGTGAGAAGCGTATAGGTAGTCCGCTAAAGTTACCACTCCTGGAGCAGGTGCGACAAGGCTGGGGACTCTCGTCAGAGGCGGAAAAATCGCGCGGGCGCCTTATTGCAGCCGCTAGGCTTGCACCTGCTCCACAAGTGGTAACTTTAGTGCACTACTACGTACGCTTCTCACGCGCTCAAAAGTCTTCCTGAAAATTATGGAATTTGTGGTCTTGGATGGCGCTCAGCAAGTTTCTAATTGGAACCATATGTCGATTTGCCCTAATTAAAAAGTTGGTCATTTTCAATTAATTAGCGAACTAATTAGTAACTATTGCGTATTTTCTGACGTCCCCCATCACGATTAATGCGGTCCCGAGAAAGTTCTCTTTTTCCCTGGAATACATTGATTTGAGGAATTTTCGTCGCTCTTCCGTGGAACGCCCTGTATATCTTTACCTTCTCCGAGGGTTCGCTCGTCTCCACGGCACGGCTCATGATTTCTGCCGGAGACGGAAGCCCCGAAAATGGGAGGCGAACGTGAACGCTGTTACGGTACACTTAGTTTATAGAACCCCGCGTGCGATATTCTTTGTCTTGTGCATCTCTGCTTTTGGGATCTCCACTTTGGAGATGGTTTTGCTCCTAACTTCTCTGTCTATGAATGTGCTTTGTATTGTTTATATCTGCTCGTGTGATCTTCGTTCGGAGAACGCGTCCTGTATGGTGTAAGCGCTTGTTTTTTGGAGCTATTCGTATTTGGTTCGGGCTCCGAGCCTTTTGATTGGCTCTAAGAAAACCTTCTGTGATATGTTACCAAAGTGGGCCCACGAGGCTGCTACACTCGGAACTTGCCTCCTGGATACCAACCAAGCTTTGAACTTGAACCTGTCTTTGGAGGCTAGCCTGCATGCGTCCGAACCCCCCTCGGCTGTGGAGTCTTCCACACTCGCTAGCTCGGAAACTTGGGACCCCTTAGGGCCGTCGAAGAGTTCGGCTCGCCCGCCTTTGTGGGGATCCTCGTTCGTCGAGTTAGGCTGTGGTCGGGACATCCGCTGGAGGGGTGTGGTCGATGAGGACGGCAGAAGAAGTTGCCGGAGATTAGGAGCGGTACCCCCAATCTTAAATTATACAATGTGGAAAGTGATGTGAGGGAGTAATTTGTTTATGTTCCTTAGATAAACAGTTGTTGGGTTCATAGGACCATCATCATCAACGGAGAAACATTCCCATTTTCTTTGCGGCAATTGCTTGAAGTCGAAGGAAAACAAACGCGCGGTGTAGCATCTGGGGGGTAAACAAACGCATGAGGTACACCAACTTGCACGGCTTATAATTTATATGTACTTAATTTCCGTAAGAAGGACCATATCGACCTTGCATAAATGCACTTAAAGACCGAGTACCAGTTCGCGCTTTCCACTTTTCCCCCGCTTCCTCCTTTCCCCCCTCTACACTGTCCACTGTTGTCTATTTCCTCCTCCCCCACGGTGAGGAAGATCTTCTGCCTTGCAGAATCTCGAATCTGGTCGTCGACCTTTAACTTCTTTTTTTTTTTTTCGAGAGCGTGAAAAATAAATAAAATATGACTTCTGTTTATGACGACATTGGTTTATGCCGTAGATGAGAACATTTAACCTGTGCAGTGCAACCGCTAGCCTGGTGTCTTAAACGCACATCCACGCAGTACGACCGCTCGCCGGTACGATGCTCATCCAGATCGAAACTGATTGAAGCCAGGTTTGAAGAACGTCAAGTTGGCCTCGTGTTGACCGGACTCACCTGACACCTTGTTTGTCTTGTGTGGACTCGTGGAGGAGTCCCTTGAGGAACCGTTGCAAGGCGTCCTTTCTTCCTCTTACGCGAGAACTGATCTACACCTTTCGTAACGACTCGTCGAAGAACCGTGTTACAAAACGGTTTATTTATGTATTTTATTATTTATTTCGTTTGCGGCACGTGTCTTCTGTTCACTGATCCGTGTGCCGTTTGCAACCGAACCGCGCCTTTGTTTGTTTGTTTTTCTTGTCTTCTGGGTATGTCGTTATAAGAGGTGTATCGTTATAAAAGGTCCTCTTTTTCGCTATCTAGTTCGGTATCGACAATAAGCAGGGTGATTTATTGTTTGTTTTTCCTTTCTTTTTAGTGTTATGAGGTAACCAGGTGCTACGTTTTTTTGTTTTTTGTTTTAATCTTTTCTTTTTTTTGAAAAAAAGGGAAGAGGAGGAGAGAGCCGGGGGAATCTGTCGCCATTTATTTTTAGGG